>NW_022589816.1:1009059-1488800 GCF_004348235.1 Phoca vitulina
ACCATACATTACATCATTAGTTTTTTTTATTATGTTATGTTAATCACTATACATTACATCATTAGTTTTTGGTGCAGTGTTCCATGATTCATTGTTTGCGTATAACACCCAGTGCTCCATTAAGTACGTGCCATCCTTAATACCCATCACCAGGCTAACCCATCTCCCCACCCCCCTCCCCTCTAGAACTCTCAGTTGGAATATTGCCTTTTAAATGTGTACAGTATTGGTATCTGAGCAAAAGTCACTCTGATAAATTACAGAGTCCAAGGTACAGGTAAGGAAAGATGCAACCATATCCTGATTACAATTTTGAGAAATGTATAATTAAGATACTGCTCCAATATTTTTAGAGAAGTTGTAATAGTGTTCTGTAATAAGAGGTTTTAGAATGGTTTAAAGGGGACACAATAGGTATTCATTCAAAATGTAGCAAGGGAGTCTCTGCATTGTGAAGAACACACAGAATAGTTATTTTGCTTTGTCCAATACCTAAGCACCGACTCAAGAATTGCCATGGTTCAGCAGAATAAAAATTTGTGCCATTGGTATTTTGTAGAGTTTATTATGAAGAATTAAGTAACAGCAATCATCATTTCCCTTTGCAGCATTATGGGAAGAATATAAATTGACTTATTTCTGTAAACACCTGAGCAAAGACACCTGAGAAGTAAGAGGATGTTGAGTGGGAACACTTTTGAAGTGTTGCTTGAAAGAAAATTAATTATGCAAACAGGAGGAGAGAAAATCATCAATGGGTTTAGTTTATAGCATAGGAGGAATGATAAAGATTCATAAGACATTATAAAGAGAGTCCAATCTTGGATAAGAAGAGTGCCAGATGAAGAAAGAAGAAGGATACTGTGGAATGGCTTCATTATTTCAAAAAAATAATTCTCATTTTATGGTGATGTCAATTTAATGAAATAAAGGATATCCGATACCAGTGATGTAAACAGTAATGAAAGTGGGGAAATGGGGCGCCTGGGTGGCTCAGATGGTTAAGCGTCTGCCTTCGGCTCAGGTCATGATCCCAGGGTCCTGGGATCGAGTCCCGCATCGGGCTCCCTGCTAGGCGGGGAGCCTGCTTCTCCCTCTGCCTCTGCCTCTCTCTCTCTCTCTGACTCTCATGAATAAATAAATAAAACATTAAAAAAAAAAAAAAAAGAAAGTGGGGAAATGATCTAAGATGTGTTACAAAAGTGCATACACACACACACACACACACACACACAATTCTATGAAACAGAAAAGGATTCAGCTGATTGTTGTGAATGCAAGTAAGCCATTTTTTTCCTTCACAAGTATAATATTTCTTTGCTAGATCGTTGGCAGTGACCGATATTTAGATACTACTGAGGTTTGGCTATTCTGTTACACCTTGCTATTAAGTTAAAATAACCCCAGATGTGCCATGTTTATAGACCTTTGTTAAACCGTAAGACCAAAACTATCCTGCAATCTCTTCTGTATGCTTGATGAATACCCATTTCTCTATCTTTTAGAATATTCTGGATAATAAAAACAAACTCTGAGCCATTTTACTGGAAGTGAATATAACCACACTGATTGTAGGCCCAGGGTATGATTTACCATCTTTTAGAAATCTGACCATATAAGGACCAAACTGAAAGTATCAAACTTTAAGGTTAACCATGGAAGCCCTCCCAGATTCTTACCCTCTTCACGTAAGGACTCTAAACATACCAAAAATATTTATTTCAGTCACTTCACCTATCTTTGTCACCACCAATTCCACTAATGAAAACCCATATCCAAATTTCATTTTAAAAATTCGCAAGGCAATGGGAGTTTCTGATAAAAAAAAAAAAAATAGATGAAATTCTCATGTAGCCACCTCCCAGAAAGTGACTTTTTTAAAGATTTTATCTATTCATTGAGAGAGAGAAAGAGCACAAGCAGGGGGAGAGGCAGAGGGAGAGGGAGAAGCTGACTCCCCACTGAACAGGGAGCCTGCCAGGACCCCAGGACCAGGACCTGAGCGTAAGGAAGACGCTTAACCGACTGAGCCAGCCAGGCGCTCAGAGAGTGGCTTTTTAATTAAATGCTAGCTGATTCCCCATTGGAGTATGAATTACTGAATAAAGCAAGTCATGTGCATCTAGATAGTAGATCAGATTAACACACAGTGCCACAGTGTGTGAGCTGAAGAATTCTAACTTACTGGCATCCTAACGTTGACCCTGTAGGCTCGGGAGTGCTCCTGGTTACTACCCACTTGTTGCTTCTCCTATTGACCATTCCAATTAATACCTGTAATAAATGATGACATGTTTTATTCACATTTTTTTTTTCTTTTCAAGTCTACCTGCAGGAATTGCTGCTTAAAAAGAAACTTCAATATTCAGGAAAACTTGTATTAGAAAAAGATGAATGTTTGCTCACCAAGTGTTCTGTTTCATCTCCCATGCAATCCAGATGACCTGAATCTTAGGGAGTTCTCCCTCCTCTTACCATCACTCCAGATGGTTAGGTCTATAAATAATGCAATTCAAAAATTTACTCTTGAATATCACATAGAATGTGATAACCACTACATTTATGACAACCATCTTTTCAAGCCCTTTCCTTTCTGTGAGTCACTATTAGTCATAGAGTTCTCTGCTTATGATTAGTTCCAAAATTTAAATTATGTATTCAAGACTTTCTGTTCTTCAGTTCTAAAAACTACATGCTTAATATATCTTCTTTGCTTACAAAAATGTGAAATATACAGAAAGTTGATTTAAAATGGAAGTTTCAACATTTTAAGATTTTAAATTTTATTTACACATAGTTGTCATTAAATTTATCCCACCAGAAGTATTTATACTTTTCAGTGTTCTGTCTCTAGTATTGCATGCTTTGTGATCTTGAAGCAGAATTGCCCCTATTATTAGTGGGCTTAAAGGAAATTTGATAGAAGGAGTTTTGGGGAAGTTTATTTATTCTCTGCCATTACAGATTGAGTCATATTTAAAAAAACCTCATCTAACTTTCTTTTACTTAAAGATTTTATTTTGCTCATATTTGCTAAGGAGTATTAATTTTCTTCCCAGAGTGCTCTCATCACTGAACTGTTTAAGATTTAACACATAAATCAAAATCCATGTACTTCTCTTTATAAATGTATTTCAAGGAGGTATGAGTTATTCAGAAATATATATCAATAAAAATACACATATATACATATCATATCAGACATTCTAATAAGTGTCTGACATATGCAAACATCTATGTACGTATAAACAGTTGTATACGACATACAGTGCTACAAAAGTTGAGGAATGTGTTTTTCTAAATGCACTTTATTATGTTAAACATAATGCCAAACTTTGCTTATAGTAGATTTAGATTCAGCTAAATCTCAGTGGTCTAAAATTGCCATCATAAGGAAATTAATTAAAATATTCCACTGAGAGAAGAAATAATTTTTGAGACAATAAATTTCCAATTTCAGATTACTTAAAAAAAAAGGCAGCTGAGCAGAACTCCATTTATATTGGTATCATGGACTTTATAATTAAGCTTTAAGTATTAAATTTACTAAAATATTTTTAAACAAATACTTATCATGGCATAATAACAGATCCTAACTTGGGAATCCATGACTGTCAATATTATGGTTAACATTTTTTTATGTTGACACCCAGAAAAAATTCTTAAAGTGATCACTCGACTATACCCATTTCCTTAAAAAGTTATCCCTGAGTGTTTACAAATAAATATTCTGTTCACCTTTTGAACTCTCTCATAATATGTGCTGATAAAAATAAAGCTGTATAATTGGTTTGTTTTCTTAAAATATTTGCATAAACCTATCAAATAGGAAAGAAGTAATTTAAGCCACTTATGCACAATTAGATGAAAAATTATTCTCTTCAGTGCTGCTTATTTTATCTACCACCTATACTTTATTTATAACAATGATTTTCACAAGGCTTGGCCTCTTTCGTGCAATATCTTCTTTTCTAAATAAATTTCAGTTTAAATAAATGTTAATAACAATGTTAAAAGGATACATTGCTGTTTTGACATAATACAGAGATAAACTATAATTTATTGGAATCTTAATCTGTGCTAAATACTACTCTAAATTTTATAAATTTATTATTCCAAGTATTTATTACACTAATTCTACCAAGTACTTGATAATATTATTCCTGTTTACAATTACAGAATTTGAAACTTAAAAATGTCTAATTAATTTGAAGAAATGAGTTTCACCCCATGTAGATGTGAACCCATATAGATAATAGCCAGGGGGCACTGCATTAAGATCATTGACTTTAAATACAATAGATTTAAGTTCTTACCTTATATCCCTACATTTGTAAATGTAAATAATTTTCACCACACAGATAGTGTGAAACAGCATACTCAGGAATCTGTAACTGTTTTGTGCTTGATCTTTTATGTTATTGACGTTAATACCATGTTTATAAACCTAGAAATCTCAACATAAGTGCTGTGATGAGATGTTTATTTGGGAGCGAGGCACTGGAATGGTTGGTTAGGTAGGTAGACAGTTTCTTGATGTGTACTGTTTTGATGTGTTATCAAGTGTTTCAGGAGTTGAAAATTATCTGTTAAATAGAAATATTTAGGGGCACCTGGGTGGCTCAGTTGTTAAGCGTCTGCCTTCGGCTCAGGTCATGATCCCAGCATCCTGGGGTCGAGCCCCGCATTGGGCTCCCTGCTCAACGGGAAGCCTGCTTCTCCCTCTCCCACTGCCCCCGCTTGTGTTCCCTCTCTCACTGTCTCTCTCTCTGTCAAATTAAATAAAATCTTAAAAAAAAAGAAATATTTAACTTTATTAGATAAATTATATTGTATTGTGTGGGGATCAAAATAAAGCAGAAGTCCCTAGGTGAGAAGAGAATTGTTACTGAGAAGAAACTTTAATGGAAAATCTATTTCTATCTCATTTAAATCATAGTTGTGTACATATGACTCATATCTGTAGGCTGACTCAACCTTACACTAAATCTGATCCTGTAGTTTCTCAAGAGATGTAAATAATAAACCTTGCAATTGTGTTGTCCAGGGGCTTCATTCTGAGCCTTAAAAAAGTAGTTGTAATAATAGCAACACTCTAGGTAATAATAAAAAGTTTTAATGTAAAAATAATAATTGCAATATTAATTATGTTTTATATCTTTATAGCTTTTTATTTCTTTTAAGATTTATTGATTTGAGAGAGAGAGAGAGAGCATGAATGGGAGAGAGAGAAGCTCAAGCAGACTCCATGCTAAGCATAGAGCCTAATGTGGGGCTTGCTTCCATGACCCTGATCTCATGACCTGAGCCAAAACCAAGAGTCAGATGCTTAACCAAATGCACCACTCAGATGCCTTTTTTCTAGCTTTTTGAATATTATCTGATTCTCACAATAAAAAGTATGAGAAAGGCAGATGAGATACTATTAGTTCTGGCCATAGATTTTTTTTTTTTTTTTTGAAATAAAGGTTTTATATTTATTTACACCATATTAAAAAGTTCAAAAATTGGGCGCCTGGGTGGCTCAGTTGGTTAAGCGACTGCCTTCGGCTCAGGTCATGATCCTGGAGTCCCTGGATCGAGTCCCGCATCGGGCTCCCTGCTCGGCAGGGAGTCTGCTTCGTCCTCTGACCCTATCCCCTCTCATGTGTTCTCTCTCTCTCATTCTCTCTCTCTCAAATAAATAAATAAAATCTTTAAAAAAAAAAAGTTCAAAAATTATACATATATATGGCAAAGTAAATGCACATACACAAAAGAATACCTGTATCAAAAACTAGAACATTTCTTGTGCCCCGAAAGGCTCACGGATTTCCTTGTCAAATTGTTACTCCCTTCCTATCTATCTCTCAAATCCTAATTTCGGTTTTTCTTAGCTTTATAATATTTTGATATTTACTTCCACTTGCTGATTAATAATTTGGCTGTTTCTAATTTGAGCTGCCATTTCTAAAAGCTATGAACATTTTTCATGTCTTTTCATATAGATCAGTGTGCATTTCCATGGGATTCTTAACCCATGTTGAAAATCTAAGGCAGAGGGTATGCGTAGGTTGAGCTTCAATAGAAATTCTTTATAGTTATGAAATAATTATACCAGTATGTACTATTACCCATTGTGGTGAAGAGTTGCAGTCGCTCCACATCCTTGCCAATACTTAGCAGTATCGGTTATTCTCTTATTTATGTGAGGCATCTCATTACAATATTTTTAAATCTGTTATTGAAGTATAGTTGACATATGATGTTATCTTAGTTTCAGGTATAGAATCTATTGATTTGATAATTCTATAATTAGTGCTCACCACAATAAGTGTATTCAACATTTGTCACTATATTACATTACCACAATATTATTGACTGTATTTCTTATGCTGTACTTATCATGACAATATTTTTAAAATAAATTTTATTTTTTAAATAATTTTAGATTTGCTGAAAGTTTAAAAGATAGTACGTAGATAGTATGCTACTCAAGTTTTCCTAATATACATTAACTGTGATCTATTTGTTAAAACTGAGACAGCATTGATACAATGATATGAAGTCTGTTCATATTTCACCAGTTTTTCCATGCATGCATTTTCTTGATTTAGGATCTAATTCATAATACTATACTGCATTTGCTCTTCATAATTCCTCAGTTTCCTTTATCTATTGTGGATTCACTCCTGTCTTATTTTTTATGACTTTGAGATAACTGAAGAGCCTTAGTGATGTAACTTTGGGTGTATGTGCCGTTTTCTTATGATTCTCCTGGAATTATGGGGAACAATAAACACACTTTGTTCTCAGACTTCCAGCCTCCAGAACCATGAGAAAATACATTTCTATTGTTTAAACCACCCAGTCTGTGGCACTTTGTGATGGCAGTCCTAGCAAATGAATACAGATTTCATCTGTAAAGAGTTGTCTTTTCTTCCCAATTTTTCTATTCATTTATTTATGGCAGTATGGAGTCATGTGTATTTATTGTTTTCTTGAGATTATAATCTAATATTTTCATTAATATTGTTGCACTAATTATTCTCATTTTGGCCATTGGGAACTCCTCCAGTTTTACCCCTATGTCCCTCTGATGTGCTCCTTTATCTTTATCTTTTGAGAGCACTTTATTTATTTTTTTCTTTTTCCTTTTTTTCTTTCTTTCTTTTTTTTTTTTTTTGTACTATAAGATGATCGAGACTCACCTTGCATATTCCTTGCCCAATCTCTACAAGTAGTCTTGGTTGCTTTTACTGTAGAATGGTATTTAGAAACCAAGTTATAAGATTTGAGTATGTTCATTTCTACTGAGTCATCTACCGTTTCTAAATGTACTTAGTGAACAAAGATAGGAAATCCATATTTATAAAAAAAAACATGTCTACTAAAATATCTATCATTAGTTCTCTATCTCTGTATGTTTGTGTGTTTAAACATAATGCATATGTATAAATATTTATACACACTTTTGAATATATAGACTATAGTTGTAGTAACTAATGTCTGCAAATTATAGCATATGTCCATTTTAAATTATAGCATATATTTTCATTGATTGAATATTCTCATCTCCCTGATTCTTTGTTTATCTGATAATCTTTGGTTGTAATACTGTGAATTTTACTTTGATAGGTGCTGGTTATTTTTATATATCTCAAAAACTTTTGAGTTTCTAGAAGAGATAATTCAGTTAATATACTTGGAATACACTGATCCTTCCTGGTGTTCTTTTGTTATTGTTGTTGTAGATGTTGATGTCTTAAGGCACCGTCAGTGCAATCCTCATTCTAGGGCTTATTAGTCCCTACTACCTAGATAAGACCTACGTAAGTATTCTACCCAGTGTCCCATGAACTATGAGATTTTCCAGCCTGGCTGGAGAGAGCAAACACAAAACTGCTTCAGCACTGGGCATTGTTTATTTTAATCCTTTCAGTGGTCATTTGCGAAAAATACCCAAATGAACAATTAAGAAAAAATGTATGCATTAATGGTTGTAACATAATAGCATGGATAAATTACTTCCAGAAGATAGAAATAGCTGCAGCATAAACAACTTATTTGTTCCCAGTCAATGACCTTCTCCTTTGTATTTAATATAGTCAACTTTAGCATTGCCTTGACACCCTGGATCCCCACTGAGTTGCATCATGTTTGCAATTCTACCCCCTGCATCCAAACTCAAGGGAACAACATAAGCTTTCAATAGGCTAATCAAAGCCACTTCTATGCTCTCTAGGATAGCAAATTAAGTTGATTATTTTTATTGCTCAAATGCAAATGCTGTTGCACTAAAAATTTAAGATATACAATGCATAGGTTGTATTCAGTGTCAGCATTTTAATATACTCTTGTGGAAAAACCCACACAGTGCTTTTAAATTTGCACATAATTATAGAGAATGATATCATTAAATTTCAGTGTATCTCTGTTATGCAAAAGAAATGTGTTAAGTGACTCTGGACAGCTTTTTTTCCCCCCATTTTTTAGAATGCTATTAGAAAAAAAAAATAGAAAAAATAGAAAAAAATTTTAAAAAGAATGCTATTAGATATTGTTTTAACAGTTTATATTATTTCTCATAGAATTTGTAAACACATAGACTGGAAGTGTCAGTAGAAAAACATATAATTTTAAGTGGAAATATTACCATTTCAGTTACTTGCAGTGAATGTCTCTTTAGTAATCAAGTAAAGTAAATACATGCATGTGATAGAAAGCTAATATTCAAATATGTACATCAACATTACAGTTGCACTTCACAGAACCTTTTTCTTTTTTTTATTTTAATTTTGGTATAGGTAACATACAGTGTTAAATTAGTTTCAGGTATATGATATAGTGATTCAACAATTCTAAACATCATTACTCAATGTTCATCATGATAAGTGTGCTCTTAATCCCTTTCATCTATTCCATCCATCCTACCCACCTTCCCTCTGATATGCTTGATTTTAAACGAGTACCCTCAGTTAAAGTTATTTTTTTCAACAAGAACATTTTTTATTTGAAACATACTTCAGAATACATGTTTCTAAAAGATATATCTAAAGCATTCCATCCAAAAAAAATAGAATACACATTTTCTTTAAGTATACACAGAAGAATCTCCTGGTCAAATCACATAAAAAGAGACATAACAAATAGTACAAATTTAAGAACTCTAAAAACTTTATTCTAAAAGTAGAACGCCCTTGAATGAAGGAGATCTAAACATACACATAAACATGGTGAAAAACTTTTGGAGGGAATGGAAACATCACACTTAGAAGTTTTATTTGGAATATCCCAACATGAGAAAAAATAATAGAATGGTTAGTTCTTTTTAAATTATAATCTAATGCAGTAGATGGGGGGGTCCCTTACAAAATAGATAATGTTGAAATATGAACACAATTACTAATTGCTTGCTTGGTAAAATATAAATTGTACTCCAAGCTTCTACTTGCTTTTTGAAAGAAAAACTAAATATAATTGAAGTCTAATTATTTCTTATAAAGGAATAGTCTACCATATTACTTTTCTTTTAAAAAAAATAAAGCATAATTTTAGATAGATGATAGATAGATAAAAGTAATTCATATGGGCGCCTGGGTGCCTCAGTCAGTTAAACATCAGATTCTTGATTTTGGCTCAGGTCATGATCTTAGTGTTGTGAGATCGAGCCCTACATAGGGCTCAGCACAGAATCTGCTTGAGATTCTCTCTTTCCCTCTCCCTCTGCCCCTCCCCCAGCTCTCTCTCTCTCTCTCTCTCTCAAATAAATAAAGAAAATCTTTAAAAAAAAAAAAAAAAGTAATTCATATATCAGAACCCACAGAATGGAGGCCACCCAGTGGCCTGGCCCGTGTCACAAATCTAAACTTAAGTCAGCCTTCACTTATGGGAAATGCCTCACTATCAAGAAAACCTAACATATACCAATCACAATCCTCTACCTCAGCTGGAGCTAGCTTATCTTGTCTCAGAAAATTGGACCTGCTAGCCTTAATATGTTACCAAAAAATCTATCACAACTGTTAACTCAGGAAATGAACAGATAAGCCCTGGTGCACAGACTTGGCCAGCTACTCCATTCCAGGGGACCCCAAGGAGGCTGGACAAATGGAAAGCATAGCTCCAGCTGGGTTTGCCAACTCTGTTGCCAAACAAACTCAGATAAACTCATCATAAGATAAGCCAATAACTCAAGAGAGGAGGGTTTTGAAAAGAGCAAGGGAGAAATTAATTTCCTGTGCCAGTAGCCAGGGGAGGTGAGAGGTTCAATCCTTAACAACCAACCTCTCAGCTTACAATATGGACTCTTAGAGTTTTATGAGGAAAGTTTCAGGAGTACCTGCAAAAGAGCAGTCAGAGAGTGCATGGTCATGGGCAGGGGTGGCACGTGATCAAAGGCACAGAAGGGGACGTGTGGGGTGTGGTCTTCCAGACATTTTACTGCTATTAAACTCTTCGGGTCTGGTGGTTGGAATGTTCTAGTAATCGTCAATGTCTCAAGAAAGTGCAATAAGAAATCATTGTTGGGGTCTATAGTTGAACAAGACCACTCGCTGACAACCTCCTAGCTAATTATGTCCAGTTTCTTTTTATTTATTTATTTATTTATTTATTTGACTGAAAGAGACACAGCGAGAGAGGGAACACAAGCAGGAGGAGCGGGAGAGGGAGAAGCAGGCTTCCCGCGGAGCAGGGAGCCCGATGCGGGGCTCGATCTCAGAATCCCGGGATCATGACCTGAGCTGAAGGCAGATGCTTAACGACTGAGCCACCCAGGCCCCCCTAATTATGTCCAGTTTCTATGTTGCCTTTTCTAACACCCTATAAAACTCGTTTTGTGCAAAATCCCTTGGGAAGAGTGCCCCACTGCTGTTAGTGGGGCTCCCCCACTAACCAAAAACTTTTTTTCCTTGAATAAATAACATCGAACTTGTTATTAAATTATTATTTTTGTCATTTAGCAGTATGTATGTATATAACAATTATGCTCTGTTTTCCAAAAGAAACACCACAACATGAATAATCATTTAGTATGCATGCATATATTGAACATATGGTGTGATTAATTTTCATAAAAGGTTGTTTTATTTTATGTATTTAAAAATAGAGGTGGAATAAGAACTTATTCAGAAAGTAGTTTTCTTACTTTATAAAGTTTAGAAATTCTTCATGATGCATTTCTAATCGTAGCTATGAAAAGACAATGTCTACACCTATAGATTTATCTGCAAATAAAAAAGACCATTATTACAATATTGTAGGAGACCAGAATATAGACATACATTGTTTTATTGCAATTTGCTTTACTGAACTTCACAGATATTTTTTTTTTTTTTTTAAGATTTTATTTATTTGTTTGACAGAGAGAGACACAGCGAGAGAGGGAACACAAGCAGGGGGAGTGGAGAGGGAGAAGCAGGCTTCCCACTGAGCAGAGAGCCCGATGCGGGGCTCGACCCCAGGATGCTGGGATCATGACCTGAGCTGAAGGCAGACGCTTAACCGACTGAGCCACCCAGGCACCCCAGATAATGTATTTTTTACAAATTGAGTTTGTGGCAACCTTACGTCTAGGGAAGTCTATTGATGCCATTTTTCCAACAGCATTTGCTCACTTCATGTCTCTGTATCGCATTTTGGTAATTCTCATAATATTTCAAACTTTTCCATTATTATTATATTTATATATTATTATATATATTCACCATTAAGATGCCATGTGATTCATGGTTAGAGATATAAATATCAACATTAACAAGAGTTTGGAAAAAGTTGATTCCCACCTACATGGATGACTTTGAGTGGTTCAAGACTTTCATGGAGGAAGTAACCACTGATGTAATGGAAATAGCAAGAAGCTAGAATTAGAAGTAGTGTAAAGATGGGTCTGAATTGCTGCAATCTCATGATAAAACTTGAATAGATGAGGAGTTGCTTCTTATGGATGAGCAAAGAAAGTGGTTACCTGAGATAGAATCTACTCTTGATGAAGATGCCGTGAAGATTGTTGAAATGATGAAAAGGATTTAGAATATTACATAAACTTAGTTGATAAAGCAGTGGAAGGGTTTGAGAGGAATGACTCTAGTTTTTTTTTTTTTTTTTTTTTTTTTTTAAGTTCTGTTGTGGATAAATTGCTGTCAAAGAGCATTGCATGCTACAGAGAAATTGTTTGTGAAGGAAAGAGTCAATGGATGTGGCAAACTTCATTGTTGTCTTATTTTAATAAATTGCCACATCTACCCCCAAATTCAGCAATCACTACCCTGATCAGTCAGCAGCCATCAACATTAGGGCAAGACCCTCCACCAGCAAAAAGATTATGACTCACTGAAAGCTCAAATGATGGTTAGCATTTTTAACAAGAAATTATTTTTAATTAAGATATGCATATTGTTTATTTTGACATAAAGTTATGCATACTGAATAGACTAAACCAAAAATAAAAATTCATTTGACTCACTTTCTTATGATATTTGCTTTATTACAGTGGTCCAGAACCAAACCCACAATATCTCTGAAGTATGAATGTATGTCACTCAAAAATATGTCTCTTTGGCATAAAGATGATTCTGAATGGATTATTTTAAGAAAGAACAGACACACAAGAAATTCTGAAGATAGCCCATACTTTCCCTTTTTGAGGGAAATTTACATTTATAAGGGAAATCTCCCCTTGTAAATGTGTCTTTCTCTGTACCAGGTAGACAAGGATGATTTAATCACAAGAGATTTATCAATGGAGAAGGCACTGACAAATCTATCAAAACTTACCCTTGTTTACCACACTTTGCCCCATCACCTTACCGCAAGTTGTCTCACCTACCCAGAAGCCCCAAATCTCTTTTCTTTAATTGACAATAGTATATAAGCCTAAGATCTAAACACCCCTTAGAGTTAACACATCTCTGAGTTTCTCTCATGTATATATGAGACATATATGTTAACACACTTCTGTTGGTTTTTCTCTTGTTAATCTCCCGTTACAGAGACTCAGCCAAGAACCTAGAAGGATAAAAGCAAAAAGCAAAAAAATAAAAATAAAAATAAAAATAAAAAATAAATAAAAGCAAAAATCTCTTTTGTTCCTTTACAACATCTAATTACTTTTTTTTTAAAGATTTTATTTGTTTATTTGACAGAGGGAGAGAGACAGCTAGAGAGAGAACACAGGCAGGGGGAGTGAGAGAGGGAGAAGCAGGCTCCCTGCTCTGCAGAGCAGGGAGCCCAGACACGGGGCTCAATCTCAGGACCCTGGGATCACGACCTGAGCCGAAAGCAGCCCCTTAATGACTGAGCCACCCAGGCACCACCAACATCTAATTACTTTGAGAAAGGTCTGTTTTCTTTCACACTGTTAAACAACAAAATTCAACTGAGTAAATTTGAAAATTTAATTGACTGTATTCAACAATTCACAAATAGAGTAGTATCCAGTCTAGGAAGTAGAAAGAGGCTCCAAAGAACTGTACAAAATAGGTTTTTAAAGGCAGAAAGTGGATGGGACAAGGAAGTCATAAAGAAAGGATTATATCAGGTAAGGTCACCTTCTTTTGGGGAAAGGGTGTCTATCAGACAGATTACCTCACTAGAGTTGATCAGGTAATTCCAGATTGACTGGTTAAAAAGTCACATCCCTAGGAGTGGCTGAAATTGCAGTCAAGCCTTGGTTTGTTGAGGTGGTGGCAAGAGATTCTATTTTCAGCCTGTTATTTCTTTTTTGACAAGATGCTCTGAGATGCTTTTTGCTTCCCAAAGTTTTATTTTTATTTCTTTATATGTTGCTCAAATAGCAATTACTGACTAAGTTCAATAGAACAATTGTACACACTATTCACTTTGGTCAAGTTAGAGAAAGGCACCTCATTTGAACAGACTCATGGACCTTAGCAATTTTACTTCATTCTGAAGTGACTGATAGGAAAGCCACATGTTCTTTTTTTTTTTTTTTTTTTTAGTTTTATTTATTTATTTGACAGAGAGAGAGACAGCGAGAGAGGGAGCACAAGCAGCGGGAGTGGGAGAGCAAGAAGCAGGCTTCCCGCCGAGCAGGGAGCACGATGTGGGGCTCGATCCCAGGACCCTGGGATGATGACCCGAGCCAAAGGCAGACGCTTAAGCGACTGAGCCACCCAGGCGCCCCGAAAACCACATGTTCTTTAAAGTTCTCTTGCTATGGCATCTTTCCTTAATTTATAATAAACATTCTTTTTAATTTATTGGAGTTATTGTTAAGCATTTCAGAATTTTATAAGCAAGTTATGATTTATTTCTCTAGAAGACATTTATTGGGTGGGAGGATTAAAGAATAAAATGTTCTTGACTTTCTAAAAGTCAAAAAGGCAAAACTACAAAGTGTACTTTCTCAGGATCTTGGCAGTTCTTGTAAACTGTGGAAACTAATTTTTTTCTTTTGTTATTTACTTCCTTCATAAGAACTCAAATACTTAGATTGTCAATAATAGTCTTAAAAAAAGGAATGGTTTGACGTTAAAGTTAAGTGGAAATGATGACATATATTTGAAATATGTCATAAATAAATTAATTTTTACCACACATAGAATAAACAAAGATGAATGAAGGAGCAGATGTTATGGAGAGTTATCAGATATCACTATCAATAAGAAAAAGAGAAAAGTGGGCATTCAGTAATCAAATTATGCAATAAGAGAGAAGACAGTCCTCTCTTCTGGAGTTTTACCAGGAAATTTATCAGTGGCTTTCAAAAATCCTTTCAGATATCATGTAGATTGAATTTATATGAATGCAAAGAACTACATATTTTATGGCCATCTAAGAATGTAATTTCTGATTCTCTCGCTCCTAAGGAGGTCCCATGATGTGATGAACACTGGGTGTTATATAAACCGATTTACTGAACTCTACATATGCAACTAATGGTGTTCTATATTTTGGTTAATTGAATTTAAATAAAAAAAGAAAAGAAAAAGATTCTCTCTCTCACTCTCCTGCTACTCTCCTCCCACTCTCTCTCTCTCTCTAAGAAAAATAAAATAAAATAGCAATTACATATTATAAATACCTAAATAAAAAATAAAAGGTATAAGTACTCTTCATTAAATTCAAATTTAGAAAAAAATATTTTGATTTTCTATAATAGCTGTGAATTAAAACTTAGTAAATCTGTTTCCTTAACCATAAAATTAGTTGATAATACTAGGATTAGGACACAAACTAAAAATTAACAGTATATTTAAAAGAACACTGTAAATTAAAAAGCATGTTCCTGCTTAGTTATTTAATAATTATAGGAGGGGAAAGTAATTTTCTCTCTGCCCTTCTGAATTCTTGGCTGAGATTCTTGTAATAAAAGACAGATTAACAAGAGAAACAGAAGTTTGTTACCATGTATACCTCATATATACATGGGAAATACCCAGGGAAAAATGTGTAACTCTCTGAGGTGTTCTAAACCACCAGCTTAAATATCATATTCAAGAGAGCAGGTGGTGGCTCAGGTGGGACAGTTGCCAGGGATGGTGGAGCATGAGGATGGAGCAGGTGTCCAGGCTGCTCTCCTGGACTCTGAGGAGAGTCCACTGGTTCTCCTGCCTCTTTGAGTGGTGAGCTGCCTGGCAGCCCTGGATCATGGAAGAGAAAGTGCTAGAAGTTATGATTTGATTAAATCTAGAACCCAGAGAAGCCCAATACTTTCAAAGAACTCGACATGGTAATGGAAAGAAGTGTGGAGGTTCAGGAGAGAAACAACAATGACTATTCGGTTATTATCAGGTTCAGGCCAATAGTACCTCACTGCTCTTTGGCAACCCTTAGTGGGCTGTGCTTAAGAGTAAAACCTCAGTGGTTTTTACCAGTTAAAGGTAAGTTGCAAATCTGCATTTCTGAAAGAGCCCACTCGGCAGAGGAAGACATCACTAGGTAGACAAATGACAAAGAGGGAGTGGCACTGCAATGTAAGACCCCAATTTACAGGAAATCATGGACTAGTTAACCTTGAACCCAATAGCTATTTTAAGTCACTTAACTTTAATTGTTTGATATATTTGTTTAAATTCTTTGTAAAATGTAAGACTCATGTTTAATACATAGGTGATTTGTACCTCAAAGCATTTTTTTAACAGATGATATACAAGCAAGATTTAATTATAGGTAGTACCTAGTTGGTCCAGTGTATAACATTCTCAGGATTTGTAACACTTAAATGACCAGACAGAAAAATATTTTCTAGTTATTATGTGTCAGATGAGTTGCTATTTTTCTGACACCTCTTCTGATACAACTACTTTTCATGTCATATATTTACTGTGCCTGAATGTATTCAATTTAAATCATTACTCTGTAGAATAAATAAAACAGAGATGATTTTTGTAATAAATGCCTACATACATACCATATTCAGCCAAAGACAAAAGAGAAAAGGTTGTCCTTATCAGGAAAAGTAAGGTAAACAAGAGTAAGTCTTGTTATGCAGACTTGTCTATGCCTTCTTTATTGATAAGGGTCTCATGTGATTTAGAATCATCTTTCTTCTCCTGTTACAGATAGGAAGATATGTTTACAAGGACATACCCTCTATAAATACAAGTTGTCCGTATAAAAGGGATGACTTCTACTCTAGTTTCAGAGCTTCTCCTGTGTCTACTGTTTCTCAGATCAGCTCCAAATAATCCTTATATCAAAGAGGCATATTTTGGAATGACACATTCTGCTGCCCTTCATAATATTAACATTTAGGTAAAGAAAAATATAGCTATTCTTTCCAAAATATTGGAAAGAATAAATAATCAAAATACGCTCACACAGCAAGGGCATAGTGACCTCTGTGCAAACCCTTAAGAAAATCCATATGACATTAAAAACCACTGTAAAATTTTGCAAAATAAAAAGTGACCTAAGAAACATGAATTAGGAAAATTCAAAGGTGATTTTTATTCAAAAATATTTTTTCTCGATCTGCAAAATCATGAAAATAAAAGTGCTATCAAATTTCAAAGGTTTTATAAAAAAATTCAAAGTTTTTATAAAATTGTATTTGTTTATTCAGGCTCTAATTAGAAGCATCATATGACAACTACTTATTGTAGATTTTCCAGTTTAGCCTAATCAAACAGCATGTCTTGAATTTTAAATTTTAGCTTTCCATGAATTTCCGCATTTTTTTTTTCAGGTGAGAATACTACTTATAGGAAGATAATGTTCTTCCCCTGGGAAATTAGATCTATATCTTCTCTAAAAATTCAGTAGGGAGCAGTGTTTTATCAGGATGGTACATCTTGTTGTATTCTATTTCTCACTGAAATAGTGGCATGTGTCTGAATGGCCACACTTGGGTTCCCTGCTGCCGTTACAAATGAGTATGAAGCCATTTCCCTGGTGGAAATAGCTCCAGGACTGACATTTCATTATAATGAAGGGAGCTAGTGTTCCTCCAAATACAATGCCATTAAATGCTTCCCCACTTCCCCACTTTTCCAGTTAAGAATCTCAAGTAGGATAAGAACTGAAATGCAGCTTACATTAATATAGGGCCATTCCATTTGTAATTGTAATTTTTTATATAATTACATCTAGGCCCCCAATGGCCTTCATACCTAATGTTCATCAACTTTACAATATTTGTCAAAGATCCAAAATAGTGCTGGATTTTTAAATAAAAAATTTAATTCAAACTAATATTTTTTTTTCTTAGTTATACTTTATTCACCTCTGGCTGACATGAGATGAGAGTACATTTTATGGACAATTAAAATTAATTTGCTAAGTTAAGAAAAAAAAAAATTCTGTAGTCATTTGACCTCACAAGTTTGTCTTTCTAAATTAACTCTTTTATTATTCTTTGTTTGTTTGTTTATTTATTTTTAAGTAGGCTCCATGCCCATCATGGAGCTCAACACAGGGCTTGAACTCAAGACCCTGAGACCAAGACCTGATCTGAGATCAAGAGTGGGACACTTAACCCACTGAGCCACCCAGGTCTGAATTAACTCTTTTAATCAAGTATTTACATATTGTACTAAGCATAAATGAATCTGTCTTCTTGCCTTTTGTAGATGCATATGTTGCTTTAGTAAATGTACTGTTTCTATTGTAATAGTACAATAAGAAGGTTGATACTGTAGTTTTTCCAATTGCCAGAAATTGAAAGTTTCAGTTACGGAAAAGTAAAATTCTCTTGGTACTATTTAGCAGACACATCATGAAACAAAGTACTTTGCCTTCATACTTTTTCTAATGGAACTTATCTTTTTTTTTCTCCCCCATCTTTTTTTTTCTGTTAATGATTTTGGCAATGTAATAAAAAATCCATTTATTCTTTCCTCTATTTAGTCAATAGTTCTTACATGCTTATCTGACTAGCTACTACATAAAATAATCCAAACAAAACCCTAAAAGTCTACCATCAGTTAGTTTTTGTCAATTCTATTCTAATAATGGAATAATAGGGAGTATATTTGAAAATAACCAAGCGAGTTTCAATGGTAGATACCTAAACATTTGATAAAGTTTATCTGTTAAAACATTTCATCAAACTCATCAGCTATCTTCTTTTAAATTTTGTTATTTATTAAACCAAGGTTTTTGTTTCAACTATTTTGTTTTGAAAAAAACAAATCTGTATGATGAAAATAACTCATTTTCAATCCTCTCTTATCTTACGTTTATATGCTTTAAAACAAAAGTGACCATATTCACAGAATTTTGAAAAAAATAAAACAATTAACAACCATTGAATGACATTCTTAGTTAAAGAGAATTTCTTCAGAGAGCTTTGAAAAAGTTATAAAATTTAAAATTGATAATTTAGTGGTATTTGAAGATTATTTTATCTGAACAACTATTTTCGGTTTAGCCATGCAATTGTATTCAATTTGACTTAGTGTCTGATTCTGTTTTTACTTGATTCTCAGTTGCTCAAACTGCATGTGCATCAAGGGTTGATGTAAGATCAAGTTTATTTCTGTTTCATAGATTTGGTGAAAATTTTCTAACTATTTATTATCTTAGATTAAACTCTATAAAAAGCACTGAAAATTAAAATATTTTATTTCTTTGTTAAATATAGACCTACATATTAAGCAGTAGATATAAAAGAGTAGTTTGAACAGTCTTGCCTTCTTTTCTCACTGGATAATTTACACTGTAGAGTGAGCATTTTTTTCTAAGCCTCAGTGAATTGCCATAGTCCTTTCAACTTCTAATATGTTATCCTGTGAATTTTCATTGTCATGAAACATCTTTGAGAATTTCCTCAACATGAAATTTGACTCACTTCACTTCCCCTGAAACATATTCATCCTTTTTGTCACAGTTAGTTTCCTCATTTTTGTTGGTAAGTTCACCTTTACTAAAATTCCTTGACTGCATATCTCAAGTCTCTGAAACCATGGCAGTGTCAACATTCCCCTGGCCATCTATTTCTTCTGGAACTCCATTTATATTACATTTGAATTGAACTTCCAGTATTAGCTTTTTACTTTACTGAACTCATACTTTTGTTGGCCAATTCCTTCTTTCTGTTGTCCATCTTATAAAATGTCACTTGGCTTTATCACTGGGAGAAAGAAGGCAACACAACTACATGCTTCTTGTCCGCATGGACTGAACAAAAGATGGGAAGTGACCACCACCATCAGACTTCAAAGTATACAAACGTAACCGGTTATGATGAACAGATCACTTATATGGTGATTTGTGAACTGAAGAAATAGATGTGAGGTTTGCACTTTATTGCAATTGATCACAGTTAATACACCTGGGTAACAAATTTGAATCATATTTTTGGGGGGACTGATTTTAACTAACAATGGTAAGTAGAATTTGTGAACCTCAGAACCATGCAAAACGAGGACAGCATCCATAGCTTCAGATAGAAACAATTTTAAAAATCTGAATATACATTTTCTTTGTGTTCTGTGTACACTGAAAAATGACCCTCAGACAACAAAAAAATAGATCATATTTCCTCCATTTAACCAAAAAGAGATTTTATGGACAATTAATATTTTTCTCCATCTCTCTAATCCTGTTCATCCCAAATGTGTTATTGTGTGCATCTCAAATGACAGATACAAGGAGACTTCATTTTCAAGGCAAACTTATCGTGTAGTAATCTTCTTAGTTATCCTCACGGATATTTGATATCCATATCTTTCAATCCATCCAATCGATCAAATATCCTTTTGGATATTTGACATCTTTACCTATTTTTGCTTATTTCTTATAAACTCACACAGATCCTATATTTCTCTTTCAGTGTTCCACAAGCAAAACAACAAATGCATTCAATTCTGGAACACTTTTGGTACACTTTGTCAATGTCTAGATACTCTTCAATTCTGTACATTTTTTTAACTGATGTGCATATAGCAGAGATGTATGACTTAGTGTATATCACAGGTACTCTTGCCAGAGTCAAAATGGAAACAGTAGGAAAAAAATTATTCTGCCACTCTCACACTACTGTATTTTATTCTTAAATCATTGCAACCAATTCCTGGAAAATGTAACTGATGAAGAAAATGTTTCCTCCCAGTGGGAACAGTATTTTTGATATGCAGAGTCCTTTAGTCATGAATTAAAGTACTCCCTTAAGATTTGGTTCATTCAGTTTCCTGGCAGGGTCCACTCATACAAGGTGTGAAATGGCAGGGGGTCATCAAGCAAATGTCTGGTTAGAAAACGTTTCTCCGTAATCTAGTGGCATGCCAATATCAAACATAGGAACAAACGAGGCAGGGATTAAAGAGCACGGAAAGGTCAGGAAAGCAAATGTTCCCTCTCAAGTACAGGCAAGCTGGTGAACAAACGTATTTGATACAAGCAAAGTTGACAGTTCTCATTTTGGAAGGTCCCACTTTTACTGTGTAATCTGTATTTCACTCAAAGCTATTCTTTTCTTCCCTAATGTTTCTATGAAAAATGTTGTCATTGCTAATACTTCTAATACTTCAGAAATTTAAAAAAATCTCAAAAGGAGGCAGATTAGTGGCAAAGGCAGAGATTACTTAAAAAACACACACACAAAAAACTTGACATACAATCAGATATTTTTTTCCTTTTATACCCCCGTCCCATTTCTGAAATTATAAATGAAATAAGTCATTACTATAAATTAAAGTAAAATATATATATACATATATGTATATATGTATATATATATATATTACTTAACGGCATAATCCTCCTTCCCTTAGTAACTTCCTTTTTTTTTTTTTTTAAAGATTTTATTTATTTATTTGACAGAGAGATAGACAGAAGAGCACAAGCAGAGGGAGTGGCAGAGGGAGAGGGAGAAGCAGGCTCTGCACTGAGCAGGGAACCCAATGCGGGACTCGATCCCAGGACCCTGAGATCATGACCTGAGCCGAAGGCAGATGCTTAACCATCTGAGCCACCCAGGCGCCCCCCTTAGTAAGTTCCTCATTTCATGTTATTTATCTTACTCCAAGTGCATCTGTAAATGATGGAGTATTAATTAAGCCTTTACCTATAACTCTGAATTTGAGGAAGTTGAAACAGAATTATTAACTAGGGGCCAAAGCTGAAGAAAGCAGTTGTTAAGTGCTGTATGTTCTAAAGAGAGCCACAAATCACTGGGGCAGGTATTAACTACAGGCTCAGCAAAAGATGGAAAGAAGTATCCACCAAGTACTGCATCAATACCCCACTTCCCAAAATAAGACCTGTAAAATAGAGAGACGTACTTTGCCTCCTTTCCTGGTTCAGCCAAAAGGAAGCTAGTTCTAAGAGTGCCACATAAAAATAAACATGTTTAAGATGATGAGGCTAATACCGTGTTTCCTGGTTACTCTTCTAATGAACTTGACAATCTAAGGGACTACCATCCTTGGGACACCTTGATATTTGACCTCTGAATTTGAGAAAAGGTTTTAAACCAAGACTGGTACCTACTTCTTTCCAAGATGCAAGGTTTAAAGAAATAACCCATTCATTCTTCTCCTGGTTGGGGTCTAAAAACTTGAGTGGGTCAGCAATACTTGCAATACTTGTCTCCCACATCTGGCCTCTCTCTTCGGCAAGGACACCCTTACCTCACTGGAGCTCTTACACCCAGAGCCTGCACTAGGATGTCCTCTCTCTGGGCAACCAAAGCTTCTCAAACCAATTTATACTACCTTACAAGGCACAAAAAGTGCTTCTTTCTGCCTACTTTGTCTGTATTGAATATTGATAAAATTTTTAATTTGCATTCTTAATAGTGTTCATATATTGGATATTTGTATTTATTTTATATGAAATATCAGTTCATTGTTTGCCTTCTTTTTTGTAGAGGTGTGTAGTCCTTTTTACTATGTTGATTTCTAACTATTTATCTATCTAATTTAATTAGCCTTTATGCATTTGATGCCTTCTTTAAAGCGTGCCAATTTTTTTACTTATTTTTTAACAAGTATTTGATTATTATATAGAAAATACATATTTCTACATTTTGCAGAATGCTTAGAAATACCCTCTAAAACCAAATTTATAAAGATAGTTATGCCTAAATTTGAGTACATGTGAGCATAATCTAGCATTCTAAGAAAAATGTGATAAAACATTATTATTATTGTTTCCACATTAACTGATAACTTTTCCCAACATCATTTATTGAATAGTAAAACTTACCACTACTGGAATCAATTTCCTCTCTACCTTAAAATAAATTATCACATGTATTTATGTTTATCTTAAATATTTTAATTATTTTTATTGACTCATCTATTCCTTAGTTCTTTAAGGTTTCAATTACCATAGTCTTATATCATGTTTTATCTTATAGTAGGAGTATAACTTTTTGTTAATCTTTTTCTCTGAATTTTCATGGTTACTTGCATTTATTAATCACTGACATACTTTATCAGATGAACTTTAGATCCATCCTGTTAACTACTTCCTCCCTCAAAATATGTATTGATTTTTTAAAAATGTTGATTGCTTTGCACTCCAAAATAATTTAAAGGGAATTTATAATTTTACAACACTAAATTATCTTTTTTTTTTTTTTTTTTTTTTTTTTTTGGAGAGAGAGAGGTTGGGGAAGGGGAAGTAGGGGAGGGAGAGGGAGAGAGAATCTTAAGCAGGCTCCATGCCCAGTATGGAGCCCAACTCAGGGCTCTATCTCATGACCCTGAGATCATGACCTGAGCTGAAATCAAGAGTCTGAACCTCAACTGACTGAGTCACCTAGGTGCCCTGAGTTATCATTTCTAAAGACAAATGTAATGCCCCCTCATTTATTCAGGTACTTATATTTTCATCTCTTTTATATTTTTCTTTCATACTCATCTTTTTTTTTTTCCTTAAGATAGACATAAATATTCGTAAAATATCATAGAGCAAGCTTGGCTACAGATAGTCTTATAAACTCATATTTTTCTCCATTTTTTCATCTTTATTGAAGTATAATTGAAAATTAAAACTGTAAGTAGTTAAGATGTAGTACTTGATGTTTTTGTGTAAAGATACATTGTGAAATAATCACAATAATCAAGCTAATTAACATATCCATCACCTTACATAGTTACCATTTCTTTCTTCTTTCCTTCCCTTTCCTTCTTGTTTCTTTTCTTTCTCTTCCTTTTGTTGTGGTGAGAATGCTTAAGATCTAAAACCTCTTACAAATTTCAAGTAGACCATACAGTATTGTCAATTATAGTCATCATGCTGTACATTAGATCTCCAGAATTTACTCATCTTACATAAATGAAAATTTGTATCCTTGACCAAAATATCCCCATTCTCCCTCCCCTTAGACCCTTACAACTACCATTCTACTCTCTGTTTCTATGAGTTTGATTATTTTAGATTCCACACATAAACCAGATCATGCAGTATTTGTCTTCCGTATCTCACTTATTTTACTTAGCATAATATTCTCCAGGTTCATCCATGTTGTCACAAATGGCAGAATTTCCTTCCTTTTTTTTTTTTTTTTTTAAGATTTATTTATTTTAAGGGGGGAGGGACAGAGGGAGGGAATCTTTAAGCAGACTCCCCACTGAACATGGAGCCAGATGCCAGGCTCAGTCTCAGGATGCTGAGATCATTACCTGAGACAAAACCAAGACTATGAGGCTTAACCAACTGAGCCACCAGGCGCCCTAGAATTTCCCTCCTTTTGAATGTTAATAGTCCATCATATTCCATTCATACATATATTCTTTATTTATTCATTTGTTTTAAACAAATTAATTCAAACTTGTCTCTGGAAAGTGAAGTCAGTGAGAGACTGTGTTTATGAACTTTAAGATGGGAAGGAGAACTCAGATATACAAGAAAGACAGAATCAAGCCTACACAAAGAAATTTGAAAACTTGTGAATGTACTCACAGAAGAACAATAAGAGTAACAAAATTTACCAATGAAACTACAGTAACAGTTTACCTCATGTGCAATTCAAGGATGAAAATTATTAAAATTTAAAATATTACATTTATCTTATTGAATTTGAAAAGCTTAAAGAAAATATTAATATTCTCTGATGGTAAAATATTTAGAATTATTTACAGTAACAATCTTGTTTTTATTTTTTTATTTTTATTTTTTTTTAAAGATTTTATTTATTTATTTGAGAGAGAGAATGAGAGACAGAGAGCACGAGAGGGAAGAAGGTCAGAGGGAGAAGCAGACCCCCCGCTGAGCAGGGAGCCTGATGTGGGACTCGATCCAGGGACTCCAGGATCATGACCTGAGCCGAAGGCGGTCGCCCAACCAACTGAGCCACCCAGGCGCCCAACAATCTTGTTTTTAAAGAAAAGATATTGCACAATTGTAAAACTTGGGCTAAATACATTGTAGCATGGGCCTACAATCAAATATTAGGTGGCTTTAAGTAGGCAGAACTTTAACTGTACACACTCAGGCTTCCAGATTGTCTAGTTCAAATTCCTACCTTCACATTATTGTGAGTCCAGGGCTAAGTTCTTAATGTGTCTCTGACTGTGTCTTTGTCAGCAAAAGGCAATCTATGGTGATAATAATCATGCCTAACTATCTCATAAGGTAGCTATAAAGATGAAATGTGGTAACACAAGCCATGGCTAAGGACAGTTTTTGACTCATTCTGAGCAACAAATATATGATCTCTATTGATGAAAATAATGCCAGAGAAATTCCTGTATTAAAAACAAATTACACTGTTTCTAATTTTTGAGTTAAAAATGCAAAAAAGTGTTTTATAACTGTTTTTTTTAATATGCTCACCACCCCAATGTGGGGTTCAAACTCATGACCCCAAGATCAAGAGTCACATGTTCCACTGACTGAGCCAGCCAGGTGCCTCTTTTATAACATTTTTTAATGTCAGAAAAACAAAAATATTACAGATGGGGTTATCTCTAAGATGGGGATTATGTCTATTTTTACTATTTTCCCCTTTATAAAGTAAATTTGCAATATTTACAGTACAGTAAAAAATCTAAATGAAGTTAAATTACTAATATAATCTAAACAAGAAATGTTTCTTAAAAAGTCCATTTCTTAAAAGTTACAATTCCAGTTATTGTTGGTCTGATAAATGTAAGAAAAGAAAGTATAAATATGAATTAAAAATTGAAGTTATAGTAGAATTACATGAGTGAAATAACCAGATCTGTAATATTTTGATTACACACTTCATGATATCAGAAATATTTGTTATAGTTATCAATAATAAACACGGTGTGTTTTCTCCATCAATCTTTGCAACCTAGACAGGAAGAAAATGAAAGAAAACAATTTTAAAAAGATCTGAATAAGAAAAAAAAATAGCTTGTTAAATACTCAGAACCTGAGTCTGAGTTACCAGGAATTGCAGAAAACACCTTTGTATGCTTCCCATGCCCATTTCCTAATGCCTATTTCTTTTCAATAAATAATGACTGGAATTATTCACATTATAACAGGACCAAAATGGAAATTACTATCATGCTTGACAATTCTCAGGGCCATAGAGTGAGATGAAAATGTGTGTTATCTTATGTTTGCACTATTCTCTGTAGAATAACTCAAGTTAGCTCGCACATGAGAGACAGGAGAAAAAAATAATGCAATGGGCAACGAGTTTCTTGAGTGGTGATAATCAGCACTCAGCTAAATAGAGTGGAGCTCAGTCAGGATGAAGAAAGTGAAAGACTATTCAAATACACTTCTGCCCACTTAAATGATCAGCATAAAGAAAACATTAATAGGCAGGCATGCCATGTACTATTTTTGCCTTTCCAAAATTTGTTATAGCATTTAATATGATTTTGGATTATTTCTCAAGATGGCATTTAAATATGTTCTCTATTTAAAATGCACACCTTCATAATGTTTCCTTTTTTTCCCCACTGTGGCTCTTCTCCATCGAGCTTTTTCATGTAAATGGCTGGGTGTCTATTATTTGTTGTTGCAGCCATTCCTGTCTTTCTGGCTTCTGTATATTATTTTGTTGCATGTCTCAGGAGAAAGGAATTTTAATAACTTTTATTTTAACCATATTCTTCATTTTTATTTTTGTGCTGGGAACTTACATGTTTTTATATATTACCATAGTTTATGCTGGGAGATTTTAATTTTTAATAAGTATTTTTCTACTGCATAATCTGTTTTTCCAGAAGTTTGTGTTTAGAGATATTTTCCCCTTAAGTTGTCATGTTTTTAAAGATTAATTAACTTGTTTTAATCTTGCCATTGTACTGTACAACAGAGTCTAAAATCAAGGTTAGGTCAAAGTTTTATAAATAGCCATGTTGTTTTTCCTTTCCTCTTTTCTTTTTTTTTTTTTCTTTCGAAAGAAGACAACAAACATTTCCAGATGATATTTTTTTCTGAGGAGAAAAAATAATTAAAAATTCATGAAAAGTATATATCTCTATATATACACACATACCCACATGTTACTTTCTGACAATGCCAGTGAATTATTTAAAATTTTTAAAAAGATGTTTTCCATTAAAAGCATAGTATTATGGTATGATAAAATGTATACTCTAAACTCCTCTCTAAATGCTTTAAATATATTGCTAATACCTCATACAACGCTGTGACTTAAGCTCTCACCATTATTTATCCTATTTTACATAAAAGAAAGCCTAAGCTAGAGAGACTGAGTAACCAATGTAAGATGGTACAGATGCTAAGTAGCAGATCCCAGACAGTCTAGCTCCAGAGCACATAACATGTACTTGTTGTTGTCGTTGTTACATTCCGTAATAAGTTAACCAGGAAATAAAATTCTTAGAACTGGGTATATTTAGAATGAGCCCTCTTAAGAGGTAATAAAAAATAGCTAATAAATATTGAGAATTTTCAGTGCGAGAATTGTTTTAATTATATTACTTTTAATAACATACATGAATGAAATAATTTAACCCATAACATAGGTGTTATTGTATCCTGATTTTAGACTTGTCTCCTGTGGCTTAGGTGAGATTAACTAATCAACCTAAGGTTACACTACTTGCAAGTGGTAATGCCAGGGAGGATTCTAACTCAGGAAATCTGGTTTCAGAAGGCACAGTTGTTAATAGGAGATACCAGTCTAACCTTTCTCACTTATATCAGTTGGTTGCTCACCGTTCCACATGTGAATGACCAATATCTAATGGTTTGCACTTAGATTTAAATTGCTATTTTAGGCTATGGAGGATTTGTCTTTAAGACTTTTCCATGCTGAGAGGTATGATTTTACTCCTCAAATTCTTAAAGGTCCTGTGCCAAATTAGTGGGAGCAATCCTTAAGAGAAAAGCAACAATGAACCAAATTGAAGAAATATGAATAACAATTCATAGATAGAACATCTATGTGTTTAGAAATTATGTACATACATGGGAATGTCATTTTCTGAGTAGGAAATCCAAAGAACATGGTGTTTTAACTGTCGGTATTGGTACATTTGCCTGCATTATCCCTTGCTTTGGACTACCTAAGTGATAGAAGGAACAAAAAGTCCTTGAAATCAAAGCTGCATCTTCCCTCTGGTATTAAGTACAGATCCTACAAAAATCATCTGATAATGTTAGCTAAAACCATAGGGGAATATGGTGTGGGCTATCAGAGTGGAGATCATGAAAATCGGTCTTAGCTGGCATCAGTTACATAAGTACACGAAGACCATAGCCTCTACTTACATTCCCCTTTTCATTGTGGATGGATGTGTATGTCTCAGCATGTTCATAAATTGTCTATTTTTTTTTTATTTTCACCCTCCACCATTTTATAAAGGGATCCCTATGAATGAATACATTTTCCATTTAGTTTACCTTAATAAAAACAAAAAGACATTATTTGAGAGGGGAAAATCACTATTCACATATCCTAGAATACACTAAATAGAACAAATGGAATTATATGTCTGTGGGTAGGAGCCGCATGTGGATTCAGTGAAGCACACATTGTTGTTTGTCTTGTGGAATTTTAAAATAAACAAATCTCAAGAATGGTGTGTGGACGTTGGACCATCAGATGCAATATAATGAACATTATATTTTTTGTGTCCTTCATGTCTTCCTTTTCTTTTTTTCTAATAAGAAAAGCCTAAGTTTTCCGTGAGAACAATCTCTTTGCACAATAGATAATATTAATGGGAGTGTCTTCCATGGTCATTGGCACAAGACCCACTTCAGGGCTGATAAATGTCCTTTTGCTGCCTCTGTGGGACACAGCACAAGAGTTAAAAATGGTTAGACTTGTCCCACTGTGGTGCTGTCTTGGTAAGAAAAGGTCTATTTCCTTTGGTCAGCCAGATTCCCTGACTTTCTCCAGTCAGCGTCATTTTTTTTTAACCCTGGTAAGCTATGACCCCCTAAGTTTCAAAAAATTTTTCTTACCTTCATTATTCAGAAAAAAAATTGTAATTTATACAACCAAAGAAAATTGTGGTTTTCTTTTCTATCAGTGCTTATTATGCTCACACTACTTTCTTAAGACCACAGATTCATCAAAATAATAACTTTCTAGGGAATAAGTTTCCCTATTGCTCTTAACATGAGCAAAAGCAGGTACTCCGTTTTTTTCCCCTTTAAATTTGTTCACCATATAGTTTTGCCTTCATATTTTCAAGTTTTAGTGTGATTTGAATGTAAGGGGTATATTTACTTTCTTCCAGAAAGTTTATTTTAGTAAGTTCCTAAAAAAGCTCTGCTGAATTTAAAGGCATTTTTAGCTTTTCTTTAAAATAATATTTCTTAGAAATGAGTCTAATATTTTACAAAACTTTAAATTAGTACATTTGAGATGATATCATTTGATTGTACATGGAAATGCATATGGCAGAGCCTTGTAGATTCTCATCAGTCATTCCATCATTTTTAGTTTTCAGAACTTATTTTGTTTTTCCAGCAAAGTACCTACTAAGACATATCATTATAATTACATTCCTTTCTGTTAATCATTGATCTAGAGAAGGTGTATGAACACTTCTGGCCAGTGAGATGTAAGTGGAACTTTGTAGTAGTGCTTTAGCAAATTTAATCTCCAATCTAAAGAGCTAAGCACACGAAGAAAAATAACCTGCCTTTTCCCCTTCTTTTTCTGTTTTTGACTATTATAGAGTGAGTAATGAAATTCTTAAATCTGCTTCAACTACCCAGAGAAGATATGTAGTGAGGATGGTAGTAGACCAGAAAGATGAGAATGACTTGAGCTTACCCTGTTGTTACTGAGCAGTTGAAACTTCCACCTATCTCCTTCTAAATTGCTAAGTAAGAATTCTGCGTTTGTTTGTGCAGCTTAGCATTGACCAAACCTAGAAGGTATATTCTTAGTAAGTCTATATGTGACTACCATCAGCCAAGATGGGAATGTGTTCCTGGTACTGTGCAAGTACAACATGTGCTTTTGGCAGGTGTATGTTCTGGCCCAAATAAGAGAGAGAATAAATACCTTAATTGTATAAGTCACTCCTATTGGATATCATATTTTCAGCAAAAAATATACTGATATTAAAAATCTGAAAAATAAATGCATAGTGGTTAGCTGTTTCTCTTGCAATAAACTGCTGTAAATGAATGACATGTATTAGTAATATTTAAAATAGGAATTGTCATGAACAATTTTATCATCTATGATTAAAGAGGTAATATTAAAATACAAAGTAAACTAATTTATTTTGACTACAATATAACACATTTTAATACTTACTTAGTGTCCTGATAATACCTGTTTATAATTACTTTAATTGAATTTTTATTATTTTACACTGATATTAAATAACTTATAACATTCTATATATTAGGAAGTAACTAATTGGCTATTCCATAGTTGACCCAAAATAATGTGAGGGTTTTTATAAGAATGCTATTCTGGTTACAATCTTTATACAAAAGAATATGAGGGCTTATAACAAAAGAATTCAGGGTATTAAATGAAAACAAAAATTAATATGCATTTAGAAATTATACATTTCTACATAACATACAATTAAATATGATGAAAGCCTCACTTCCTAGTTTAACAGAAATATACATATATAAATATGCAGAAATTTTTATATAGCTATAAACTTTTAAATTTATAAAATTAAGTATTATAAATATTTATATTACTTATATTACTTATATTATTTATATTACTTACATTATATTTATTTAAATATAAAATTTAACATTTATAAACATAAATTATAAATATTTATTACTTATATTATAAATATAAATAAATTGATTATATATTATAAAATTTAAGATTTAAAAATAGCTACATATAAACTTTAAACTGGTAAATTTATATATATAAATTTTGATTATTAACTTAGAAAAATGTAATCTTTCATGGTGTTTTAATTTGTATGCTAATATATTCCTCAATTTAATTTCATAAGGAAATTTCTATTTGGAATATTTTGGAGGAAGAGAACCTGACAATTCCTCAATTTAATTTCATAAGGAAACTTCTATTTGGAATATTTTGGAGGAAGAGAACCTGAAAAGCTAAAGACATAGTCTTGCTTTTAGGGCTGATGAAATGCTTTATATTAAAGTCCTTGAGGACTCCAAAACACATTGGTGTTAATTATCCCAGTTTTTATTAAAAATAATGTGGAACAGAGTAGTTAAAAAAAAGAAAAAAAGAAAGGCCATTGTCTTAAAAAAAGGTGCTTCTGCTCAGTCTGCGTTAAGTAAACATGAACAAGTTTGCAAGGCTCAGTAATCAAGATATACTATATGAAGGATTTTTAAGAAGATGGATCATTGTTTTATTTGGGTTCTACTTTTTACTCCCTAGAGAAATTAAATACTGACATGATTGCCTTCATTAGAACACTTTTAATTTCTTTCAAAATGTTTCATCTCTTCTAAAGCTGTAATAAATAGGGTGCAGTGCAAAGGTAATTAATCCTTTGTGAAATTAAAGAGAAATATAATGTGCTTACTTTGACTTCTTTTATTATGAATTAATTCACAATCAAAGCTACTGGAATCCACAAGTAGTTTTACACATTAATCTCGTGGAATACATGTCCCTATGCTGACATTCTTAGATGCATAGTGAATGTATCTATTAAAAAATGTATAACAGATAAAAGATATATTACTGAAGAAAGTTTGTTAGATGTGCTTATTTAGGCTACATTTGTGTTGTGACTCATGACTTCACACTGCTCACAGATATAATGTAATTATGCAGTTGATCATGAGAAGTTTCTTTCTTTTTTTTTTTAAAGATTTTTATTTTATATATTTGCCAGAGAGAGAGAGACAGTGAGAGAGGGAACACAAGCAAGGGGAGTGGGAGAGGGAGAAGCAGGCTTCCCGCTGAGCAGGGAGCCCGATGCGGGGCTTGATCCCAGGACCCTGGGATCATGACCTGAGCCAAAGGCAGCCGCTTAACCGACTGAGCCACCCAGGCGCCCCATGAGAAGTTTATTTCATTTAGGTTTAGGATGACTATAAAATTTTTGCTTGCAGTGTAACTTCATGGTATGAAGGAATCAGTTTTTTTTTTTTTTTTTTGAGAGAGAGAGAGAGCATGCACACAGGGGGGGGGGGGGGGGTGGGGCAGAGGGAGACAGGGAGAGAGAATCCTAAGCAAGCTCCTTGCCTAGCGTGGAACCAGACTCCGGGATTGGTTCCACAACCCTGAGATCATAACCTGAGCCAAAATCAACAGTCAGAACCTTAACTGTCAGATATTTTTAACAATATATTTGCTAACAAATATAAGCAGGTATTCTTTGTCTTAAATATTTGAATATTAAAACATTACCCTCATATAAAATATCATCTTGCTGACATTAAATTTTTCCTGAAATTCTCCAAATGGTGCAAAGAAATAGTACCAATTCCAGTTATTTAGAACACCTGATTTTTTTTATGTATTATTTGTTTCAGGGGTACAGGTCTGTGATTCATCAGTCTTACACAATTCACAGCACTCACCATAGCACATACCTCCCCAGTGTCCATCACCCAGCCACCCTATCCCTCCCACCCCAGTCCACTCCAACAAACCTAAGTTTGTTTCCTGAGATTAAGAGGCTTTTATGGTTTGTCTCCCTCTCTGGTTTCATCTCGTTTCATATTTCCTCTCTTCCCCTATGATCCTCTACCTTGTTTCTCAAATTCTTCATATCAGTGAGATCATATGATACATGTCTTTCTCTGATTGACATATTTTGCTTAGCATAAAACCCTCTAGTTCATCCATGTCGTTGCAAATGACAAGATTTCATTTTTTTGATGGCTGCATAATATTCCATTTTATATATATACCACACCTTCTTTATCCATTCATCTGTCAGTGGACATCTAGGCTCTTTCCATAGTTTGGCTATTGGGGACATTGCTACTATAAACACTGGGATGCATGTGCCCCTTCGGATTACTACATTTGTATCTTTGGGGTAAATACCCAGTACTGCAATTCCTGGGTCATATAGTACCTCTATTTTCAACTTTTTGAGGAACCTCCATACTGTTTTCCAGAGTGGCTGCACCAGCTTGCATTCCCACCAACAGTGTAGGAGGGTTCCCCTTTCTCTGCATCCTCGCCAACATCTGTCGTTTCCTGCCTTGTCAATTTTACCCATTCTGCCTGGTGTGAGGTGGTATCTCATTGTGGTTTTGATTTGTAATTCCCTGATGCTGAGTGATGTTGAGCACTTTTTCATGTGTCTGTTGGCCATTTGGATGTCTTCTTCTCCAAAATGTCTATTCATGTCTTTTACCATTTCTTTTTTTTTTTTTTTAAGATTTTATTTATTTATTTGACAGAAAGAGAGAGACAGCGAGAGAGGGAACACAAACAGGGGGAGTGGGAGAGGGAGAAGCAGGCTCCCCGCTGAGCAGGGAGCCTGATACGGGCCTTGATCCCAGGACCCTGGCACCATGACCTGAGCTGAAAGTAGATGCTTAATGACTGAGCCACCCAGAAACCCCTCTTCTGCCCATTTCTTGATTGGATTATTTGTTCCTTGGGTGTTGAGTTTGTTAAGTTCTTTATAGAATTTGGATACTAGCACTTTATCTGATATGTCATTTGCAAATATTTTCTCCCATTCTGTCAGTTGTCTTTTGATTTTGTTGACTGTTTCCTTTGCTGTGCAAAAGCTTTTTATCTTGATGAAGTCCCCATAGTTCATTTTTGCCCTTGCTTCTCTTGCCTTTGGCAATGTGTCTAGGAAGAAGTTGCTGAGGCTGAGTTCTAAGAGGTTGCTTCCTGTGTTCTCCTCAAGGACTTTGATGGATTCCTGTCTCACATTTAGGTCTTTCCTCCATTTTGAGTCTATTTTTGTCTATGGTGTAAGGAAATGGCCCAGTTTTATTCTTCTGCATGTGGCTGTCCAATTTTCCCAACACCATTTGTCAAAGAGACTGTCTTTTCTCCATTAGACATTCCTTCCTGCTTTGTCGAAGATTAGTCGACCACAGAGTTGAGGGTCCAGGGTTGCTCCCAGGGTCCTGGGATAGAGTCCTGCATCAGGCTCCTTGCTCAGCAGAGAGTCTTCTTCTCCCTCTGCCCCTCCTTCTTGCTCGTTTTCTGTCTCTCTCTCAAATAAATAAATAAATATTTTTAAAAAAAGATGAGGACTAAAAATGAACTAGCAACACGGCAGTCATTGAAACACAGGTATCTCCCTTCCTGGGCTATTGCAATAGATTCATAGCTAGCTAGTCTGTCTGCTTCCATTCTTGTTTTCTTGTATTTATTCTCAAAACAGCAGCCAGCATGACCCTGTTAATATAGAAGTCTGACTGTGTTGAAAATTCTCCATTTCTTCCTAACTTATTCAGTGCTAACAAAATGTCTTAATAAGGCTGACAGTGCCCTGTACTTTTTGGACACATACTACCCGTCTGATCTTATCTCCTATCACTCTCCCTTTTGCTCCTCCCTCTGAAGCTCTTCTGGCAATACCTGGGCAAGACCCCAACTCAGGAAGCATTTTGTGCTTTTTCCTCTTGTGCCTGAGATTCTCTTTCCAGATGACCATGTGGCTCATTCCATCATTTTCTTCCTGTCTTTGATCAAATGCCAGCTTCTCTGAAAGTTTTCACTTATAATTATTGTTTAAAATTACAAATACTCTTCCATTTGGCTACCTGAAACATCTGCCCTGTTTTATTTATCATAATAACACCTGGCACCTTCTGCTATATTACTTATTTTTAATGTCTGCTCATATCCATTAAAAATTAGTTTCATATCAACAATGTTTTTTGTTTGCTTGTTTTACTGCTTTATTTTCAGAAATGGAACATGCTGGGCAAATATTAGGCACTCAGTAAATATCTATTGAATAAATTAATGAAATAATGAGTTAAACTTTTTTTTTTTCTCCACTGTAAATATGCACAATCAACAAATAGAAAGTATAATTTGAGAAGAGTAAGGCATTTGGGTTGGAAATAGGTAAGTTACCATTAATGGTTGTATACCCATTTATTTGAATCACAAGTTATTACATCAAGATGTTTGATGCTTTTCTGCAGAAAAAAAAATTGACATTCAAAAAGCAGTACTTATTTAATGTATGCAACTTGATTAGTTTGGAAAGGATTCACCCATAAAACTCACCATAATCAAGGCCATAAACATATTCATCACCTTTAAACATTTCCTTTCACTCTCTTCATTTTGTCTAATTTATTTTTCTTTTATCATAAGAACACACCATAAAATCTACCTTCTTAGCAAATTTTAAGTAGAGAATACAATATTGTTAATTATAGGCACTGTGTTATACAGTAGATCTCTAGGACTTATTCATCCTGCATAGCTAAAACTTTGTACCTTTTGATTCATACTTCCCTCTTTCCCCTTCTCCCCAATCCTTAGTAACCACCTTTCTATTTTCTGCTTCTATGACTTTAACTATTTTAAAATTCTCCTTTTTAAAATTTAATTTATTTTTTCCATGTAAGAGTTATTATTTTATTATTATTATTATATTATGTTAATCACCATACATTACATTATTAGTTTTTGATGTAGTGTTCCATGATTCATTGTTTGCATGTAACACATAGTGCTCCATTCAGTACGTGCCCTCTTCAATACCCATCACCACGGCTAACCCATCTGCCCACCCTCCTCCCCTCTAGAACCCTCAGCTTGTTTCTCAGAGTCCATAGTCTCTCCTGGTTCGTCTCCCCCTCCAGTTTCCCCCTTCATTTTTCCCTTCCTACTATCTTCTTCTTTTTTTTAACATATAATGTATTATTTGTTTCAGAGGTACAGGTCTGTGATTCAACAGTCTTACACAATTCACAGTACTCACCAAATGAGGCCACCATTACCTTGATCCCAAAACCAGACAAAGACCCCATCAAAAAGGAGAATTACAGACCAATATCCTTGATGGACACGGATGCAAAAATTCTCACCAAAATACTAGCCAATAGGATCCAACAGTACATTAAAAGGATTATTCACCACGACCAAGTGGAATTTATCCTTGGGCTGCAAGGTTGGTTCAACATCTGCAAATCAATCAATGTGATACAATACATTAATAAAAGAAAGAACAAGAACCATATGATCCTCTCAATAGATGCAGAAAAAGCATTTGAAAAAGTACAACATCCTTTCTTGATCAAAACTCTTCAGAGTATAGGGATAGAGGGTACATACTTCAGTATCATAAACATCATCTATGAAAAACCCACAGCGAATATTATTCTCAATGGGGAAAAACTGAGAGGTTTCCCCCTAAGGTCAAGAACATGGCAGGGATGTCCACTATCACCACTGCTATTCAACATAGTATTGGAAGTCCTAGCCACAGCAATCAGACAAAGTCAACATCACTCATTAGTTTTTGATGTAGTGGGATTATGTAGTTCTTCTGAGTGTATGGCTTATTTCTCTTCACATAATATCCCCCAGGTTCATCCATGTTGTTGCAAATGGCAGGATTTCTTTCTCTTTTTAAAGCTGAATAAAATATGGGATGCCTGGGTGGCTCAGTCGGTTAAGTGTCTGCCTTCTGCTCAGGTCATGATCCCAGCATCCTGGGATTGAGTCCCGCATTGGGCTCCTTGTTCAGCAGGGAGCCTCCTTCTCCCTCTGCCTGCCATTACCTTTGCTTGTACTCTCAATCTCTTTGGAAATAAATAAAATCTTAAAAAAAAAAAAGGCTGAATAATATATCATTGTATGTAAATACCTTATTTTCTTTATTCACCCCCTAATGGACATTTAGGTCGTTTCCTTGTCCTGAATACTGCTGCAGTAAATATGGTTGCTCATATATCTCTTTAAGATTCTGATTTCAATTCATTTGGATATATCCAAACATAGAATTACTGGGTTATAAGGTATTTTAATTTTCTGAGGAACTTCCATACTATTCTCCATAAGAACATGGCATTCTTATTTTTTTAAAAATTGATTTTCTGGGGGTACCTGGGTGTCTTGGTTGGTTGAGCATCAGACTCTTGGTTTCCTCTCAGGTCATGATCTCATGGGTCCTGGGATTGAGCCTTGGATCAGGCTCCACACTCAGCATGGAATTGTCTTGAAAAATTATCTCCTTCTGTCCCTCCCCCTACTCTCTCTCTGTTTCTCTCTCAAATAAATAAATCTTTAAAAAACTGATTTTCTAGGTGTATGTATAGTTACATATAGAACAAAAAAATCTAGACCAGTTAATAAATGTGTGTCTCATAATATTTATTTTTTCACAATTTTAGTTAAAAATTTTACTTGATTTTTTAATCACCAAAGTAACAAATGCTCATAATAGTATGAGAAAAATTTTTACACTTCGGGTGCCTGGGTGGCTTGGTTGATTAAGTGTCTGCCTTTGGCTCTGTTCATGATCCCAGGGTCCTGGGATCAAGACCCATGTTAGGTTCCCTGCTCAATGGAGAGCCTCCTTCTCCCTCTCCCTTTGTCTGCTGCTCTACCTGCTATCCTCTTTATCTCTCTCTCTGTCAAATAAAATCTTTGTTAAAAAAAGAAAATTTTTACACTTCTATAACTTAAAATAAATTTTAAGGCTTTATTGTTTTAGAGCAGTTTTCAGTTTACAATAAAATAAGAAGAAAGTATAGAGATTTCCCATGTGCCTCCTGCCTCCACACATACATAGCTTCCCCATTATCAACATCACTCACCAGAATGACCTATTTATTACCAAGGATAAGCCCTACATTGTCACATCATAGTCACCCAAAGTCTGTAGTTTACATTGGGGTTCACTTTTGGTGTTGGACACTCTATGGGTTTGGACAAATGTATAATGACAGACATCCATCATTATGATATCGTATAGAACATTTTCACACAAAAAATTGTGCTTTGTCAATTCATTTCTCCTTACTTCCACCCCTTAGCAACCACAAATATTTTTTATTGTCTCCACAACTTTGCCTCTAACAGAATGCCATATAGTTGAAATCATACAATATGCAATCTCCTTTCACTTAGTGTTACACATTTAAGATTTCTCCATGTCTTTTTATGGCTTCATAGCTCATTATTTTTTAGCACTGATATTCCATTGTTTGGAATATTCTATAGTTTGGAATGTATTTATAATTTATCCATTTACTTACTGAAAGACATCTTGGTTTGCTTTCAAGTTTTAGCAATCACGAATAAAACCGCTGTAATAGCCATGTGCAGGTTTTTGTGTGTACATAAGTTTTCAACTTTTTTGGTAAATACCAAGGACTATATTTGCTGGATTGTATGGTAAGAGTATGTTTAGGTTTGGAAGAAACCACCAAACTGTCTTCCACAATGGCTATGCAATTTTACATTCCCACCAGCAATGCATTAGTTTCTGTTGTTTCGCATCCTCACAAGTACATGGTATTGTCAGTATTCTGGATTTGGGCCACTCTGGCAGGTGTGTAGTAGTATGTCATCTGTGTTTTAATTTGCATTTGCCTATGACATATGAAGTAGAGCATCTTTTCATATATTTATTTGCCTTTTATAACTTTTTATTTATTTGTGTTCTTAATTCCAGTATAATTAACAGACAGTGCAATATTAGTTTCAGGTGTACAATATGGTGATTCAACAATTCTATACATTATCCAGTGTTCATCATGATAAGTGTACTCTTAATCCTCTTCACCCATTTCACCCAGCCCCCACACCCACCTCCCCTCTGGTAACCATCAATTTGTTCTCTATAGAACAAGTGTCTTTTGTTTGTTTGTCTCTTTTGTTCTTTATTCATTTGTTTTGTTTCTTAAATTCCACATGAGTGAAATCCTATGGTATTTGTCTTTGTCTGACTGACTTATTTCATTTAGCTTTATACCCTCTAGATCCATCCATGCTGTGGCAAATGTCAAGGTTTTGTTCTTTTTTATGACTAATATTCCAATGTATATACCATTCTTCTTTATTCACTCATCTATAGATGAACACCTGTGTTGCTTCCATAAGCAGTCTATTGTAAATAATGTCACTGTAAATACTGTGGTGCATGCATCTTTTTGATTTAGAGTTTTCATATTCTTTGAGTAAAACCCAGTAGTGTAATTACTGCATCATGAGGTAATTCTATTTTTAATTTTTTGAGGAATCTTCATACTGTTTTTCATAGTGCCTGTACCAGTGTGAATTTTCATCAACTGTGTACCAGGGTTCCTTTTTCTCCATATCCTCATAACACTTGTTTTCCGTATGTTTGATTTTAGCCATTCTGCATGTCTGACATGTCACATATCTCACTGTGGTTTTGATTTGCATTTCCCTTATGATGAATGATATTGAGCATATTTCCGGGTGTCTGTTGCCCATCTGTATGTCTCCTTTGGAGAAATATCTGTTCATGTCTTCTGCCCATTTTTTAATTGGATTATTTGTTTTTTGGCGTTGAGTTGTATAAGTTCTTTATATATTTTTGATATCTTTATCAGATATGTCATTTATGAATATATTTTCCCACTCAGTAGATTGTCTTTTAGTTTTGTTTATTGTTTCCTTTGTTATGCAAAAGTTTTGTTTTTTTTGTTTTTGTTTTTGTTTTTTTTAGTTTGATGTAGTCCCAATAGTTTATATTTGCTTTTGTTTCCCTTACCCCTGGAGATATATCTAGAAAGTGTTGCTGTCGCCAATAAGAGAGAAATTGTTGCCTGGGCTCTCTTCTAGGATTTTTATGGTGTCAGGTCTCAAATTTAGATCCTTAACCCATTTGGGGTTTAATTTTGTGTATGGTGTTAAGAAGGTGGTTCAGTTTCATTCTTTTGCATATACCTGTCCAGTTCTCCCAACACCATTTGTTGAAGAGACTATCTTCTTCCCATTGGATAGTCTTTCCTGCTTTGTTGAAGATTAATTGGCCATATAATCATGGGCTATTTCTGGGCTCTCTCTTCTGTTCTATTGATCTATGTGTCTGATCTATGTGTCTCTTTTTGTGCCAGTACAAAATGCACAAACTGGCACAAACTGTTTTGATTACTGTAACTTCATAGTGTATCTTGAAATCTGGAATTGTCATACCTACAGTTTTGTTCTTTTTCAAAATTGCTTTGGCTATTCAGGGTCTTTTGTAGTTCCACACAAATTTTAGGATTATTTTTTCTAGCTCTGTGAAAAATGCTGGTGGTATTTTGATAGGAATTGCATTAAATGGTGTGATTCCTTTGGGTAGTAGAGACATTTTTACAATATTTGTTCTTCCAATCAAGGAGTATTTCCTTGTCTTTGTGTCATCTTCAATTTCTTTCAGCAGTGTTTTATAATTTTCAAAGTACAAGTATTTTACCCTTTTGGTTACATTTATTAATAGGTATCTTACTGTTTTTAGCACAGTTGTAAATGGGATGCATACCTTAATTTCTCTTTCTGCTCTCCATTATTGGTATATAAAAATGCACAGATGTCTATACATTGATTTTGTATGCTGTGACTTTACTGAATTTGTTTATCAGTTCCAACAGTTTTTGGTAGAGTCAAGTTTTCTATATAAAGTATCTTGTCATCTGCAAATAATGAAAGTTTGACTTCTTCCTTGCTGATTTGGATGCCTTTTATTTCTTTTTGGAATTTGATTGCTATGGCTAGGACTTTCAGTACTGTGTTCAATAAAAGTGGTGAGAGAGAAAGTCCTTGTCATGTTTCTGACACTTAGGGGAAAAGCTTTCAGTTTTTCACCATTGAGTATGGTGTTAACTGTGGGTTTTTCATACATGACCTTTATTATATTGAGGCATGTTCCCTCTAAATCTACTTTCTTGAGGGTTTATTTTTTTATTATCATGAATGGAAGTTGTACTTTGTCACACACTTTTTCTCTATCTATCAAAATGATATTTTTTTTATCCTTTCTTTTCTTGTTGTGATATATCACATTGATTGACTTGCAAATATTGAACCGCACTTTCATCCCAGGAATAAATCCCACTTGATTGTGGTGAATGCTTTTTTAGATGTATTGTTGGATTCCATTTGCTAATATTTTGTTGAGGATTTTGCATCTCTGTTCATCAGAGATATTGACCTGTAGTTCTCCTTTTATGTGGTGTCTTTATCTGGTTTTTGTATCAGAATAATGCTGGCCTCATAGAATGAGTTTGGAAGTCTTCCACCCATTTCTATTTTTTTGAATAGTTTTAGAAGAATAGATATTAACTCTTCTTTAAATTTTGATGTATTCCCCTGGGAAGCCAACTGGTCCTGGATTTTAGTTTGTTGGGAGTTCTTTGATTATTAATTCAATTTCATTGCTGATAATCAGTCTGTTCAAATTTTCTATTTTTTCCTGATTCAATTTTGGGAGGTTATATGTTTCTAGGAATTTATCCATTTCTTCTAGATTGTTCAATTTGTTAGCATATAATTTTTCATAATATTTTATAATCTTATGTATTTCTAAGGTGGCTGTTTTATTTCTCCTCTTCCATTTCTGATTTTGTTTACTTGAGTTCTCTCTCTGTTCTATCTTTCTATCTTTATTTATTTTTGTGTGTGGGGGTGGTGAATCTGGCAAGAGGTTTGTCAATTTTGTTGATCTTTTCAAAGATCCAGCTTCTGGCTTCATTGATCTACTCTATTTGTTTTCTTAGTTTCTCTTTCACTTATTTCTGCTCTAATCTAACCTTTCTTCTATTGGTTTTGGGTTTCATTTACTATTCTTTTTCTAGCTCCTTTAGGTGTAAGGTTAGTTGTTTATTTGAGATTTTTCTTGTTTCTTGAAGTAGGACTGTATTCCTATAAACTTCCCACTTAGAACAGCTTTTGCTGCACCCCAAAGATTTGGAACTATTGTGTTTTCATTTTCTTTTGTCTCCATGTATTTTTTTGATTTCCTCTTTGATTTCTTGGTTGACTTTTTCATCATTTAGTAACATGTTATTTAACCTATGTATTTGTGTTCTTTCTAGATTCCTTTCTTCTGGTTAATTTCTAGTTTCATAGAATTGCACTTGGAAAAGGTGCATGGTATAAGTTCAGTCTTTTTTAGTTTGTTGAGACTTGTTTTGTGGCCTAAAGTGTGATTCATTTTGGAGTATGTCCCTTGTACACATGAAAAGAATGTATATTCTGCTGTTTTAGGATAGAATGTTCTGAATATATCTGTTAGATCCATTTGGCCCAATGTGTCATTCAAAGTCACAGTTTCCTTGTTGATTTTCTGTTTGGATGACCTATCTATTGGTGTAAGAGGGGTGTCAAAGTTCCCTACTCTTATTGTGTTACTATCAATTACTTCTGTTATGTTGGTAAATAGGTACTTTATGTATTTGGGTACTCCCATGTTAGTTGTATAAATATTTATAATTGTTATATTTTCTTGTTGGATTGTTCCCTTTACAATTATATAGTGTCTTTCTTTGTCTCTTGTTATAGTCTTTGTTTTAAAGTCTATTTTGGGGCACCTGAGTGTCTCAGTCGATTAAGCACCAAACTCTAGATTTCAGGTCAGTTCATGACTTCAGGGTCATGAAATCAAGCCCAGTGTCAGACTCTGCACTCAGCATGGAGTCTGCTTGAGAGTCTCTCTCTCTCCCTCTCCTTCTGCCCCTCCCCACACTCACACTCTCTAAATAAATAAATAAATAATAAATAAATAAATAAATAAATCTTTAAAAAAATAAAATCTATTTTGTTTAATACAAGTATTGCTACTCTAGCTTCTTTCTCACTTCCACTTGCATGATTAATGTTATTATTATTATTATTATTGTTATTTTTATTAATGTTTTTCCATCCCTTCACTTTCAATCTGCATGTGTCCTTGGGTCTGAAATGAGTGTCTTATAAGCAGCAAAAGATGGATCTTGTTTTTTATCCATTCTATCACCCTATGCCTTTTGATTGCAGTGTTTAATCCATTTACATTCAAAGTAATTATTGATAAATGCCCTTGTTGTCCTTTTGATACTTATTTTATAGTTTTTTATAGTTCCCTCTGTTCTTTTCTTTCCTTGCTTTCTTCTTCCACAGTTTTCTGGTTTTCTTTAGTGACATACTTCTGTTCCTTTCTCTCTATTTTTTGCATCTCTATTACTGGATTTTTTTATTTGTGGCTACCATTAGGTTTATATACAACATCTTGTTCATATAACATTCTTATTAAGTTGATGGTCACTTAAGTTTGAACCCAAACCTAAAAGCACTAAATTTTTACTCCTCTCTCTCCTCACACCCAGGTTTTAGGTATATAGTGTCATACTGTATGTATATCCTTTTATTTTGTGAATCCTGTGACTGATTTTTATAGATATGGTTAATTTTACTGCTTTTGTGCTTTCTACCTTTCTTATCCCTGCTTATGGTCTTTCCTTTCCACTTAAAGAATCCCTTTTAACATTTCTTTTAAGGCTTGTTTAATGGTGATAAATTCCTTTAACTTTTGTTTGTCTATGAAACTCTCTCTTTCTATTCTGAATGATAGCTTTGTTGGATAGAATATTACTAGTTGCTGCTTTTTTTTTTTCTTTTGAGTATATCTTATCACTCTCTTCTAGCCTGCAAAGTTTCTGCTGAAAAATCAACTGGTAACCTATGGGATTTCCCTGGTATATAACCGTTTTATTTTCTCTTGCTTCTTTTAAAGTTATCTCTTTTTCACTACTTTTTGCCATTTTAAATACTATGTTTCTTGGTGTAGATCTCCTTGGGTTGATTTTGTTGGCAGCTCTCTGTGCTTCTTGCATCTGGACTTCTCTTTCCTTCCCCAGGTTAGAAAAGTTTTAATTATTATTTCTTCAAATAAGTTTTCTTCTCCCTTTTCTCTCTTTTCTCCTTCTGGGATTCCTATAATGTGAATGTTGTTACACTTGATGGTGTCACTGGGTTCCCTTAATCTATTTTCATTTTTTTATTAATCCTTTTCCTTTCTCCTGTTCCACTTGATTGCTTCCCATCACTGGGTACTCCAGGTCACTGATCCATTCTTCTGTTTCCTCTAGTCTACTGTTTACTTCTTCTAGGGTGCTTTTAATTTTAGTTATTGAGTTCTTCATCTCTGATTGGTTCTTTTTTATGTTTTCTACCTCTATTGGGGGTCTCACTGAGGTCCTCCACTTTTTTTTTTTTTCAAGTTCAGTGGGTATCTTTGTGACCATTACTTTAAAATCTCTATCAGTCTTATTACTTATCCCTGTTGCATTTAGCTGGCTTGCTGTAATTTTGTCATATTCTTTCATTTGGGGCATAGTCCTCTGTCTCTTCATTTTGTTTAACTCTGTGTCTATTTCTATGTGTTAGGAAAGTCAGCTACATTTCCTGACCCTGCCAGTAGTAGGCTTATGAAGAAGAAGTCCTGTGGTGCCCTGTAGTGCAATATTCCCTGTTCACTAGAACCTAGCACTTCAGGGGTATCTCCTATGTGTGTTGCATGCACCCTACAATTGTGACTGAGCTGCTTTTGCCTTCAGTCCAGGCATCGGTAATGGTTTGTTTGTATATTGTGGGCAGGGATTGGTCCTTGCATTGTTAGTGGGCCATCTGGGCTTGAATTGAGAGCAGGCATTTGCCAGAGCTGTGGTAACACTGAACTGCAAGACACTCTTCCTGTACTGTCACCAGGAAGGCTTTCACTGGGGGGCAAGGTCTGCAGTCAGACCATATATCTGCCCCTTGCCCCCTGCCCAGTGCTGGGGTTTCAGTCGAACTGGTGTGTGTGGTTATCTTCCCCTCTCCCTGGGGCAGGAGTCACTTGAAGGGGTGTCAGCCCCCGTCAAGGCTGTTTGCTCAATAATCTTTTAATCTGACATTTAAGCCATTAACCATGTATTAGAAAATATGCTGAGTACTTCCATATATTGTCTTATTTAATTCTTGTGACAGCCTTATGAAATAAGTGATTTTCTGGAGTTCACATAACTATTGAATACCTTGGACATATTTAAACCTATGGCTATTCCAAGCCTAATTTGACTTACACTTTATGTAACATCATTCCCTTTAAAGTTTCTTGAAGAAACACAGAATCATTATTAATATTACTATTTAAATTTCCCATTTTAATTCATTCTGATGCACAGTTTTGCACTTTTTTTTTTTAAAGATTTTATTTATTTATTTGACAGAGAGAGACACAAGCAGGGGGAGGGGAGAGGGAGAAGCAGGCTCCCCGCGGAGCAGGGAGCCTGATGTGGGGCTCGATCCCAGGACCCTGAGATCATGACCTGAGCCGAAGGCAGACGCTTAACGACTGAGCCACCCAGGCGCCCAGTTTTGCACTTTTTAACATTGCTGAAATAGGAAGGAATCTTAGTCTTACAATAGATGGTGCTTATAACTGCTGTCAGCCAGGTGGCCATCACTACTGAATCATGTTAAATACTTCTCTTGATACTTACAGGTAAGGAAAAATAATTAACACTGGAGCCTTGGCATAAATGAAGTAGATGGAAGCAATGTTAGTATTAAAACAATATTATCAAATTCTTTCTGCCAAGCATTTTTCTAGTTTATTTATATGCTTTCATACTTATAATCAAGGCAAGAATTTCCATCCATGTTTCACACATGTGTACTACTTGTATATAAGTTCTTACATCTCAGTGATGGAAACAAGAATTGAACTCAGGTATCTGAGATATTATAGGTGGGAGAGGTGGAATTTTAACAAATATACGTTACTGATATTTCTTTGTTTGGATTGAATGCTTGTGTCCTTCCCAAATTCGCATGTTGAATTCTCCTAACTTCCAATATGATGATATTGAGAGGTAGGGTTTTTGAGAGGTAATTAGATCATGAGGGTGGAGCCCTTATTTATTGACCTTGTAAGGTGATGAGAAGATCCAAGCTTTGTTTCTCTGCTGCATAAGCACACAACAAGAAGACTGTAATGTATGAACCAGGAAGAGGGCTCTAACCAGACAGTAGATCTGATGACATCTTGGCCTAGGACTTCCAAGCTTCCAGAACTGTGAGAAATAAATACCTGTTGTTTAAGCCACCCAGTTTATGGTATTTTGTTACAACAGCCTGTGTGGACTAAGATAGTCATGAGCTGACTAAGACAGTTTGGTCCTTGATCTGTGTTTGTTGCTGCATTTGTTTTTCAAGTATAGTACTTAAATGTAGTTGGTGTTTAACATAAGTTTAATTATTTTAATCATCATTTATTAATACATATCAGCAAGGCATTGGTCAAGTGCCAAATTCTCCCCAAATTCTGTCCATATCTCTTCCATCTTTGCCCCCAGAGAATTTTGCATGTAATTTTAGAATTGTACTTACTATTCCCTGTCTCTTTGGTTATTATAAGAGATAGTTACCCCAAAATAAGGAACATTTCTAGTTCATCTTTGCATTCCTAAACAATGGAATGGCATGTCAAATATCTGAAATTCCACTGAACTTGGCTTTTAAAGCTTAAATCTTACAAAAGCTCAATATATAAAACAGATGCTCTGGTAATGTTAGGCAGATAATTATGAATCCTTACCTTTTTTGCTGATCCCACTTCACTATGACCTAATTGTATTACTTGCTTCTTAAGATATAACCTAGCACCAGAAATTATGATCCAAAATCCATATTTATCTTTCAGGAAAATTTCAAATGATTTTGATGCCACTCCAATATCAGGCTGTTACATTCAGAATTCAGTTCAAGAGCTTTTCTTCATTCTAAATTCTATAATTCCATAGAAATTTTTATCTGTTTTTCTGTATATATTAATATCTATATTTATCCTTGCATTCTCTCTTTTTTTTTTTTCACTGAATATATTTTGGTTTCTTTTGTTTTGTTTTTAAGTAGGCTCCATGCCCAGCATAGAGCCCAAGGTGGGGCTCGAATTCACGACTGTGAGATCAAGACCTGATCTGAGATCAAGTGTCAGAAACTTAACCAACTGAGCCACCCAGATGCTGCCTGAATGTGTTTTTATGTGAAAAATTTCTGGTATATATATACATACATACGTACATACATACATATATATTATATATATATATATGTTTCATATTCCAATAATAGAAATCAATACAAAATTTTTAAAATCATACTTGGAAAAAATAGCAGAAAAAATTCAGATATTTTTGAAACTTGTCTTACTCTGAGATGTTTATTTTGAATAATGCTACAAATTTATTAACAAGGAAATATACAGAGATTGGTAAAATTCAATATAATTAAAATTGATTATTTTTGTTAGCCTTCATTTTAATAATTTAGACACAATCTTTTTAGTTTGAATTATCTAGATTTTCACCATTCCACTTTGTGTGGTCATAGATTAGGAAAAGGAAACTAGGTATTTTGGAAGAAAATTGCTTAATATTAAGATTGCTTACAATGTGATTTAATTTGATTGTCTTATGATCTGAAATGTAACAGTTTTGGTTAAATGTGTGTGAAAAGCAAATTTAGGCATGTCTAAATTCATAAGCATGATGAACTGACAAGGTATGAAATAGCTCACTCATCACTCTCCTTTGAACAACTCATCAACCTAGCATCAGCTGATGTTTCCTATTGAACTATTTTTGTTTCACCTGACAGTATATCCTGTAAGACTAAAATATATATTTCCATAAAATTGTATGCATTACACATCAGAGTAATCTTTCAAATTTGTCACCTTCCAAAAGAGTAATGAATCAGGGGATATATGTAATTTTGTTCCATTATTCCAACATAATATGAGTGCTGGAATATGTTAAATACATTTAGGTGAAACATGACTTATAGTCCCTGAGTAAAAACTACTGATAATGCCATCTCAATATTATACTTCTTCATCTGTGTTATTTATTTTAAAATGTATTTCATATTTCAAAGAGAAGTAGCATATTCTATCTTCAGTGATAGAACATTAATAGTATGTTTATACATGAAATATGGTCCCACCAAATATCACCTGCAGAATTTCATGTGTAAATGTGTTTTCTTTATATGAATAGTGATCCTTAGTTGGGTAGTGTGAAATCTTATCTCTGGTAAAATTAAAGTGTATGAAAAAATATCACAGAAACTTTTTTTTTTAGACTTTATAGACAGAAAGATACTTGTAAAGATTAATAAGCTTAGCAAAAGTAATTTTAGCAAAGATCCTGAGAGAAGTAGGCTATTGGACATTTTTCACAAATGTATGAATTGTTGGAGAAGAGATATTCCATTTTCTGAATATGTCCCTTGCCCCACAGGATTCCAGTATCTCTTTTATATCCCCACTTATATTACTCCCTTTTTTTTAAGGCCATGGAGCTTAAATAATATAAACTTCAAATAGCCTATGAACATCATTTCTCACACAAACTAAGAGACAAGGAAAAAAATAAAACAGTTGCTAAATATCTTCAGAGATTTTGTTGTTTGGAATAAATAAAGCTTAGTCAAAACCAGTTGATCTTGAGACAAAGTGTGTAGATTGGAATCTGGCTCCAGATCCTACTACGTCTATGACTTTAGCCAAGTTTGCATACCAGAAGGATAAGAAGAGTACTTACATCATAAGTACTCTTATGTTTTTTATAAAGGCTAAATAAATTTTTACATGTGACATGTTTAAAAAGGCTCTTGAAACAGCAAGAATATGGTGCCTGGGAAGCTCAGTTGGTTAAGCATCTGCCTTCAGCTCAGGTCATGATCTCAGGGGCCTGGGATCCAGTCCGGATCTGTCAGCTCTTCTTCCCCATTTGTCCCTCCCCTTACTCGTTCTCTCTTGCTTTTTCTCTCCCAAATAAAAAAATATATATATTTTAAAGAAAAGAGAAACAGCAAGAATAAAATAAATGCTAGCTAAACTTATTTTTCGTGACTCTTTAGATATATGCAACTTGCTCTTCTTTTTATATATATATATATATATATATATATATATATATATATATATATACACAAATCATAGATTCTAATGTATATTTAGTTGCACTTTTCTCCTCTGATAAAATATTTAATCATGTCTTTTATAGGGAATAAGATATTTATTCTGGGAAAAGTTTTATTAATTGCCATTATTTTCTCCAGCAGAAATGTGATCATTGAAGTGGTCAAGAGAAAATTTACCCAGCTTCAACTTCATTAACTCTCAGGTAAGAGAATTATAAATCAAAGAAAATAAAGTAAATGAAGAATATTGGCATTTATTATTCCTTAATGCTAAATAATGGGAAAATTTAAAATTTTAAACAAAACAAAAATCTAAAGTTAAAACCAATCACCTTTTTTTTTTAAAGATTTTTATTTATTTATTTGACAGAGAGAGAGTGATGGAACACAAACAGGGGGAGTGGGAGAGGGAGAAGTAGGCTACCCGCTGAGCAGGGAGCCCGATGCGGGGCTAGATCCAAGGACCCTGAGATCATGACCTGAGCTGAAGGAAGACGCTTAACGACTGAGCCACCCAGGCACCCCCCAGTCACTTTAGCCACCGAATTATCTTTCCCTCCCTACCTAAAATACATGTTTAATATTTATTTATTTTTATTATATATATTTTTTACACATTAAATATTTAAAGAAAATGGACAAAGTTTCAGGACTAAATGAACTCTGATTCCCTTAAGCTTTAGTTTAATAATGTCTAATAATTAACTCATTACATGTATAATATATTTTACTGTCTAAAATATTAATTATTTTAATATTTCTATATGTGCATAATAAAAATCCCAGATGGATTAAGGAAATTAGTGCTTTGTTTATGTTATGAATGTGTTTTTTTTTTCCAAATTTGATTTTTAAATTTTTTATATTTTTTTACTGTGCAATATAAAAATGTATTATCTAGCTGAAATGCTATTTCCTGGAAGGCTTTTGGATTCTATATTGTGCTAGACTATCTTGTCATTAAAAGAGCATGCATTTTAAAACTACTGCTTTGTTTTTTAACCATGTTTTCCAATTTACGCAAAGTCATCTACACATTTAATGCAATTCCTATCAAAATAACACCCGCATTTTTCACAGAGCTAGAATAAACAATCCTAAAATTTGTAGGAACTACAAAAGACTCTGAATAGCCAAAGCAACCTTAAAAGAGAAAAGCAAATCTGAAGATGTCACAATTCCAGACTTCAAGCTATATTATGAAGCTGTAGTGATCAAGACAGTATGGTACCGGCACAAAAATAGACACATGGATCAATCGAACAGAATAGAAAACCCAGAAATGAACCCACAACTATACGGTCAACTAATCTTCAATAAAGCAGGAAAGACTATCCAGTGCAAAAAAAGACAGTCTCTTTAACAAATGATCTTGGGAAATGTGGACATTTTCTTACACCATGCACAAAAATAAATTTAAAATCGATGAAAGACCTAAAAATGTGAGACAGGAAACTATCAAAATCCTAAAGGAGAGGCAGCAACCTCTTTGATATCAGCCGTAGCAACTTCTTACTAGATGTGTCTCCTGACACAAGGGAAACAAAAGCAAATTTATAACGTTAACCTTATTCACTACTTGAAACAGCATATCACATGTAACTGATAGAAACATTAAGATCTGTTTAATTTTAAAGTATTTAATGAGAAACCTTAAATGAAGAGAAAAGTGTATAAACTGTGTATTCTATATAGTGCAATGCTAAAGATTCTAATCAACATTTTTTATCAAAAAGGTCCACGTTTAAGTATGTAATAATATATAAATTTTAAAATTATAATCTTTATTAAATATATACAAGAAAATATAGACATGGTAATGGATTATCTTAGATCCATCATCATATTACAATTTTCATAAAGTTATATTATTTCACTTTTAAGTTTTGTTGCTGTGACAAGCACATATTGCACTATTAAAAGTTTGATTGTTAAATTACAGAAAATTTCTTATTCAGACAGGCTAATTATTACATAAAATAAAAAGTGTCTAATAAACTATCTGGACAAGCATATGTCTATGTGTATTTGTGTGTATAAATTTGTAGTAAATTTGATGATTTCAAATTCAATATTCTTAATAACTATCCAATTAAATATAGCATTTTCTGGTAAGGTTTTATTTATAACAAAGTCAGACATGAAAATAAACACATAAATAAGGTCTATATTTTTGTATCCCGTAAAGACTTTTCTACTGATTCATTCAAATTTTGCCTTGATGCTGAAACATGATAAAAACAAGAAGATGTATCCAAGTTTTCCAAACATTATTCACTAAATTGCATCTAAAAATTGAACAGTTTTACTTTTCTTTTGAATTGACTTCATCTGTCTGTTCATATATGCAGTGAAACAGACTGTTTTCCTGCATATCTTGTTTGGAAGATGACATTGAGGAAAGAAATATTTTAAATTGTATTATTCAGGAATCTAAAATGTAAAGACAAACAAATTGTATTTTTTGTTATTGCATTAGCTCATGAAATACCTCCACAATAAGACTACGTGTTTTTTTTTTTTACTGTATAAATCTAAAGTCAACCCCAAATTTCTTGAATACTGTCTATTCAATATGCATATAAAAGACATATATATATAGTGATGAACTGATTTCTGAAATATACAAAGAATTCTTAAAACTCAACAACAAGAAAACAGACAACTTGCTTAAAAACTGAGCAAAAGATCTGAACAGACACTCCATCAAAGAACATATCCAGATAAAAAGTATTCATGTGAAAATATGCTCAACATCGTATGTCATTAGGAAATTGAAAACTAAAACAATTATGACATACAACCGCACACCTATTAGAATGGCCAAAATCTGGAACACTGACAACCCCAAATCCTGATGAGGATGTGGAACAACAGGAACTCTCATTCATTGTTGGTGAGAATGCAAAATGGTACAGCCAGTTTGGAAGACAGTTTGGTGGTTTCTTTTAAAACCAAACTTTTTCTCACCATGTGATCAAGCAATTATGATCTCTATTTACTAGGGTCTTCTTTGATTTCTTTCATCAGAGTTTTTTTAATTTTTAGCATATAGTTCCTTTAAATGTGTTCTTAATTTTATACCTAAATAAACTTAAGCTGAATAAACTCATTTTCTTTGAGGGAAATTATAAGTGGTATTGTCTTTAAATTTCAATTTCCCAACCATCTATGGGATTGTTATCATTACAGAATAACCCTAAGTGTGGGGATTACTTAGAGTAGTGCTATTTTAAAGCTAGAAAGAAATAGAGAATGAGGGACATCATCTTGGATAATATGGTAGGGGACAGTCTGTTTCTTCTTAAACCTATATAAAGTTTATTTATTACAATTATAAATCATTTTAACTCTTTTCTTATCATTTTAATAAATTATAATGTTAATGTTGAAGTTCAGCCTTAATTTCTTCATCTATAAAATGGCTTATTCTAATAGTAAATACCCAAAGGGTTTTATGAAGAATATATGAATTACTGTATATATAGTACTTAAAATAGTGACTGGTTTCTAATAAGCATCATTAAACTATTTGCTATTAGAAATGTTAAGTTTAAACAAAGAAAAATAAATAGGAATAAATGGATTAAAAATAAATGTGCATCTCAAAAAGATAGTCTCAAAGACAAAAAACTTAAGCCTTTAAACTGCTAGTCTCGTATTTCTAAAATTTACATAAAATATTATAATTGGAGGGTAATAAAAATATTCTCATATACTTATGTAATCCCACTCAGTTGTCACTCTCATAAAAAAAAAAAAAAAGAAAAAGTGGGGCATGTAAATTCACATGTAATCCCCTACATTACACACAATGATTATGTGGATATAGAGACCAAGGGTCTGCAAACTATAGCCCTTACCCAAATCCATTGCATTGCTTCTTTTGTAAGTAAGGTATTACTGAAAAATGGTTATGCCCATTCCTGCACGTATTGTCTGTGGCTGCTTTTATACTACCATGTGAGTTGAGCAGTTGAGAAAGAAATCTTATGACCCATGAGGATGAAAGGATTTACTCCCTCATCCTAATAAAATAAAGGTTTACTGATGCCTGCTATAAAGGATGAAGAAGAAAAGACATGCAGGGATTGATTATATTACTGAATACATATGAATTATGTAAAAAATAATAAACTCTTCCATTTTGAATAAAAATGCATAATCTTTTAAAGATATTTGCGTCTATAACTAAGAACTGATAAAATAAATATCATTTTTTATATTTGATTAAGCTTACTCTTTGAAATATTAATGTGCTTAATATATGCAGGGATGGGTGCAAGTAAAAGAGTAGATGCTAAATATAGAGAATATTTAGATAATGTACATAATGTTGAATACTGACTGCATTTTGAAGTGTATTTAACAACATATATTCACAGCATTTTAAAACAAGGAAAAAAGAATATGCAATCTTCCCAAAACAGATGCATATACAAAATTAGATGTATGTTATATTATAAAGCAAACCTCATATTTCATGGAACAGAAACCACAGATTTTGTATAAAAAACACAAAATTAAAAAAAACAATGAAAGTAAAAGCAAAACAATTACAGATACTTCAAATTAAATTTTAAAATTCTAAAAGTTATTTACTCAAATAGTAATTCAGAGCAAATACTAAAAATTTTATTAAAAATTACAGTAAAGAAAACACAGTATATCAAATCCAGCCAAAGACATAATCGAAGGAAATGTCTGCTCTTGAACACTTTTTCTTACAAAAAAGAATAAAATTTAAACTCTAAGGCATTAGCACAAAGTACAACAAAACAAACAAACATATAAATGCCAAAATCAATTAGCATTCAGTTAAAAGCCACAAAATTCACTGTAGAATTTAAGCATCTTTCTTTGGATAAGGGTCTTTAAGAACATTAGCTGATTTAATTTGTTGTAAATTACTAAATAGTATATGGAAATAAGCCAGGAAAACAGGTGAATCAGCAAAAGAGAGGACCAAGAGATAGTTAATAATTAATCAGAACAATAAATGGGTGGTTTTACAGGTCTAAGTTATTTTAGGATAGGGAATAAATTAATTAAGATTAGAAGAATAGGAAGCAGTGGTTAGAAAATGAAAGGCTTAAAGCAGTGTTTCCAGAAGCATTGCAGTTTTGATGTAGATTATATTCATAGTTTTATTTAATTGGATATTAAAAGGAAAGATGTCAATGGTCACCAAAATGATTCCCAGCTTTAATGCAATTCCTATCAAAATTGTAGTTAACATAAAAAACTTTATTACTGATATGCAGTCATGGGCCTTAGAATAGCAAAAAAAACTTTGACAAAGAATAAAGTGGCAGGGATCGCAGCTACAGTATAGAGCTGTAATAATCAAGACAACATGGTACTGGCAGAGGTATAGACAAATAGGTCAATGGATCCGAATAGAGAACCCGGAAATATACCCACACAAATATTTTTAAAATATTAAAAATAACATAATGAATTGTATAAGTAAATCAATCCATACACTTTCTGGCACAACAAATGCATACATACATACATGCATACATATATTCATACATTATAGATACATACTAGACTCTAAAAAGACTGTTCTGTAAATCAAATGTGTGAACCTAGGGAGGAGAACGCATTCTAATTCTTTTTCAGCGAATGAGAATTTCTTGGACATTCATCATGTGATAGGAAATGTCACTTTCTTTTTCTTTGAATCAGTTGAATTTTACATTCAATTCCCACTCATAGAACCCCTCCAATTATCAGAGTCAATTACTTGCAACTGTGCGTCACGTTGTCCCGGTGGAAAGATTCTTTCAGCAGTGAACCAAGGTCTAAGGTCTAAGTTCAAAGTCTGAGGCCAAGAGATGCCGGGTAACCCCCCGCCTTGCCACCTCCCTGGTGCTGCCATGGAACCAGTTTGGAACTTTGTAGGAAGCCAACCTCACTTTCCCACGTAAGGCCATTTGTGCTTTCACTCTCCCCCTCCACATCATAATTTTCTCTAGGTGACCAGTATTTAGAACAAAAGCCAGGGACAGAGGTATCTATAGAAAAATCCTGTATTTACTTCTGCAACAGAAGAAGTGGAGCGCATATGTGACCGACCACTGTTGTCTGAGGTTCCTGCTTCATTGTTAACGTGAGCTATTGACAGAGTTAACTTGGTCACTGCCTACTGACACATTTTATATCCTGAAGTGGATTTTTTAAATACTCCCATTATAAGTCACAGTTGTCCATCTAGGACAAAATGAGTATTATCTGTGGATTAAAATTATTTTAATATTTGCTGTCTGTTTCAGCTTTTACATACAATTACCCTACTAACTAAAGAAAAAATGACCAGTTTCTGGCATTGAGGGGAAAGACTAAAAATAACAGGCAGAATGTTAGTGAATAACACAGCTGAGGGCCAGAAAGAAAGAAAAATCATTGGCAAGCCAATTACTCTGTGTTGATCAACCAAATGCATGTGACTGGAGTCACATGCATTTGGTTGACCTTCCCATCATCACAGGATGTTTTCCCCAAGAATTTTCATAAGGAATTCCAGTAGATAAATAATAAAGTAATAGATTCTCTTTATGTGGGAAAGAAATTGTTCAACTATCCCTTTGTGGGGTCTGATCACATTGTGCATCTGGACAGGCATAGGCATTACCCATTTAAGGTAGAGCTGCCAGAGTGAAGAGAAAATAAGAACTTTCAAATGTGAGAATGACTAAGGCATCCTTCCAATTCATCTTCAACGTTGGTAGAAAGAGAGGCTGCTACAATTCCAAACTGCAATGGTAATGAGCAAGATAATTATCCTCTTTGCATAACCTTTACATAATTTAATTGAGCCTAATTCTTCTTTTAAATTCCCAAAGGGAGATTATTCTTGATGTCAGAAAATGTACTCTTGGGAATCTTTCTTTCCCACTCTACATATTCCCTTGATGGTGGAAATTACACTGACTGCACAAATCCTGTTTATTTGCCAAACATCATTTTAAAATGTTCAATCAAAAATTGTTCTACCAGTTCCAGCTTGAGTTTGTTATTCTATCAAAATTGAGATCAAGACATTCATAATTTCATTTCCCATTCTTTGCATCTTAAATAATAAAAGAGACTAAAGCATATATGTGCACACATGAGCACACACACACACAAACAAGGAAAACAAACAAACAAGCAAAGAAGATTTACCACCAGCCATTTTAAAGAGCTCTAGGGAAAATAATCAACTTTGTATTTCCTGTTTCCTTATCATATATTTAAAAAGGTACACACACACACACACATACACACACACATATATATATTTCTGTTCCAAATTTTTATGTTTTTTTTTTTTAAAGATTTTTTTTTATGTATTTATTTGAGAGAGAGAGAAAGAGAGAGAGCACATGAGAGGGGGGAGGGTCAGAGGGAGAAGCAGACTCCCTGCCGAGCAGGGAGCCCGATGCGGGACTTGATCCCGGGACTCCAGGATCATGACCTGAGCCGAAGGCAGTCGTCCAACCAACTGAGCCACCCAGGCGCCCCCAAATTTTTATGTTACAGATAAATGCAAAATAAAACCTTATCAATTAGTTATATAACAATTTTATAGGAATTTGTTTTTATGCAAATTAAATAGTAATATTCTTCATTTCCCAAAAGCTTTATGTTTAAAAGTGATTTTAAGGTCATTGTTTGGAGAATGCAAATAATTGGCAATTAGGGAATCCTTCAAATAAAATCTGCCCTGCCTACATTGTTAATATGTTTATTGGCTATAAAAACAGCTTTTCTCCCCCATCCTTTTTTTTTTTCCAAATTTCACTGATACCTGTATATGCTCAGCATATAAAATTTGAAATGTGTAATACAGCATAAGGAAGCAGCTTTTAATCACTCATTATTCCAAAGCCTGCTCAAGGAGAGGATATTTGTTATTTGTCTATATACAGTCTATTTTCCAATCTATTTACAAGTGAAATACATTTCTAGGGAAAATAGCAGTGATGATTTGGCCCCATCTCATATTGTGTAACAAGGAGAATTACTTGCCAAAACTTCTACACTTTGAGGGAAGTGCTTACTAGAGAATGTTAACTCTTTTCTTCTCCTATTTCTCCTTCTGCCCTAAGGAGGGTGAATGATTTGACAGATGGGAGGGTAGTGAGAGTCTGGTGTTCATTGGCTGCAATTTTTATTGAGCAGCATGATTAAAAAAAAAAGGATGAAGGTAACGAATAAAGACTTGTCATTGGCTCTACTATGTTGAGGCACAGTGGATATTTTTACTCATTATTTCCATGGAGAAAGTAAATAAATAAGCAGGATTTACTCATCCAAGTCCATCATCTTCCAATCTCTGTTCATAACTTGGTGACTGTCAGTTACTGGAAGGTTAAGGTAGTAGCTGTTGTGAGTGGTAAAAGACAAAGAGATCTGAATTTATTAGGGATAGTTGAACAATTTCTTTCCCACATAAAGAGAATCTATTACTTTATTATTTATCTACTGGAATTCCTTATGAAAATTCTTGGGGAAAACATCCTGTGATGATGGGAAGGTCAATTAATTACAAGTCCCAAAACATCATTAAAAATGAACCTCAAGTAGAATGTGCTTCACGTGTGGTAGCATCTAATAGTGTACCATTAACAATTGTCCATGTTATTGAATTATATTCATGAAGTTCATTTATTGTTTACTTAATACAGCTTCTTGGAGTAACCTTTTCACCATTTTCTGCTCTATTATTAAATACTGTATGATAAACTGTTTATATTCAAATTGCCTCAATGGCAGAGTCCCATCTATGGTGTATGTTGAAGAATATGATAGAACTGTGTAGTCTCATCAACACATTGCTTTTCAAAGTGTTTATTAATTTGTACAACATTAGTAAAGTTATGAGTTATTTTAAATTGTCTATTTCCACACATTCTTACCAGCACTGAAAATTCCATTTTAACATTTTTTTTTTTTTTTGCTAACTTGAGACCCATGAAGTAGTAATTCTTTAAAAGTTTCCCTGCAGTTATGTGCATTTTCCTTTCTGTCAACCTAAGACTTAAGCCTTTGATTATCTTTTGGGGGAAAAAAGAAAAGGAGGACAGAGGAAAGAAAGACGACTTGGCATGTTAATTACTTCGAGGTGATCAATCCAAGGGTATAGGTATCCCTCACTTTCCAAAAGTTTGTTATGCCACTTTGTTTTATGAAAGATCTACCTTAGTACCTGTGTTCTGTAAGTGAAAGAAATATAGAGATTTTTGCTTTTACAAAAAAAAAAAAAAAAAAAAAGAGGCGAAAGGCAGAAATAGCACTCAGCATTTGTTTTGCTGCAAGCCATCATAAGAGGTAGGGTGCACCCCCAGCGACAAGAGTGACGCCAGCCACCTCCTCCCTAGAACTACGCTTAGCGTCACAGCGTTAAGCCTAGTCTTGAACTGTGACTGTAAGCATCTGTGCTTTACCTCGATTCATTCCCTGCATCCAATGCAGGACAGAGAAAAGCCTAAGAAATGTTATTTTTGGGGTCTGGGAATTCTCAAAATGTTTTTTCATGTAAACGAATGATAACCGTTTCTTCTCTTTACCCCATTTAAGCTCACAGAAGGTTTCATAGAAGCACTGGGCTTTGGGATAGCAGGGGAAATCTAGGCAAGCCTGTGCTGGTCGGGCTGTGCTTAGATGGACATAAGCACTGTCCGGCTAAGGCAGAACTGCCAACCAGCCATGATTCCCTGAATGTTTCCCTGAATGTTTCTCTGAATGTTTCTGTGAATGTTGGAGGCATAACAAAACTTTGTTCTTCTGAACATGTTACAAATACAGATTGTCTTTTAATACATGTATCTTCCTTCACGTACAAATCGTGTATTTTCTATCACTGATTCTGAATTTCTTAACGCTTTTGAGTTTCTTTATTATAATTTATAAGTGTTTATTGCCACTCTAAAAGAGCGTTATTGATCTTTGTTTTTGTATTCTGTTATTACTTGCTTAGTGACTTGTAACTCATTTTAAGATTTTTCCATGGATCAGAATGAATGTTCAAATGTCCCTTCTCATTGAAATAAACAGTATAAATCCCTATCCCATATATAAAGTATTATAAGCAGTAGTATTCTATTGTTTATATTTAGATATTTATTCTAGATATTCTATATATATTTTTTACATAAGCAGTATGTTTCTATTGCTCCTTTGATAAGGGCACAAGAATTAGAAAGGACAAAGTGTAGCAAAAACATTCTGGCAATTCATGTCGCTTGAGATACCGTCCATTTTATAAACCAGAAGTGAAGAATTTCTATGCCTTGGGTTAAATCAACTTTTATTTAATAGGAAGATGTAATCATATGTAGTGGAAATTGTGAAAAAAATATAATGTGCTTAGCAAATATTTATTGAGCATCTACTATGTTTCTGAAAATGTCCTAGTGAGTAAGGAAAGGGTTAAGGTATAGGCAGGGAAAGATAGGGGGTCCCTGGCTAGGCTCTGAAACTATTCTTGGCAGGCAGAAGTGCTAAGACAGAGTGAACAAGAGATAAGGAAGCAGACCATCTGGCCTCAAATGTTAGGGAGTATTTTTCTTTGGTGGCTATAATGTATCACAGAAAATGACCAGACCTGAAAGAAATATAAGTCATTAAGGGTGTTATCAATAGTCCTTGTTCAAACCAAGATGGCACAAGAATCTCAAGGTGACAAGCGTCCTGGTCAAGTTTTCAATAAAAGACTGGCCCTAAAAACCCTCAGTGGCAACCTTGTTGGGACCCCTCTCACTCCTGAGAGCTTTTTCTTTATCCTTGCTTAATAAACGTCTATCGCTTTACTCACTCTCCTTTGTCCAGGAGATTCATTCTTTGCCTCTGTGAGATAAGAACCTAGCTCTCCTGCTTCACTAGCTTCTAGGATTTTATTAGTGAACAGAATATTTTTAAAAGCCATAACTGGGGTGCCTGGGTGGTGTAGAAGGTTAAGCATCAGACAGTTTCAGCTCAGGTCGTGATCTCAGGATGATGAGATCACACCCCATGCTCTACACTCAACAAAGAGTCTGCTTGTGATTCTCTCCCTTGTCCTCGGCAGCAACCCTGCTTCTCTCTCTCTGAAATAAATAAATAAATCTTTTAAAATAGAAGAATTAAAAAAGAAAAAGACATACCTACCATACAGTTTATAATCTAGGAGACATTACTAATTTAATTTAGAATAAAGTTCAACTAAATGGATTGTTCAACCCTCTACCCAAAATTAGAAAGACATTTCATATTAGAAATAGAAGTGTAAACTTTCAAATATTCACCAATTACAGAGAAATTAAAATACATTAAATAAATGCATTATCAAATTGTATCGTTATACTCCTGAGTAGAATGGAGTTATTTTTCCCAATTACATGAATGTCATTTTGTAAACGAGTTAGGACTTTTATCTCTCAGGTAAAAGTGATTTTTGGTAAGCTGAAATGTTTTGCCTTTTTGTCTGGCTCTTTTCTTCCTGCTTACTGATTATAATATAAAACTGAAGAATAATTTTATTGTTGCATTTTATTAGATTTATTTTCCATGACCTCATTTTTTTTTTTTTAAGATTTTATTTATTTATTTGAGACACAGAGATACAGAGAGAGAGAGAGAAAGCATGAGCAGGGAGAGAGGCAGAGGGAGAGGGAGAAGCAGGCTCCTCGCCGAGCCAGGAGCCCGATGTGGGGCTCGATCCCAGGACCCTGGGATCACGACCTGAGCTGAAGGCAGACGCTTAAGCATCTGAGCCACCCAGGTGCCCCTCCATGACCTCATTTGCTTTGAGTGAATTAATGATATATTTTATATTGACCAAAAAGAAAAAAACTAAATCAGTTTTTTCTGTAATTATGAGACTTGATTATATTTTTTAATTTAGTTTTACTTTCCTACAGATACTTGTACAGTTAATTAAAAATGTTTATCTCTATTTTACAAACACAAAATCTAAAAGAAAAAAAATATTCCATGAAGGTCACATATACATGTGGAAAAAAATTGGCCAATTCTTTTTTTTTTTTTTAAGATTTTATTTATTTATTTGACAGAGAGAGACACAGTGAGAGAGAGAACACAAGCAGGGGGAGTGGGAGAGGGAGAAGCAGGCTTCCCGTGGAGCAGGGAGCCCGATGCAGGGCTCGATCCCAGGGCCCTGGGATCATGACCCGAGCCAAAGGCAGATGCTTAGCTGACTGAGCCACCCAGGCATCCCCCAAATTAGCCAATTCTTAAGTTATGCTAGTACAGTAAATTATAGAGTGAAATTACTTCAACTCTGTTTGATAAACATATTTGAAAAAAATTCATATTTTTGGTTTCCTCACATAGTAAGTACTATATTTTTTATTGCTATCTTTAGAAACACAGAAAACATCATTCTGTCTCATAGTGGATGGGTGAGAGGAAATGAGGAAAAAAATATGCCCAGTTGTGATATTGTGATATATAGCAAAAAGTATATATTTGGTTTTTGCCCCCTTTCTGGTACAGAGCTCCTAAAGCCCGTGGAATTTCCTATGAGAGCAGTGAAGGCATCTTTTGTTATGTTAATGAGGTGATTTTAGAACCTGTCTAAGTAAGAATGGGGGCTGATTACCAGTAGAGCCAATCATGTGATTAGAGTTGGAATTTTCAGTCCCAACCCCCTCCAGGGAAGAGAGAGAGATTGAAAGATTGAGTTCAATTACCAATGGCCAATGATTTAGTCAATTATGTCTATATCATGAGGCCTCCATAAAAACCCAAAAGAAGGAGGGTCTGGTTGGTGAACACATGAATATTTGGGGAAGGTGGTGGGCCTAGAGAGGGCATGGAAGTTCCATGTCTTTCATCACACTTTGCCCTCTACATCTCTTCCATTTGGCAGTTCTTCAGTTATATCCTTTTATAACAAACCGGTAATCTAGTAAGTAAAATGTTTCTTTGAGTTCCATGAGGTGCTCCAGCTTTGGAACCTCTGATTTACAGCCCATCTGTCAGAAGCACAGTTAACAACCTAGGCTTGCTATTGCTGTCTGCAGGGGAATGGGGTGGAGGACAGTCTTGTGGGACTAAGACCCTAACCTGTAACTTGTAGAATCTGATGCTATCTTTGGGCAGATAGTATCAGAATTGAGTTGGATTGTAGGACACCAGCTGGTGTCCAAGAATTGTTTGGTTTTGTTGGGGGGCATGGGGAGAGAAAAGAAAAACAAAAACCCATACTAGGAAATTGGTCCCAGAAACTTCCTAGAGTCAAAGGTTAGAAAAGATAAAATGGGCAAGAGGGAAATAGGGACTCAAAGAAAAGAAACACATAAATTTGGAACCAGAAGTCTAACTAAATAAGGAAGTAGCTCTGTAAAAAGATTTGCTATTAATGTAACTCAACCACTTTTTGTTTATTCTATCTATCAGCTAATCACAGTGTCTATTGTGAAAATTAGCCATTTTCCCCATCAAGGCGGTGCCTTCATAAAAAGCCACCAAAAAGTCAGTGACTGGCTTGGCGTTGGCTGACCTGGTTTCAGCTGCTTACCACTTACTAACTTTGGAGAGGGGCTGGCATTATATAGGCAACTATGAGAAAAACTTTATCTAGGTTGGTATTCTGCAAATAGTCCATCTTCAGTAGGTTCATCTACAAATAGTAGTGAAGAAACATTTGTTAAAAAAAAAAAGCTACAGAGAAGCTTTTAGCTGCAGAGTAGCTGCTGCATAACATCAGCCACACAATCACAAATCCAAATTATACAGACCCCACTGGGATGTAAATTTTCAGCATTTTTTTCAAAAGATATCAATCTTGGTATTCACAAATTTCAGATGTTATCTATTTTTTTCTCTAAATAGATTTCTATATCATACAGGTGTATTTCTTGTCATTTTAAAATTATTGAAGAAATAGATGAATTATCTCAAAACAAACTCTCTACAAAAAAAGAACATTGATAAACTACATAACAATATATATTTTTTTAAATATTTATTTAAGTAATCTCTACACCCAACATGGGGCTCAAACTCATGACCCCAAGATCAAGAGCCACTTGCTCTTTTGACTGAGCCGGCCAGGTGCCTCAATAATATATTTTAAAAGAGTAGAAAAATCAAACTTTGAAGACCCAAGAGCAAGAGAAGAAAGGACAAAAAAAAATAAAAAACCTAAAATTGACTAGATTCTAGTCTAGTAGGTAGAAGTCTTGCTTCAAAGTTTTGGCAATTATGAATAAAGCTGCTAACAACATCCATGTAAAGGTTTTTGTGCATACATAAGCTTTCAACTCCTCTAGGTATATACCAAGATCACAACTACTGGATCTTCCTGCAAGAGTATGTTTAGTTTTGTAAGAAATTTCCATACTGTCTTCCAAAGTGTCTGTACCATTTTGCATTCTCACCAGAAATGAATGAGAGTTCCTGTTGCTCCACATCTTCACCAGCATTTGGTATTGTCAGTGTTCTGGATTTTGGCCATTCTAACAGGTGTGTACTCGTGTCCCTCATGTTTTAATTTACATTTCTCTGATGACTTAAGATGTAGAACATCTTTTCATATGTTTATTTGCCATCTGTATATTTTCTTTGGTGAGATGTCTGTTAAGGTCTTTGACCCATTTTTTAACTGTGTGGCTTTTTTTCTTACTGTTCAATTTTAAGTATTCTTTGTATATTTTGGACAACAGTCCTTTGTCAGATACGTCTTTTGCAAATATTTTCTTCCAGTTTGTGCCTTATCTTTTCATTCTCTTGAAATTGTCTTTCAGAGAAAAAAAAATTTAATTTTAATGAGCTTATCAGTTCTTTCTTTCATGAATCATGCCTTTGGTGTTGCTTTTATAAAGTTATTGCCAAACCCAAGAACATCTAGATTTTCTCCTATGTTAGCATCTAGGAGTTTTATAGTTTTGCATTTCACATTTAAGTTTGTGATCCATTTTAACTTAACTTTTGTGAGGAGTATGAGATCTGAATCTAGATTCACTCTTTTGCATGTTGATGTGCAGTTGTTCCAACATCATTTTTTGAAAAGACAGTCTTTGCCGCATTGTTTTGCCTTTGCCCCTTTGTCAAAGATCAGCTGGCTGTATTTATGCGGTCTACTTCTTGGCTGTTTATTCTGTTCCTTTGATCTGTTTGTCTATTCTTTTGCCAACACCACACTGTCTTGATTCATGTAGAGCTACTTCTTTTCATATTCTGTTGTTGCCTTTCAAGGGGGACCAGTTTGCTATTACCTTTAAAAAGATACATTTATCCCTATTTATTCTTGATCTTCTCTTTCTTATTCACTCTTAAAAGAAATGTCTGTACTCCATATATTCAAAATATCAACTTCCTCCACTCCCTTTTATTGTTCATTTACAGCCTAAGCTCTTCAAGAGTATTAGGTAATACTTTAGTCCTGCCCACTTAATTGTAACCTTTCCTTGCTCTTGAGACATCAGACTTCACTGACTCTGCTCATTCCTCTGTTTATTATCTCTCTCACACTCTCCCTCTTCATTCTCTTCCTCTCCCTCATTCTCTGTCTCTGTCTCCATCTGTCTGTCTGTCTGTCTGTTTCTGTTTTCTTGGTTCTGCTTTTGTTGGTCAACCTGATAATGTCAGTGCTGATTAGAGTTCCATTCAGGAGGTTGTGCTCTTCCTGCTCTTCTGAATTCATGACAATATTGGCCAACCAATTATTTAGGAACTACATTTGCTGGGGATTTTAACATGATGCTAAAAATTTGACACATATTATCTCACATAGCCCTCAAAACAGCCCAAGGTGCCCAAGGTACTCTTTATTTTTCATGGTTACGATTACCTATTAATGTGGAAAAATACCTAAAATATAGCAAACAAATATCTTTTTTTTTTTAAATATCTTATGATTTTGTGGGTTAGGAGTCTGGGCTGAGCAATGCTTTTGCTCCACATGACATTAACTTAGAGGTATTCAACTGGTAACCAATCTTATATGGAGAGTCCAAAAGACTTTATTCACACGTCCGATCTGTGATGGGACGGTAGGAAGGCCAGTGTCATCTGGACCACTGTCCTTCTCCATGTATTTGCAGAGCTTCTCTGACTGGACAGTTGAATTTCCCCCATGGTGACTCAGCAGGATAGTCACAGTTTATACAGAGCGGCTCAGGGCTTCCAAGGAGCAAGCTGCTGTTGCCAATCACCTTAAATACTAGACCTAAAACCGGCATGGCATCAACCCAGCTGCACTGTTTGTCAAAGCCAGCCCAGATACAATGGGACAGAAATAATCTCCTCTTGCCAAAGGGAGGACTCAATATATTTTTGTCCTACTATTATCATCGCTATTTTTAGTTTAAGGCATTGAGTCTTAGCTAAGTACATGTGCTGCATAAATTCACAAAACTAACATATCATGGGCTGGGGTTGTCATTTCCGAACTTTTTTCTTACAAAACCATGTCTCAGTTCAGACATGTCTCTGGAAATTTACACTCATGTTTCTACCTACTGACTGGGCATAATTGTGTGAATTATTCAGAATTTCTTCAACCTGAACATGCTTTATAAGCAGGAAGTTAAAGTAATCAAGTAAACAAACACTCAACTTTTTCCTACTTCATAGTCTCACTGTCTTTTACAACATTGCATTGTCTTCTAGTATGGACAATTTTATTGATCTCTGCAATATTCACTTATTTCAATAATTACTTGCTTATAACTATCTTCTGCCCTAAATAATAAGCTCATTGAAAATAAGTACTTCATTGAATTCTTCTTTGAGTCTCCAGCTTGAAGAATATTGTCTAGAATATAGATGTGGTCATATTTGTGGAAAGAATGAATGAATATAAATGGTCTTGGCTTACTTATATCAAGGTAATGTGTCAAAATAGAGGTTATTTAATATTATTTAATACATTTTTCTGTCTCTAGGAATTTGTAGTGTACTGAAAATCCTTTATTGGAAATTCTCAGTTGTAAAACAATATTAAATTTCAGATTCTATCAACTTTTGGGCATCAGTGTATTTTAACATTCTAACTACTCCTTTTCTAGTGAGAATAACTTACTTTCGGGAGAATAGCAATTCAGTCATACTTAGGGAATAAGGAAGAAGGGTAAATGATGATTTGAAAAAACAAAAACAAAAGTGATACCTTTGTGTACCCAGACAGGAAAAAAAAAAAAAAAAAAAAAAAAAGGTTGGCTCTTATTTATGTATATGTATAACTTCAAAAATTATCCCTTTTAACTGACAAAATATGTATAAGAGGATTTTAGAATTAAGAGTACAATAAAAACTTACTGGGTTTTCCGGTATGTTTTCCTTCAGTATAATGATACAATATTTGATATGCTAGTCTGTGTTTTTGTACATTATCATAAAGGGAATTGATTGAAACTATAAATAATGTTGGACAACTTTAACGTAATAAAGTTGGTGGGTCTCTGTCTTGGTTTCCAATGTATTACTATCTCATACAAGTGCCTTTGAAGTAACAACAAAGTAACTGATCTTACTTCAAATTCCTCTCAAGTTCCATAATTATGTCATTAGAGAAATTTACCTCATATTTGAACATGTTCAGTAACCCCACCATATTGTCTAGTTTAATATCCAGAGAAGGAAAGGTTTGAAATGTTATATGAATTGTTGGCTGATTGCACTTGACCTGAAATTGCCTGCTCATTACCATCCAAATCATTGGCAGTTTCTCAAGTCAACTCCAGTGATGAAAATGAAGCATATGTCACCATACCGTACACATAGATGTGCTTGGACAAATTTAACATTTTTACACATAAGATATCAAGGAAATAGTTTTAAACGATAGTTTAGAAAATAAAATTCAAAGTGAATATTTTATTATTTACTAAAGTCGGCTGTATTTTTGCACTAGTCCAAGATCTGAGTGTTTCCTTAAGGCACATATGCATTTCTGCTTTTCTAACTACTTCAATTTAATAAATATTTGATAATAATTCATTTGTATTCCACAGCATTATGACAGGGTAGCAGCAGATGCACATGAAATATAATGCACAATTGAATTAAAGTAGATAGTATAAAGAAGTCTCACAAATTGTTGTAAAAGTTGATTAAAAATGGTCATGGTCCTGGAGTCCCGGGATCGAGTCCCACATCGGGCTCCCTGCTCAGTGGGGAGTCTGCTTCTCTCTCTGACCCTCCTCCCTCTCATGCTCTCTGTCTCTCATTGTTTCTCTCGCAAATAAATAAAATCTTAAAAAAAAAAAAATGATTTACATTAAACATTATGTTATAACAATATAACAAATGAAATAAAGGAAATGATCTATGTTGCATTAAAGATAAAACAACAGAGTATATCAGATCAATTTATTTGATTTGGTATTATTTTGACATATGACATTTATATTAATAACAATGCCTCCTGATTCCACGGTAATCAAGTTTTTCAGAGAATTCAGTAATCTGCTCTTTGGCACATAAGTACTTCTGTCTCAATAAAAATATGTCGGAGGAAGAAATCAATGAATAACTAAAGCATAGACACCACTGTTTTTTCTAAATAATTAATATATTCTGAATCTAAAAACAGTCCTTATCGGATAAAATGACATAATTCAGAGTGGTTTGGTTTCCAGAAGCTTGTGTTGTGAGTACCATTCCAGAAGAAAAGGTGTGCATCTGAATGAAGGGCCTCATCTCTAGACTCATGTGCCTCTGATTGTAGTGCAAAGAAAAAAGTAAAAGAGGCAAACGTATAAGACTCTTGAATTTTCCAGAATACTAAAGGGCCAGGATTGAAAGTGTTCTGTGCTTTCATGCTGAGGTCGGAGATGTTTGACTGTGGCTCTTTATTGCAACATGCTACCCAGTGCAGACTATAATTTGCAGATGTGTATTTAAAAGAGGAGATGGAGTTATACTTTAGCAATTTGTTCCAACAAAAGTATATTACTTATTTTGTGAGCATATTCAAGTGAACTGCAATTATTAAAATTGAAAATACATCACAGAAAATACTTTCAGTGAAGATTCTGTGCTGGATCAAGGACTCAGTGAAGTGATTTAGACTTACTGGTATCACTACTTCTCAAGCATAGTCAAATTAATGATCTATATAACTAGATTTTACCATTTACATGTATGAATCTGAGGCTATTCAGAAGGCAGTAAGTCCAAAATCTTTATACCCAAGAGTTCTTTAGATTGAAAAACCATAAATCTATACATTTTTATACAGAAGAGAAAACTGCCAAGCAGTCATTTTTGTGACCATGAAATGGCACAGAATGTGAGCTATCTTAAAATGTTGCATATTTTACATAGATGAAAAAGAGTATTGTGCTTCAATTCTGGAATGATGAAAGACATTGCACTTACTTAAACAACTAGAAAATCATCAGGGGGATGATTAGGAGAATCTCTGAAGACTTTGCATTTTAATGATACCATAATTATTCATCCAACTTTCTCCAAACAAAAGTTTTAGCCTATGAAATTTAGAGCTCGTTAAAGAAACATGATATTTTGAGGAAAATGCAATGATATTTTAAATTAAAGGTTAAGTGTTACAATAAAAATAAGACATAAACTGAGAAAATCTTAAGTAACTGAGTAGCAGTGGTAATAATCTTTGTTGTATGATTAGAAAAACAGTATTCTGTAGTATATATGGACTGATCGTAAAATAATGGTTCAAGAAGAAAAAAAATTTCTACCATATAAACAAGTCAGTAAATGTAAAAATTATATCACACACTCAATGTTAACATATTAGACCTTAAAAATAATTATTTAGAAAATCATTGCATAGCCATCAACCTGTGATACCCTCTTATCACAATGATGGCAATAAATTTCAATTACTTTTTATAGAAATATATGAGGTAAAAATGCAGTCTATTTTGAAGAAATTTATACATTTTCAATAAAGTTCTATTTTATTATTTCTGAATAAGGAGTGTAAAAATTTGAACAAACTGTGAAAATTAGCATATACACCTTCCGAGGATCAAAAAGAACTTGGGGCCTAGAGCAGAAAACCTAGGAGAAATTTCATATACTTCCCCATTTTTTCTTAGTTTAATGGGGAAAAAAAATATCTACAAGGAAACTCTAGCTTGAACTCATATGTTTCCAGCAAAGTTTGATTTCTCAGTTTTAAAATTAAGGGAGAGATACGCCTGGGTGGCTCAGCCGTTAAGCGTCTGCCTTCAGCTCAGGTCATGATCCCAGGGTCCTGGGATCGAGCCCTGCATCGGGCTCCTTGCTCCACGGGAACACTGCTTCTCCCTCTGCCACTCCCCCTGCTTGTGTTCCTTCTCTCACTGTGTCTCTCTCTGTCAAAAAATAAATAAAATCTTTAAAAAAAAAATTAAGGGAGAACCTATCAGAGGATTGCTTTTGTAGAAAAAAATCTGTGAAGACAGCTTTATAACAGAAAGTGATATTGGAATATCAATAAAAATGTCATTAACCTCATATACCATTTGATTACAGTCTTTGCTGTTCTCTTTGTAAGTATTTTTGAAGTCAATACTAAGGTCTGCATGAAGAGTAGAACAGGTAGCTGGGATTGATCGAGAGTGTCATTGGGCTACTCTTCAGACACCCCTGTGTCCTGAGTTCTGTAGACACCAGGGAAGGAGAATGGGGAAGAGGTGAGATCCTTCCTATAAAGAAACCTGTAATCTTAATGATTAGCCAACTAAGTAGTACATACATTCCTTTAATAAACCCCCTAAATTGTAATTCCAGTCTGATGTAAAAGATAATTCATATCAATGTCATTTAGCATACATTAAATGTTTAAAGATTAGAACTGTTTGGTCAAATTTCCAGTCACCACTCCCTTGCACACAGGCTCTTTTTTTTTTTTAAAGATTTTATTTTTGAATAATCTCTACACCCAATGTGGGGCTTGAATTTACAACCCTGAGATCAAGAGTTGCATGTTCTACCAACTGAGCCAGACAGGTGCACCATCCTTTTTTTTTTTTTTTTTTTAATTTCCAATATACTTAATGTTTAGTGGTATATTACTTTCAGGTATACAATACAGTGATTCAACAATTCTATATATTACTCAGTGCTCATCATAATAAGTGTACTCTTAATCCCCTTCACATATTTCAACCATCGCTCCATCCCCTCCACTCTGGTAGCCACCAATTTATTCTCTATTTTTAAGAGTCTTTCTTACGGTTGATTCATTTGTCTTTTTTTCCTTGTTTGTTTTGTTTCTTAAATTCCACATATGAGTGAGATCAAATGGTATTTGTCTTTCTCTGGCTGACTTATTTCACTTAGCATTATACTTAGCATTATACCCTCTATATCCATTCATGTTGTGGCAAATGGCAAGGTTTCATTCTTTTTTAAGGCTGAGTAATATTCTCTCTCTATATATTTTCCAATCTATATGTCATATAGTCCAATATATCTATATATTATATATTCCAATATATAGTATATATTCCATTATATATATCTATATATCTACTATATAAAGATAGATATAGATATATACACACATACCACACACATATCACATCTTCTTTATCCATTCATCTATTGATGGACACATGGGTTGCCTCCATAATTTGTCTATTGTAAATAATGCTGCAGTAAACATAGGGATCTATATCTCCTTATGGATTTGCATACTAGGCTCTTTAGCTGTTGTTTTACATATGCTTGTGAAGCTTATTTTGTTTTGCTATGCATAACAATTATGCCATAAAGATAGATGTGTGTGTGTGTGTGTGTGTGTGTATTTAAACTCTATCAAATAGACTTCAGTGCCTTTCTTCTGTTAATACTTTTTATTATTGACTTTGCTTCCCAGGTCTGGACATATTCAAAGAATATTATATGACATATAAGATGGAAGACACTAGATCTACTGCATTCATGCATATGTAAATTCTCACTCCACCCAGGAACTAACAGGGTAAATTTCACTGACTTAACTTTATTGGGACTTATCATTAAGTTTAACTACAAGGGGCACCTGGGTGGTTCAGTTGGCTAAGCGTCTGCCTTCAGTTCAGGTCATGATCTCAGGGTCCTGGAATCAAACCCTGCTTCGGGCTCCCTGTTCAGTGGGAGTCTGCTTATCCCTCTCCCCTGCTCATGCTTGCTCTCTCTCTCTCAAATAAATAAATAATATCTTAAAAATAAGTTTAACTACAATATGGGTGCACTTTTCTCCTCTCCACTTCCCTTTCCTTTTTGTGACCAATTGCCCATCAAAATTTTCTTTAAACATTATATACCATTATATAGAGGTTAGTATCATTGACTACATGTTCTCATACCAAATTCCACTCGGAAAAAAATGATTTATATGGAAAATGTTCAAGGAAAGGAATATGTAAGCACAATATGTTCTTTAATTACCAAGTAATCTATGGCAACATGACTAAGAAACAACGGTTTCTTGGCACACTACTTTGTCACCATCACTTGTGAGATTATAGCAAGTAATTTATTTCTAATGACAAGCAGAGTAATGCAATTTATATGAAGCTTATTAATAAAACAGAACATATTAAAGTTTTCCAAATAATGTTATTCTTAATTGCTTTCTGATGTGTTTTATTAAATTGAAGAAGTGGTGCTCATTGTGAATTTGATGACAACCAGAATCTACCTTTTTGATATTATAGCTATACAGAGTGACAGTTCAAAAACATAGTATAGCTTATTGTTCTATGAAATTCTACAGTGATTTATTTTTCTGAAATAATGTTAGCTTGCACATGGGAATGAGTGTTTTGTGTCTGAGCCACACAATCCTAGTTAGAGGTAGAAGAAATGAGACTCACTGGGTTTATGGTATTAGTCTTACTTTGAGCTGTCTCTTATTTGTGTTCATAGGTTGGTTTTCTGAATATATATTAGAGAATTTTAATAGCTCCCAGTTGTACTTGTGAAATTTATGTATCCAAACAGCTGTAGGTTGCCTGAAGTTGTGATTGTATCTATAGTTTAAATAATCGTTTAATACCAAATAACTTATTAAATCATATAAGGAACACATCAATATTTTTCAAACATTAAATTGAGAGTAAGAAAGAAAAATCTCTGACTAACTCATTATAAAGAGATCAGAATTCAAGTCTTAAAATTCTTAAACTTGGTCAATGGGGAATACTTGAATGTTCATGTGTTACATTTATAATACATTTAACTTTAGAGTTGCAATAACTGAATGAAAAATAATGTGAATAAGATATTGGAAAAAAAAAAAGGCATCCTATTCAACACAAACATATTGGCACCTAATTTGTGCAGCTAATTATACAGGTGCTAGTGAGCAAGAAATTCCCCTTATCTCTTAGAGCTTATGGCACTGAATAAATCTTTTCAAGTGTGATTGGTATTATAGTATAGTCTTCTTTACACATGTATTTTAGAGGACCTCAAGTAGAAAGTCATTCAAATAAATGTAGTGGGAGGAAAACATGAGAAGAGTAATCTAGGGCAGATGGCACAGCATGTCTGTAGTCCTTGCCTGAGACACAGCGTGGTATACACAATGACTGAGCAAGAGTGACAGTGATGAATGACAGGTTGAAAGATGGGCAAGACTGGAAGTCCTATTCAAGTTTTACTAAGGATTTTGGAGATTATTCCAGGGCAATGGGAATCCATGGAAAGATTATAAATAAATACATAATATCATTATTGATTTGAAAAGGAAGATTCTGGCTACACCTATGCATCTCACAGATGGACAAGAGTGGGGCAAATGTATCAATTTGGAAGAAAGAGATGATAATGACTTAGATTAGAGTAATAGTAGATCAGTAGAAGTAGCCAGATTATGTAGATATTTGGAGATATAACTACTATGGTTTGGGCTTAGATGTTAGGATTAAAAGAACAAAAAATTGTTTATTGTTTATTGCTCTACATAAATGTATCAAGTACTGCTGAAAAGTCAAGTTAGTAATCAACAGGAAAGTTCACGGAATTTTGAATCAGGAAGGAGTACCTTATGGGCAACTTTATAATGATAATGTGTCAAATCACATGTGGAAGAATCATGAGTTTTCACACCAGTATGTCCCTCCAGTCAAGTTTTGGTGAAAAAAGAATCTATGGGAGTATGGTTTGGAAAAGACACAACTGAAATGAACTTCCAGAATTCAGGGGGGATAGGAACATCCTGCTATGGTAAACCTAACTGGGAGCATTTAACCACCTGAACCTGGATTGGCATAATTATGGTTAATATACATAATAAAAAGGCAAGCTTAATAAACAATTACCTGCAAATGGTCTTTTCTGGTTTCCCCAAAGTGATCATAATCATCATATGGTTTATTTGAAAATATTTCTAATATCTTAATTTTACCACAGAAAGGCTAAATCAGAATACTTCTTAGTGAACCTGAGAATATATATATTTTCCGAGAAGTTTCTTTTGACTGGATAAATTTAGAAAAATGTTGGTGTAGTTCATAAAGATCCCTTGTTATGTGTAATCACCATGGGTCTAGATATTAAATTGACAGAAACAGTAAATTATTATTTAGCTTCTCTGCCATTTTTTTTCCTTTGACTTAATAGAGTAACTTAAGCATGTGTGACATATCTAGGTCTTCTATGGATACTAAGCAATTGCTAGTAGAAGATTTTTGGAGCAAAGCCAAAGTAACCTCAGATAATCACTTGAGAGAAAGTTATGTTTAATGCCATAGAGCTTCACTTGAGATTGAACATCTGGCTGTGAGACTTTGGGTGATTTAGGATGCATGGTGTTCATAAGAGGACTGATGCTTTCTAATCTTCCTCAACACAAAGTAGGTCTTCACTCCATCAGTATTGTGTTGTGAATTGTGTCTAATTTGGATGTAGCAAACACTGAGAATATACTAAAGTTCTATTAACATGTACCTATAATCCTTGTGTTCCTTTTTCTCTACTACTACAAGTTATCTCTCAGTTCAAAATTGATTCTCTCGAGTTTTACTTCATCGACTAGAAATGACAGAAAAAACAAAACCATCCTGAATTACAGGTGGTTCTGAGTGATGCACTTGTACTACCTGGAAGTAGATGATTCTGGAATTATACTGAAAAAGAGAAATTCTACATTGGTCAACTTTTGTCTGCTTTTTTGGAGCTGTTCCCTATTTCTCCATCAAATTAATTTTGTTTTAACTGCCCCTTTACTAATATAGAAATGTGAATTTCTAAGTCACATATAGTAGATCAGTCTATAGCAATGAAATACTGTAATTAACATCTCCAACTAGGACATAAGAAAAAATAAAACAAGAAAAATATGCTCAGACCTCTGAAATAAAAGTCTTGGATTCTCCTTGCTTATGCTTTTTTAAAAAAATGAACGTATGTAAGCAGGGAGTGAAGGTAAAAGGGAAGGAAACACTAAGTGAAGTGATCGGCAGTGTTCCTAACTTTTTTCCCCGGCAGATATTAAAATACATAGGTCTTAATGTATTAGGTAGAGGGGGTTGTTGTTGTTTGGTTTTTTGTTTTTTACTTTTCTTGGCTTATTGTTAGGAGTTCTTGCTTTAGTTGACAATATAGTTGGATTAGGAAGAACTGAAGTAAGCTACCTGTAAGTTATTCAATGTAACTTAGAAATCATTGATATATATGTCATATATATATATATATATATATATATATATATATATATATATATATTATTTTTGCAGCTTAGATGCTTTATTTGAGATGTTTCCATCTGTGCTCTGGTCATTTCCTAAGTGCTTTGGATTTTCTGATAGCCAACTTCTACACATTTTTTCCCCACAAGAGGCATAAATATTGTTTGGAGAAATTGGTTGCAGAACATTTTATACACTGACAGAGTTACAGACTAGATGATATCTTGGGTCCTTGACAGGAAATAATTGCTAGCAAAATCATGTGGTGTAATACTGTTTATGTTCCTATTTCTAGTGTTATTATTTTTTTTTATTTATGTTCCAACTCATTCTAAAATCATTTGAGGTGCCCTATAAAAAACAGCACAATTTTTGTGAAACCACAGACTTTCTCAGAGTAAAAAACACAAATAATCAAAGGGAAAAGGGAAAAGGGGGAAGGAAAAATGTATGATACAAAAACACAACAGAGAAAAGTGATAGTTTAATAAAAAAATAAGTATCTTCAACTATAACTAAAAGAAAACACATGTACTCTATATATCTCATAGGACAAATATGATTTTATTTTGAAAAAAAATTATAGAGTTTGCCTCTTTTTTTTTTTCTTACCCTAATTGATGGTCTTGTATATTTGCAAGGAGATAGGCTACAGCTTTAACTGTGGGTAGAGGTAGAATGTGTCTCAGAGAACTCCTCCAGAACTGTATCCAAACTTCAATAATCTTGTTAATATGCTAGTAAGATTTATTACATGAGCTCAGTTCTGTTTTCAGCTTTAGCATTTTATTAGGTCCTGCTTAGAAATACTACTTGATACAAAAATCATCATGTGTGAAGTTTGAGATGTGAATCCAAGACAATATAGGGGAATGGTATGAAATGGGGAAGTAAGACAAAGGCAAAAGAATGATAAAAAGGCACTGATGAGCACTTTATTGTTATGGTTAACTGGGCTTTTATTCCACTGAGAACCTCTGGGAAATAGCAAGGAGCACAGAGTATAGAGAAAGTAGAGGTATTTATCTACCAACTCAAATGTATCCTTGACTGAGTGCTATACCCAGAGGTGTTAATTACTGGCAGTGCTCATCTATCCCACCTCTGTTCCTAATAGCTGTATAGAAATATATTTGACTTTGATTCTAGGATTTTAAATTTTGTTTTTCTGAGTACCTCCAAAATTATAAATCCTACTTGGGAAGGCATTTTTGTCCATTTGAAATCTCATTTCTAAGAAATTCCATTTGATCCATGATACCTTGGACTAAAATATATGACATTCTATTTTCTAAATTTTATATTGCAAAATGGAGCTGAAATGTATTAGCCATAAAATGATTTTAAAAAAATTATTATATGAAGGCATGATGAAAAAACATAGAAGAATGAATTACAGAAATGAAGAAAATATTAGGGAATTAGCCCCTCAAAATTACTGTAAAACATTTATTTTATTTAAAATTACTTTATGACTAAGACATGACACTGAAAACATTATAATGATGTTTTTATTTTAAAATAATTTCTATTAATCTCCAGTAAAATTATCATTGAAGTGAAATGTACAGAAAGAAAATTATACATATATAATTTGTACAGCTGAATGCATTATCACAAAGTAAACACACTACATGATAAATATGCAAATCAAGAGATATACATTATCAGAACCTCAAAAGTATTCACCATGTCTTGTTCCAGTCACTATCACAACATAACCTAGATTTCTTTTTTTTTTTTTAAGATTTTATTTATTTATTTGACAGAGAGAGAGAGACAGCGAGAGAGAGAACACAAGTAGGGGGAGTGGGAGAGGGAGAAGCAGGCTCCCCGTGAAGCAGAGAGCCCGATGTGGGGCTCGAGCCCAGGACCCTGGGATCATGACCTGAGCCGAAGGCAGACGCTTATGGACTGAGCCACTCAAGCGCCCCGTAACCTAGACTTCTAACAACATAGGTTCTTATTGCTATTTTTGAGAATCATATATATAAAATACTAAAATATATATTCACTTATAGTTGTTTTCACTCAACAATAATGTTTTTAAGATCCATCTGTGTTGGGGCGCCTGGGTGGCTCAGTCGTTAAGCGTCTGCCTTCGGCTCAGGTTGTGATCCCAGGGTCCTGGGATCGAGCCCCGCATCGGGCTCCCCACTCAGCGGGAAGCCTGCTTCTCCCTCTCCCACTCCCCCTGCTTGTGTTCCCTCTCTCGCTGTGTCTCTCTCTTCAAATAAATAAATAAAATTAAAAAAAAAAATCCATCTGTGTTATTGTATAGAGATGTATTATCATTCCTTGTCCTTACTATTTAGTATTTCATGCTATAAATATATCAGTATTTATTTAACCATTCAGTTGCCAATAGATAAAAAAGATATTTGTGCATATTTTTGTTAATACACATGAATAGTGCTGCTTCAGAGATATGGTGCATTTGTTTTGGTGAATACATTCTCATTTGTGTTGAGAATAAACCTAGACATGAAATTGCTGGGTCCTAGGTAATGCTAATATTGATTCTAAGTAGATACTTCCAATTTTCCAAAGCAGTTGTAGTAATTTATACACCCACTTGCATCGATGTGAATCCCAGTTGCTCTGTAATTTTTTTTCATGTTTCAAGTTTTTATTTAAATTCTAGTTAGTTAACATATAGTGTAATATTGTTTTTAGGAAAAGAATTTAGTGATTCATCGCTTACATATAACACCCAGGGCTCATCACAATGGGTGACCTCCTTAATACCCATCACCCATTTAGCTCATCCCCCACTCACCAACCTTCCAGCAACCCTCAGTTTATTCTCTATAGTTAAGAGTCGGTTTTCTGCTTTGCCTCTCTCCCCACCATGTTCATCTGTTTTGTTTCTTAAATTCCACATACGAGTGTAATCATATGGTGTTTGTCTTTCTCTGACTGACTTATTTTGCTTAGCATAATACACTCTAGCTTTATCCATGTTGTTGCAAATGGCAAGATTTCATTCTTTATTTTTTGGCTGATTAATATTCCAGTTGCTCTGTAATTTAGCTAATACTAAGTATTGTCAGGATTTGTCATTTAAACTTTCTAAGTATTCCATGGAATTACATTTTAAAGAAGTCAAGCAACATTAAAAATGTGCTTATTGGCCTTTTAGGTGTCCTTTTTTGAAAATTGCCCATGTAAACCTTTTGCCTGTTTTTTTTTTTTTTTTTTTAATTAAGTCGTGTTTCTATTTTGTTATTATATCCACATCTTTTTTCAGATGTGTATATTCACGAATACATTCTTTCCAAACTCCTTTTCTTTCCTTTCTACTTTCTTAATGATGTCTGTTCGTGAGCATAACTTCTTAATTTTAATGTAGTATGATTTATCATTTTTTTTCCTTTATGGTAAACACTTTGTTTGTCCATGCTAACAAAGAAATCTTTACCAACTACATTATAGTTATAAATATATATTTTTTGTTTTTAAGTAGAAGTATCTATTTTTATACAACTTACATTTAAAACTACTAACTGCCCTAAATTGATTTTTGATTATAGTGTTATGTAACATTTAGGAATAATTTTTGGTTCTATTTAATCAACCAAGCATTAACTATTGAAAAGACTATCCTTTCTTTACTGCACAAGAATACTGGCCACCATTGTCCTAAATTAGGTGACCTTGCACGTGGGGAACTACTCGTACTCATTACTGTGTTTCACTGCCCTACTTGTATATGCCTATAGGGACCCCAGTGATAATTTTCATATGTTATTCCCACTTTATCTACCATCTCCATGTATCTCTCTTTTACCTAACACAAATTATTAACCTCATAATCAAACATTATGACCATAATAAGACCAAAAGAACTGGCTGTTGTGTAAATATGGCTCAGCATCAAGAACCAAATCAGCCAAAATACCATACATTTTTATTAAAATATAAATTGAGTATATTTTATAGCAGCAAGTTTAATAATAATGAGCTGAGACAATATCAAGAAACATTATATTAAATATATAAACCTAGATAACATAAATTTAAAAGTCCCAAGAACAATCAAGAAATAGATAAAAAGACACCCACCAGAAATACAATAGTAAACATAAATTAGAAAGAATAGCTCAATTTTAGAGATAATTTAATGTTGAAATAAGCATATTTTAATGCAAAAAACTTCACTTAAATACAGAACTATATTTTTGGCTTTGATAAGAAATTCAGAACATTGAATATACATGTACACAAATATACAAATACAACATATTACAAATAAATATAATGAAAAATATAATAAGAAAATAATGCCTTAATAACAAAACTAAGCTAAGAGCTATTCTTAAAAATCACCTAAATTTTCTTTGGACCTTGAAGTAAATCTAAGTCTTTGTAGCAGAACATTTTTCAACGTCCAAGATTTTTTGCATAGCAGATGAAAATCCATGGGGGGAGTGACCAGAAGAGGGTCAGTTCAGCAGGGCTGAGGTGCTCAAAACCTGCACTTTTATTAGAAACTCTTATTTTCAGGACTGGCATTTTGGCAACTTCTAGGAAATAAGTATAAAGTTCAAAATAATCTGTCTAATAAGAATGTTTTTGTACAGCTGAAGCCTTGGGTCACACGGTACTAACGTGACCAGATAGTTTACGCTAACAATGTTATTTATGGTGAACACCTGCTTTTGCTCTGGGGGTCTGGAATCTGAATATCTGAGGTTAGTCATGCACATACTACATGCTTATATGACTTTACAATAAAAATCCAGACAAGGCCCAGGTGAGCTTCCTTGGTTGGCAACTTTGCTCATGTTGTGACACATTATTCTTGGAAGAATTAAGCATGTCCTATGAAAATCCACAGGGAGCAGACACTTGGATCTTACACCTGGTTTCTCCCAGACATTCTCCATGTGCCTCACCTTTCCCCTTTGCTACTTTTAAATATATCCTTTTGTTGTAATAAATTGTGACCCTGAGGATAGAAGCTTTTGAGTCCTATCAATCTTTCTAACAAATTATTGATACAAATGGTAGTCTTGGGGATTCCCTATGTAGGTAGTGACAAAGCATTTATCAGAATAATTATCTTCTACGATTGCCCATATTAATAAAACTAGTGAAAATCAGAATGCTGGCCTATATCACTACTGAGATATAGACAATGGAAAACAGTGAGTTTATTTTGTGCACTTGATACAAAATTTCTCATTTCTCAGAATTGGCCCCTTAAATCAATATATTTCTTATGTAATACTTTACTAGTTATATACCCCTTGAGTTATGTTTACATGATATCTATATTCACATGTTTGTCTACATTTCTCTTGACTTCTGTAACTACTAGGTTCTCCTACATACCTCCATATGCAAATTGGAAATTCTAGTTAGTACAAAAAAAAAAAAATGAAATAAAAGTTAAAGAGATCAGAAAACAAGTAATGAAACTAACATTATTTCCAGATGATGTAACTGTGTATATAGGACAAAGAAACTATAAATGTACTATTAGAATTAATGAGGGAGGGGCGCCTGGGTGGCTCAGTTGGTTAAGCGACTGCCTTCGGCTCAGGTCATGATCCTGGAGTCCCGGGATCGAGTCCCGCATCGGGCTCCCTGCTCGGCAGGGAGTCTGCTTCTCCCTCTGACCCTCCCCCAAAAAAAAATCAAAATAAAGAAAAAATGAATTTATTAAAAAAAAAAAAAAAAAAAAAAAATAGAATTAATGAGGGAATCTAGAAAGTTGGTTGGATATAACTCAATTAAAAAACTGATTTCCATATGTTAGCAATAACATTTAGAAAATGAAGTTACTAAAATAATATAATTTGCAATTGCATTAACCTTTAAATTCGTTTTATCAAACACAAATGTAAAAAACTAAGAGCTTTATATAGAAATTTCAATACATTATGGAGAATAAATAAATTCTCAAAAAAATGAAAATACTTTGTCTATGGATTGATTGAATAATGTAAAAAACGTATTTTATACTTAATTTTTTATCTGTATATTCAATGCTGTCCCAATCAACATTTCAGCAGATTCTGATTATACAATTTAACAAAAGAATTATAAATTTTACATGGATATGAAGAGGATCAATAATAGAAAATGAGCCTTATATAAGAAGGGAAACTAATTTGGACAATATAGAGCAAAAATTAGCATGACTTGTTAAAAATCTAGAATAATTATATCAGCGCTATCACACTTATACAGTCTAGCACTGTCTCATACACTAATAAGGATAGACAAAGAGAAAAAATTCAAAACAGAATGAAATAGAGGTACAAACAGAAACCCAAAAATATATGCTTACCCAATTTGTGACAATGGTGACATTGCAGGGCAGGTTAAAATTATAATGCTTTTAGACAAATAATAACAGGTCAAATGGATATCCATATGGAAAAATATTAAGCACAACCCTATTCTATACCATATACCAAAATCAATTCTGGATGAATTACAGATCTTAACTTGAAAGTAAAACAATAAAACTCTTTGTCAAAAAATGCCAACAAGAGGGAAAAAAGAAAATCTAAAAAGTTAGACAAGATATTCTCAATATACATAAAACAAAGGGCTTGTAACAAGATATATATATATATATATATATATCTTGTTTCATATATATATATATTTCATATATATTTCATATATATATATTTCATATATATATGAAACATATATATATATGTTTCATATATATATATATGAAAGATCAGTAAGAAAGAGGCCTGTAGTCCAATAAGAAAGTGGCAAGAGCTTTTAACAATCACTTCACAAAAAAAAAAAAAAAAACAAACAAACAAAAAAAAACAATCACTTCACAAAAGTGTACATTGAAATAGCCAATAAGAATACCAAAAGACGTGGGGCACCTGGGTGGCTCAGTCATTAAGCATCTGCCTTTGGCTCAGGTCATGGTCCCAGCGTCCTGGGATTGAGCCCCGCATTGGGCTCCCTGCTCGGACGGAGGAAGCCTGCTTCTCCCTCTCCCACTCCCCCTGCTTGTGTTCCCTCTCGCGTGTCTCTCTCTGTCAAATAAATAAAAACCTAAAAAAAAAAAAAAAAAAAAAAGAATACCAAAAGATGCTTAAGTACATTATACATCAGAGTTGGTGCAAATTAAGACCACAGTAAGATACCACTACACACACAGCAGAACAACCATGGTAAGTGAAATAAACCAGGCACATAAGAATAAATACTGCATTTTGGATACTAGCCCTTTATCTGATATGTCATTTGCAAATATCTTCTCCCATTCTGTCAGTTGTCTTTTGGTTTTGTTGACTGTTTCCTTTGCTTTGCAAAAGCAACTCATCAAACTCAACACCAAAAGAACAAAGAATCCAATCAAGAAATGGGCAGAAGACATGAACAGACATTTTTCCAAAGAAGACATCCAAATGGCCAACAGACACATGAAAAAGTGTTCAATATCGCTTGGCATCAGGGAAATCCAAATCAAAACCTCAATGAGATACCACCTCACACCAGTCAGAATGGCTAAAATTAACAAGTCAGGAAAGGACAGATGTTGGTGGGGATGCGGAGAAAGGGGAACCCTCCTACACTGTTGGTGGGAATGCAAGCTGGTGCAGCCACTCTGGAAAACAGTATGGAGGTTCCTCAAAAAGTTGAAAATAGAACTACCATACGATCCAGCAATTGCACTACTGGGTATTTACCCCAAAGATACAAAAGTAGGAACCCGAAAGGGTACGTGCACCCCGATGTTTTAGCAGCAATGTCCACAATAGCCAAACTGTGGAAAGAGCCAAGATGTCCATTGACAGATAAATGGATAAAGAAGATGTGGTATATATATACAATGGAATATTATGCAGCCATCAAAAGGAATGAGATCTTGCCATTTGCAACGATGTGGATGGAACTGGAGGGTATTATGCTGAGCGAAATAAGTCAAACAGAGAAAGACATGTATCATATGACCTCACTGATATGAGGAATTCTTAATCTCAGGAAACAAACTGAGGGTTGCTGGAGTGGGGGGTGGGGTGGGAGGGATGGGGTGACTGGGTGATGGACACTGGGGAGGGTATGTGCTCTGGTAAGCGCTGTGAATTGTGCAAGACTGTTGAATCTCAGATCTGTACCTCTGAAACAAATAATGCAATATATGTTAAGAAAGAAAAAAAGAAGAAGAATGTAGCAGGAGGGGAAGAATGAAGGGGGGGAAATCGGAGGGGGAGAAGAACCATGAGAGACGATGGACTCTGAAAAACAAACTTAGGGTTCTGGGGGGGGTGGGAGGATGTGTTAGCCCGGTGATGGGTATTGAGGAGGGCACGTTCTGCATGGAGCACTGGGTGTTATTCACAAACAATGAATCATGGAACACTATACCTAAAACTAATGATGTAATGTATGGGGATTAACATAACAATAAAAAAATTAAAAAAAAAAGAATAAATACTGCATGATTCCAATTACATGTGGTACCTAAAATAGTGAAGCTCATAGAAGAGCTTAGAACAGTAGTTACCAGAGGCTGGAAGGGAGTGGGAAATGAGGAGTTATTATTCAACTGGTATAAAGTTTCAGATATGCAAGATGAATTAGTTCTAAAGATCCACTGTACAGCATCCTATCTATAGTCAGCAATACTGTATCATTCACTTAAAAACTGGTTGAGAGGGTGGATTTCATGTTGTTCTTACCTCCCACCAATACACACACATACAACAAAACAAAACAAAACAAAACAGCAGCAGCAACAACAACAACAACAAAACGAACACAAGAATGAATACGTCTATTATCTTGACTCCCTTGATGGCTTCACAGGTGTTTGCGTATGTCCAACCTCATCAAACAGCATATACTAAATATGTGCAGTTTTTGGTGTATTAATTATACTTTAATAAAGCCATTTAAAAAATTGAAAGGGAATGCCATGAGTTGGGGGGGGTTTCAAACAACTGGATCTGTCCTATATTGTTTCAGGGGGATATATTGGCTGTATTGGAAAACCTAGTCATGTCTGCTAATACCTAACACAATCTATCTTATATTACAATTCCATTCCTACTTATATATACACCATAACTCCAACTTGTCATCACCTGAAGATATCAGCAATAATATTCACAACAACAGCTTTCATAACAATAAAAATCTGAAAATAATACAAGGTTCTTCTATGGTAAGAGAGCAGATCCATACGCTAAGATTCCATACAGTGATGAGAGCTGGTAAATCACATGTAAAACCAGAGCATAAGAAGCCCGACACAAAAGCATAAGTTTTATACTGATCCCATTTCCCAGGCAAAACTAATTTATGATGTTAGAAGTCATGATAGTGGTTACAATTTGAGAGTTCTCTAAGAATTCAAGAGAAGGGTTACAATTGGAGAAGGTAGTGAGGGGAAAGGGATGTCTGTTATTTAAACACTCTGTTTCTAAATAGGAGTACACTTGGAAATACATTGAATTAAGATTTATCCTGGAAGGTAACATTGTAAGTAGTCTGTAGAACAATGCTTTGAAATTATTACAGATGATGTTTCTATGTTGCAGAAAACTTCCCAACCCTCATTAGAGTGACGCTGTAACAGATAAAAGGTCATTTTTTCATTTGACCACTACAGCTGCTGAAGGGAAAACACCTGTTCCTCTTTCCACTCATTCTCCCTTCACTTAATGTCATGCGTAGAGAGGACTTCATCCCCAACTTGTCTAAACTGAATTTGTTTACTTTTCCTTCCTCTCCCCCAAATATGTTCCTCTTTCTGTGTTTCTTTTCTTTTTAAATCTTATTTCACTGTCATTTATGAAAGCAGAGATTTTTTAAACAAGCCTTCGAATAAATTTAAACTGTCTGCCTTGCATGGCCCTGCGTCGTAATCTGGCCCTTGCTTCTTCCTCCTCATTAAGTTCCTACCTCCTGACATTTGCTCATGCACCTCTGCCCACCTTCTCTCCTTCCAGTTTTCTCCTCTCTGCCATTGGAAGCATGGCAAACCCTGTTTTTCTGAACTTGCCTGATTTCTCTGTAGCTGGGATCTCTGTTGCCTGGCAATTTCATGATTGTTTCTTTTCCAAAGTCCAAGTCTTTCCATTTTTATCTTCCATTTTTCTTCTGTATGACTAGGTGTTCTGAAAAAGAAGTAATTCCGTAAGAGCAGAGACTGTGACAGTTAAATTTAGCTCTTTATTGTGGTGTCCCCAGCTCCTAATACATTGGATGACCTTAAAATGCAGTCATTATGTATCTGGTGAGTTCCTGAATAAATGAATAAATGTGTCTTTGACTTCTTGTTTTCTTATACTAATACCCTAGAACTAATTTAAAGCTATAATTTGCTAAAGAACAAAAAATTCTGTTTTCCAGGGGTTTTGTAGCAGGATATTGATTTTTGATAAAGTAGTTTTTGTATAAAGGATTCTATATCAAAAAACCTCATTATCTCTTGCCTGCAGTACTATATGATTCCAAATTAATAATCATAGATAACTGAATAGAGCCCATGACTAAATAATAAAAATGTGCTTTAATTATTTAGTTAAATTAATAATTTAATTAAATGATTTGATCATGAATTCAATTTTAGAAAAGACACTACACAGTACTTATGTATAGGGCTTTGAAATTTTATATTAAAGATTTCTGTAATAACAAACTATGTAAAATTATATCCATTGTCATATAACTCAAAGCGAACATGTACGCACATACACACATGTGCATATACTCAAGGGCAAAGGAGAAGAAGTGGAAAAAATCCATAATTTATCAGCACAGTATAGTTATAAATTGATTCCTTGAAAATATTTTCCTATTTGTTTCTTTTTTCCCCATACATGTTCTCCTTAATGATCTTCAAAATATTTTCACTTAAAGGACTAACTGAACCTTTAATGTTCAATTTGAGTATTTACTATTGTCATATATCTATTACCAATTTCTACCAATTTGTGAAAAATTTAATGTATTTCCAGGCTCAAAGTAATAGGTAGTTTAAATTTAGCACTGGTAAATTTAATGGTCTCTAAGAATTAGTCAATACAGTTTTATCTTCACTGGTTTCTTAAAATGTTCAAATATTGACATATTTTATTATTTTGTATAGCCGTATCTACCCTTTATGATCTATATCCTTATTACAAAAGGGCTAAAACTTATAAGGTAAAAGAAATAAAGTAAAAAATGGCTAATAATTTTTTAATAATCAAATAATTTTTGACAATTATTTACTAAAGTTGATTAATTGTAAGGTGTTCAGTCCTCAGCCTCCCTTGATCTGTGGTTTTTTAAGAATGCTTGCAGGTGAAATATTACCCTTGAGCAAACCCATTATCCACTAGGTGGTAGTATATCCTTTCTTATTTTATAAAAAAGATTCACAATTTCAATTCTTTAAAAATTTTAGTTGTAAAGAATAAAATTACTTGCCAGAACAAGTTTAGTACTGTTTTGTGTTTGCATTGTTATTCAGGTTTTTTTTTTTTTTTTTTTTTTTGGTTTTGGCTTTTTCTGTAATATTTTTTTCCAATTTTGTATTTTATGTTTCCTGCTTATGGAGAGCATAAGAAACTATAACGTAAAAATTATGTTGTTCAGTTAATATAGATATATAGAGATATATGTAGATGTATTTAGATATGTTTCTTAATTTATAAACAGAAATTTAGACATTTTTAACATTGCATATCGAAATATTATTTACTTTTTTCTAGTCCAATTTTAGATATCTAAATTTTATTTTACAGGAAAAAATCTCTATATTCACATAAGTATGAATAGAATTATTTTACTGTAAATACTATTCTTAATAAAAAGGTATTCAATACTTCAGTACCCTTAAGAAAGTAGAAAAGTCAGTTAAAATAATACATTGTTTTACAGTGATATTACTGAGTAATAAATGCATTCTCCCTGGCCCTTTTCCCCAAAAAACCTGCTGTAACCCATTTAAGGAAGGCCCCATTTAAGGAAGGAACCCATTTAAGGAAGGCCAGATTATGTTCATGTTGTTTTCAGTATTTATGGAAATAATACAAATTCTACATAGGCATGCGCTTGAAAGTATTACTTCTTGCAATTGCTAGATTTAGCCATCAAATATGTTACTTTTATGAAGTGTTGCAAAGAAATAGGGTATTGGAGCCTCTCAAATGCTATTTTTGGGGGTTAAAGTTAGGATATTATGTTTGGAAAGCTATTTTAGAATGCCTTGTAATAAACATAATCATTGACATGGAAACCAAATTTCTCAAAATATATTCTAAAATGTATTTATGAAAATGTACAATTTAGGACAAAGATATTAATCACTATATTATTTACAACAATGAAGAATTTGTATATATATATATTTTTTATTTATATATATATGAGTATGGAAGTTTAAAAATCATTAATGAAAACTCATATAAATGGAAAACTAAATAACCATTAAACATGTTTCTATATTAATACACACAGAAATTTATGCAATATTAATCTACATGGAAAAAAATACAAATCATTTCTTCTTTACTCAAAAGACATGTAAAAATATTAGATTATGAGCTCATATATGTAAGATAAATTCATAATCTATCTTTATATGGATTTCTGCCTACTTGTATGTATACTTTATTACCCATTTAAATTATATTTTTATCTTAAAAATAAAAATATGTACATAAGCAAAAGTAATGTATAGTTCTGCAGAGTTAGAATGGAGAATAGATCCATATTTATAATTCTATATGTGTGAATTTCTTTACATTAAATACATAAATATCTATAACAGATTATTAATATATTCAAATTGTACTTTAATGAAAATGTCTACAAATAAATATCATTCATTATAAAACTAGATGAAATGAAAAATGTAAATTTCAAGTGTTTCTTGCCATTTCTTTAAAGAATTTTAACCATATAAATAATAAATATCCATCAAATACAAGTTGTAGAACAGTTTGCAAAATCTTTTCACTTGATTTTTTTTATTATGTTATGTTAATCACTTGAATTTAATTATACAAACGTGTGAGGCATGACTTTTGTGATAATTGTAATAATTTTCTGGTTTCTGATGACTCATGGTCCTAGTGAGTAGAAATTGGCTACTCTGGGGACTGCATATAGGAATTTGCCCCCATTATTTGCTATGATAAATTATTGAACAATAACCTTATTTAAATAGAGAGATGCCAGAAGTTCTCTTATAGTAACTCAAATGTCCATACATACTAATTTAATTAATGTTGTGTAAGGAATAAAGCATGTCTTCAGATCATTATCAATGCTTATTTGCCTTTTAAATTGTCCAGAAAATATATTTTTCATCAATATAGCATACAGCAAATCAGAAATTCAAAATGTACCTAATTAATCTGGATCTATAAAATCCATTACATGTAGAGGCAGTTGTTTAGATGTGTATTATTGTGTTTCAATGGTCTTTCTTTTAATCATATCATTAAAGAGTTCTTATTGAGAGCTCCTTTTGGTTATAAAGAATAGAAAAAATTCTAATGTATTATCTATGTATTATATTTGCAATACAGGATTCTCAATTTATACAGTTTTCTGTAGTCTCCCTAGGGCTCATGGGAAGATGACCCATAGATTTTTTGGGGGGAGTGGGGTACAAAAAATACTTTGAATTTTTGTGGATATAGGAAGAAATAAAAGCAGAAGGAATAGAGAAAATAATAATTCCCATTAATACATTAGAAGAATTTTAGGGGTGACTGGGTGGCTCAGTCAGTTAGGTATCTGATTCTTGATTTTGGCTCAGATCATGATCTCAGGGTCATGAGATCAAGCTCCACGATGGGCTCCACCTTCATTGCAGAGTCTGCTTGAGATTCTTTCTCTTTCCCTTTGACCCTGCCCCCGCTCGCACTCTCTCTCTCACACAAATAAATAAATAAAATGTTTAAAAAAAAGAGAAAGAAAAATTTTACTTCTTATTAAACCCGATTTGTATTAGTTAACATATATATTATATATGCATGTTCAGTTATTTCCTTAGTAACACAAATCATATTTAATAAGATATACATATATAATAAATAAATAAATATACATACATGCACATATTGAATCAAGAGATTAATTTAAGGATAATCAACACCTTAACAATAGTGAGCATTCCAATTCATGAACATAGTAGATCTCTGCAATTATTTGAATGTGTGTGCATGTGCGTGTGTTTAAATCTTGTGTTATAAAATATACAAAATATTATTTCAACATGAAAAATTCTTAAGGTATGTTACATTCTTTTTTCATACAGAGTCTTCAAAATCTGATATGTTAGTAATACCTGCAACACATCTCAATTTGGATGCTAAATTTTCATTAGAAATAATGGTGTATTTCATTAGAAATAATAGTACTTCGATTTCATACGATGTACAGTTGAGAAAATGTCCACAAACCTAAGTTATTCCAAAAATACTAAGATGTGTGAATGTAAGTTTTTAAAAAATTCTGTTAAACTAATATGTAATATTAATGACACTGATTTCAGTATAAACCAATGTGCACATAGTTTAGTAGCAAAAAAAATATTTTTCTCTCCCTTCCTTCCTTGTTTCTTTAAGAAAAATTAAATGTACAATAAAATAATGTTAACTACAGGCACATGTTGCACAGTAGATTTCTAAAACTAATTTGCTATGGACTGAATGCTTGTGTCCCTTAAAATTCCTATGTTGAAGCCCTAACCACCCATGTGATGGTATTTGGAGATGGGCCTTTGGGAGGTAATTAGACCGTGAGGGCGATGGGATTAGTGCCCTTACAAGAAGAAACAGGAGAGGGATGATCTCTCTCTGAAGTGTGAGGACATAGCCAGAAGGCAGGTGTCTGCAAGCCAGGAAGAGGGCTTTCACCAGGTACTGAATCAGAGGGCGCCTTTATCTTTGACTTAACCAGCCTCCAGGACTGTGAGGAATAAAATTCTGCTGTTTAAGCCATCTAGTCTGTGGTCTTTTGTCCTAGCAGCCAGAGCTGTCTAAGACTTTATTTTTTTGTAACTGAAACTTTGTGCCTATTGAATAGCAACTCCACGTTCCCCTCCACCCGGCCCCTGACAACCACTATTCTACTTTTGTATGTTTTAATTTATCTCATCAGTACTTTATTAAATGATTATATGTTAGTTGAAATATTTCATTAAATTTACCTCTAAGTATTTCATGGTTTGGGTTGCTATGATAAATGGTACATACTTGACTTTTTTTTTTTTCAATTTTCAATCCTTTGCTGCTAAAATATAGAAATATAATTAATATGAATTATTGACCTTGCTTCTTTTCTGCAAAGTACTAATTTTTTACTGGATATTTTAAATGTAAATAATTCTATCTCCAAAGGAAAGCAGTTCAGTTTCTTTCTTTCTTTCTTTTTTTTTTAAAGATTTTATTTATTTATTTGACAGAGAAAGACACAGTGAGAGAGGGAACACAAGAAGGGGGAGTGGGAGAGGGAGAAGCAGGCTTCCCGCTGAGCCGGGATCCCAACTCAGGGCTCGATCCCAGGACTCTGGGATCATGACCTGAGCCGAAGGCAGATGCTTAACTGACTGAGCCACGCAGGAGACCCCAGTTTCTTTCTTTTCAATCTCTTTGTCTTTTACTTCTTTTTTGTTTTTTCTTGCTTCATCGTACTGGCTGGAGTTTCCAGTACAATGTTGAATTGAATGGCCATCCTTGTCATCTCCCTAATCAATCAGAGGGACAAGTGATCATTACTCATGATTAATTATAATTTGTGCTAATAAAAGTAAACATATCCTCTCAGGTATGTTTGTTTGAAAAATGTTTATTGCTTATTTTTTTGAAAGATAGTCTATCTAGGTACAGGCTTATAAGTTGACAGTTGTCTGGAAAAGTGGCATTGCATTCTCTTTAATCTGCATCACATCAAATAAGAAGCATGTTTTTTATTCTTTTTTTAATTTTTTAAAGATTTTATTTATTTATTTGTCAGAGAGAGAGAGAGCACAAGCAGGGGGAGCAGCAGAGGGAGAGGGAGAAGCAGACTCCCTGCTGAGCAGGGAGCTCTATGCGGGACTAGATCCCAGGACCCTGGGATCATGACCTGAGCCAAAGGCAGATGCTTAACTGACTGAGCCACCCAGGTGACCCGCATGTTTTTCATTCTTATGTTTGTTTCTCCGAACAAAATGTGTCTCTGACGTCTGGCTATTTTGATATTTTCTCTTTATTATTGGCTTTTATTAAATTGATTTTGTATGCTTTGGTGTGGTATTCTATATATTTATTGTGCTCTGGGTTCATTCATTGAGATTTTGTATACTGTATATTTGGAAAATTTGGAAATTTTTCAATGATTTTTACTTTACTATTTCTTATACATCCTTTTTTTCCCTTGTACTCAAGTAATGTATAAGTTTGATTGCTTGATATTGTCCCACATGTCAAAGAGAGTCTGGCTAATTTTTTAGTCTTTTTTGCTTGCTTTATTTCTCTTCTGTTTCATTTCAGATATTTCTGTTTTTATATTTACTATTTAATAAATTGTTTCCTTGTGAGTGCCTAAAATGCTCTTAAATTTCAGGTGTACTTTTTTTTTTTTTTTTATTTCCAGAAGTTATATTTGGCTTTTTAAAAATATCCTTCTTGGGGCACCTGGGTGGCTTGGTCAGTTAAGCTACTGACATTTGGTTTTGGCTCAGGTCATGATCTTGGGGTCCTGGGATAGAGCCCCGCAATGGGCTCTGCTCTAGGCAAGGAGTCTGCTTGTGGATTCTCTCCCTCTCCCTCTCTCCCTGTCCCTCTCCCAGCTCATGCTCTCTCTCTAAAATAAATAAATAAATCTTTTAAAAATATATCCTTTTTTTCTTTCACTATATATATATATATATATATTTTTTTTTTTTCCTTCCCAAGCTTTTATTTAAATTCCAATTAACATGCAGTGTAATATTAGTTTCAGGTGTAGAATTTAGTGATTCATCACTTACATACAGCATGCAGTGCTCATTATAAGTGCCCTCCTTAATCCCTATCACCTATTTCACTCATCCCCCCATCCACCTCCCCTCTGGGAACCAACAGTCTGTTCTCTATAATTAAGAGTCTATTTCTTGGTTTGCCTCCTTCTCTCTCTCCACCCCCCCATGTCCATTTGTTTTGTTTCTTAATTCCCTGTATGAGTGAAATCATATTTGTCTTTCTCTGACTTATTTCTCTTAGCATAATACTCTCTAGCTCCATCCACATTGTTACAAGTAGCAAGATTTCATTCTTTATCATGGCTGAATAATATTCCATTATATATTTTTTTTTCATTCTTATTCTATATATAATATATATTGTCTATATAACCTATGCTATATTCTATATGTTTCTATTATATATATATGGATATATATAGATATCTTCTTTATCCCTTCATCAGTCAATGGACATTTGGACTCTTTCCATAATTTGACTATTGTTATAATGTTGCTATAAACATCAGGGTGCATGTATCCCTTCAAATTTGTATTTTTGTATCCTTTGGGTGAATACCTCATAGTGCAGTTGCTGGATCATAAGGTAATTATATTTTTAACTTTTTGAGGAACCTCCGTACTGTTTTCCAGAGTGGCTGCACCAGTTTGCATTCCCACCAACAGTGTAAGAGTGTTCCCCTTTCTCCGCATCTTTACCAACATCTGCTCTTTCCTATGTTGTTAATTTTAGCCATCCTGACTGCTGTGAGGTGATACCTCACTGTAGTTTTGTTTTGTATTTCCCTGGTGATAAGTCATGTCCTGGCAAAAAAACAAACAAACAAACAAACACATAGATCAATAGAATGGAAAATCCAGAAATGAACCCACAACTATATGGTCAGTTGTCCATCCACAAAGCAGGAAAGAATATCCAATGGAAAAAAGACAGTATCTTCAACAAATGGTGTTGGCAAAACTGGACAGCAATGTGGAAAAGAATGAAACTGGACCACTTTCTTACACAATTCATAAAAATAAATTCAAAATGGATGAAAAATCTAAGTGTGAGATGGGAAACCATGAAAATCCTAGAGGAGAACAGAGGCAGTAACCTCTTAGACATTGGCTGTGGCAACTTCTTGCTAGATATGTCTCCTGAGGCAGGGGAAACGGAAGCAAAAATAAACTATTGAGACTTCATCAAAATAAAAAGCTTCTGCATAGTGAAGGAAACAATCAACAAAACTAAAAGGCAACCTACAGAATGGGAGGAGATATTTGCAAATGACACTTCTTAAAAAGGATTAGTACCCAAAATCTAAAAAGAACTTACAAAACTCAACACCTAAAAAGCAAATAATCCAGTTAAAAAATGGGCAGAAGACATGAATAGATATTTTTCCAAAGATGACATACAGGTGGCCAACAGACACATGAAAAAACGTTCTCTCATCATATTTATGTTTTATTTTCCAAATTGAGTAAATATGTATGGGTATACATAGCATACATTATCATAGCTATTTTAAAAATTTGTCTGCTGATTTCTTTATCATTTCTATATTTCTATTGACTGTTGTTCATCCCCCCCTGCCCCGCCCCGCTCCTAGTTATACGTCATGTTTTTCCTCTTGGTTATTTCTTCGGGTTTTAGCTTTGCAAAGTATACACTGTGGAGTATTATATTTTATTGTATTCTTGTAAGAATGTTGAAATTCATTGTGATAGTTAAATTACTTAAAGATAAGTTGGAACTCTTAAGTGCATATTTTTAAACTCTCTTGGAATAGGTTTAGAGTAGCTTTGCTCTAAAGCTAATTAACCATACTTCTTAGGTATGGCCATTTCAGGATCTGATAAATTTTTGTGTATTTAAAATGCTGTTTCAATACTGGCTGTCTTTGTGTGACCTCTTAGAATTTATTGACTGAAGCTCCCCGGTTATTCTTCTTTCCCTGGACAGTTTCTTTCCAGGCCTCACAGTGCTTCATCCTATGCATGCTCAAATAGGTGCTCAGCTAAAAACTCCAATGGGACTCTTACTCACATATCTATGATTGCTTCCAGGGAATAGCCTCATCAAAAGAACACTACTCCACAAACTGTAGTTGCTTTAAACTTTCCAACTCTGTTTCATCAATTGAGTAAGATCCTTGGGCCCTGTTTGGCTTTCTCCCTTCGGAAACTGTGATCCATATAGTACATAATACCAGAAGGCTGGGGTGATGTTGAGTAGGAATCACCTGATTTTTTCCCCCTTCTCTACCTGCTGCCTGTTGTACAATGTCAAAAAGTGATGTTTTCTTTATTTTCTTTTTCTAGCTGTTTATTTTGAGTGTGTAACTTAGGACAGTGTTACTCTCTCTTGAACAAAAGCCGTATCAGGAAGCAATATTACAGGAATATTTTTATGTTTCTTCATGGTCTGGACTTTCTGAGCAAAAATCACTAGCAATCAGGGTTAAGAGATGAGTAAGTAACTTGGAAGTTAGAGATTAGGTATTGCTCTGTAGTGGTTTACAGTTTTATCTCCCCTGGAACCACATGTTTACAATCCAAATGGTAATGAATTTAGAGAAATTTCCCTCGGGATCCACAGAAAGGATTTGCTTATCGTAGCAAGATAAGGTCCCCTTCTCCTGAGGGGAAGACAGGAGTTGTATAGGCTGTCCTTTATTAGCTTTGAGATTCAAAATTTCAGAGCATAGTAGTATGAGGTAAACCCACATTTTGCGTGTACAGATGACATTTGAATCTTACTGTGTCCTCTTGTGGGGAAATTGGGGCATGGAGAACTGTCACTTAGGTCTTGTGAAAGTAAATAATCGGTCTGCCTTTGATCCAGAGACCTCCTATTTGCTGGTGAGATAAAATAAATAAGTATTTAAAATATCAAGCAAATGTCACAATAATGTTTTATTAAATGATGCTATCCTCTTCAAACCATACTTTTGATAAAGATAATATATAGTTAAGGAAATATAGTTAGCCATATTTAAAGTAAAAATTGCAGTTAAAGGTCAGATATACATCCAAAAATTTCATAACGTATTTGAAGATGGTAGTTGCTAAAATTGACAGTCCATGGTACTATCTTTATGTTATAGCAATTACTAATTTGCTTCCTTACTTTAAGATTCAATGTGCTTTTTTTCAAATAAAATTTTGTAAAACTTTATAGCTCTCTACTAAGTATTAAATAAATTCCGTGATCATGGATCATATATAAACAGAATATAGTCATTAGCAAATGTAAGAATTAGAGTTTTTAAATTTATATTTTCAAATAATCTTAATTGCATTAATTACTGTTTGTAACGTAAAAGAATGCTTAATTTTTTTAAAATGATGCATTATTTTTTTAAATAGGCATTAGTGCCCCAAGAAAGTACTTCTTCCCCCTATCTTTATTGAAGTATAATTGGTATACAAAAAACTGCACATAATTAATACATACAATTTGGTGATTTGGGAAATCTATACTCATGTTACCATCACCATAATCCAGTAATAAACATATTCATCACCTCCAAAGTTTCTTTTCATCCCTTTATTGTTCTTTCTACCTTTCCCATTCCCAGGAAAGATATTTTGAATATAACAAATAGCTATGACTTGTACATACTTTATGGTTTCAGAATGGTAATGCTTTTAAGAAATATTTTCTAAAATAAGTGCTCTAGAGATGACCTTGGGGCTTTGCAGTCTGTAATTAATGAAGTTGCTGAAAGAGGCTTCTTATGGTGTATTTACCCAATCTTGATTTTTTATCCACATTTTCATGTATTGTTAAGGGCCCCGGTTAATTAGTTGTCTTTTCTTATATAAATGAGAGTTTTGTTTTCTATTTTTTATGCCCACAAATATTTTAAAGAAGAATTCATAATATGATATCCTCTAATAAAAATCATTTTTATAAGGGCACAAAGAAGCATAAGTAATGTTCAAAATCTGATTATTTGGAAGGTAAGATAGTTTGTGTATTTTTGCCTTATTAGGATATTTACATTCTGGAAGTTAGTTTAAAACTCAAATAATCTATTATATCTGAGCCAAATTAAAACCATAGCTCTACCTATCCAGTATCACTGTCAAATGCTAAATAGCTATTGTATTGGTGGGCGGTGGGGAACACCTTGAAATCTGACCATCCTGCCTCTCAAAGAAGTTTTGCACATAGTACATACCATTAGGTGATTATAATTCATTTATTTATTGAATGGGAAGCAATCCTGGGATTTTTTTTTTTTTTTTTTTTTGGTATCTAACAACAGAACATGTCACAATTTTTTATTTGTGCTTGAGTTATCCACACTGACGTCACCCTGAAATTAGTGCCCTTGCAATAATGATGAATTACCAGAATGGTCATGGCCAGACATCCTGAGATCCATGAGTAAAGCATTAACAATGCATCTTCAAGGACATCACTGACTTTCAGGAATGAATGTCACCTGCAGCCTCACCAATTCTCTGCCCTAAACTTTCATTATCTAATAGTCTGCCTTCTGTCACTGATAATTTTCTTATAGCCTTCATTCATTTAAAGCCTGTTTTTCAAAGGCATCTGATCACCCCCTTCAAGACTTCATTCTTCTGTCACATTTTGTCTTATTGCTAAAAGTGCTGAGGTTGTTAGTAACTCATGGTCAGATATACAGAAAAATAAGATGAACATACATGGCATATGTCATTTGATGATGTTGAGAGCTTGTTCTCATATGAATTCATAGAACTATATCCCACTAAAATTTAAAGGGAAAAACTAAATTATCATAGAATTTAATAATGGAGTGAGCTTTACACTAAAATATTTATTTAATTACTCTTGGCTTATTTTATATGAGTTCAGCAAACAAGTAATTAATTTTTAGCCTGCTTTGGGCTTTCTGTAGTAAAGTAGGAGTATTTATAATAAATTTCCACTGAAGAATAGGTTTTTCATTGGCCATAATTTATGTATTTTCATGGCGTTTTGAAAATTTAAATAAAAGTGGTTCATAATTTCTTCATCCCTCCCCCTGTTTTCTCAAAACAACTTCTAATAACTTAGCAATAGATCAGGTTACTCTAGTTGTTCAATCAGCACTGAAACAACCTGATTTACTGCTTCATAAGCTAATTATTTTGGTCCCATTCTGTTGAATCCCCCCACCATACTGTAAATTTCCCATACAAAATAAAAATGATAAAGGAATTATTTTGAATATTTAGATGTAGATCTTATTATATCTATTTAGTGTAGTTTCCAAATGTACAATTCACCTGTATTTTATGACTAATCTTGTCACCCATGAAATGAATTCATACAATATATTTTTCTTGCAATCAGTCATATAATATTAGATAAAATGTCTGCTCTATCCAAATACCTATTCTAGCAGAGCATAAAAAGAAAAGTGTATATACTGTTTTTTATTCAAAAGTTTAGAGGGGCGCCTGGGTGGCTCAGTCGTTAAAGCGTCTGCCTTCGGCTCAGGTCATGATCCCAGGACCTGGGATCGAGTCCCACATCGCGCTCCCTGCTCAGCGGGAAGGCTGCTTCTCCCTCTCCCACTCCCCCTGCTTGTGTTCCCTCTCTCACTGTGTCTCTGTCAAATAAATAAATAAAATCTTAAAAAAAAAAAAAAAAAAGTTTAGAAAGAAACATAAGCATCATAAACAAAGAAAGTGGTGACAAGTGCCTAGTAGAAGTTAAAAAAGAGTATAGAGTATGAGACATGTACATATGTGGGTAAAACATTGCCAGACTTATGAGACAGAGACTAGAATTTAGAACTTAAAACCATAGCCCCAAAGTTTTTCAAGTGGTTCCTATCTCCATATATTTATAGGAAGTTATTCCATTTTCATGAAAATATCAGGATGCATGTATAACCTAAATATAAAGATAAGTTTATAAGTAGAAAAACAGAGAAGACTACCCTGTATCATTCTACCTCATTGAAGGACTAGAGGCACTGATGATACAAGACTATTTTGTTTGTCTTGCTATTGTAAATCTCACTTAAGTCTTTTGCTAGAGCAACGAGTATAGAAGAGAACACATATGTGAAAGAATCATTGATAGTATTTAGAAAAGTGTTTAATAATATATTGACCATATTGTCATGTAGGTGAATCATTTATATACATTTTTTTTTCTGGAACAAAAGCATTTCTTGAATATAAAATTCAATTAAGTCACTTCCACATTTTGTTAGGATATAGAAAGATTTAAAAGATGATTGTTTCCTCATAATGAAGAGGAAATACTGGAGAAGCTCCTTTAAATGAAAATGAGATGCATGGTTGCTTTCAGCTCTAAAGCCACGATGTAGGAATGAACGGCCACAGAAGAGAATAAGAAGAAAATATTGGAATTGTTGATGAATCTTAATATCCAAGTGTGTATTGGTGTAAAAGAATACAGTTTCAACGTCCCTCAGTCAATGGTGCCATTCCTATCCCGTAAGGCCTCACCTAGGTGCTTAGTAACAGCACATTGAAGTCTCAGCTCTCAAGACAAGAGGAATCCCCCTGAGATATGTGTACTCTTTCCCAGTGACAAGGCTACTGCAGGGAAAAAGGGCTCAGGAACATCACCATTTGGTGCATGGTGTATTAGTGTATATTAGTGTGTTATGTTACCCCACAGATTACTGGGCATACTGGAGCAGGATGGAGAGATAATTTGGAGGTGGGGAAAGTAGGAGGTGAGGATGGAAAGCAAGGTGAACACCACAGTAAAAACAATCTCGTAGGTTGCTGTAAACAAGAGAAACATCTACAGATTAAAAAGCTGATATCTGGGTTGTAAAATATACAGACATCTACAAACTTAATTGATGCTCAAATGCCAAGCCTTCCTAAAAAGAAAGCCTTAACCTGACTTGAAAATATTTGAAGCTGGTGATAAATTGAACCTAAATAAAGCTGTAATATGTCAAGATGTGAAACAGTAAATAGACACTGGCCTACACTAAAAGGAATGCTGAAGACATTTGTTACAATTTAAACAGTGTAATGTGTAAAATTACAGTCTTAAGAAGTGAATATAGAGAATGTAGCAGAATAGTTATTTGAGGAAATAATACCTATAAATTGTCAAATTTAATAAAGGACAATAACACACATATCCAAGAAGCTCAGACAAACCACAAAACTTAGGATAAATAATAATGACAACAAACACCTAGATAAAATGGAATACTAAAGATGGCGTGCACTCAAAAAAGACATAAAAGGAGAAAAAGAAGAAAAAATAAATAAAATAAATAGAAAACCAATAAAAATATGGTTGATTTAAATTGAATCCTGATAATAATTAAATTAAAGGTGAAGAAGTTAAAATTTTCACTTAAATAGTAGAAATTTTCACTTCAGTGGTAGAAGTTTCACATGAACATTATATACAAATATTTATTGGATACAAAAACACAATATAAATATAAAGCTTGAAATAGAGATAGGTTGAAAATAAAAAGTAAAATGTTAGAATGAGATATAAAATAAAAAGAGTTTAAGAAAGATATATTAATACATTCATCTATTAAACTATATTAACATCTGACAAAGTAGAATTATTACCAAGTCATTTTATAAGGATCAATTACTCAAAAAACAGCAAAATTTCTAAAGGTGTTTGCATCTAATAAAGATAGAAAACTAGATGATATCTCACTTGAACATAGTTGCCAAAGTCTTAAAACAAAACAAATATTGACAGAAATGAGGGGAGAAATATAGATAAATCCAGTCATAGTTGGATAAACACCAGACTCTCAGTAATTGATAGAACAAGAAGATTAAATTAGCATAAAATTAGCATATTTGAATAACACTGCAGCTCAGCCTCACCTAGTGGGTATTCTTTTCAATTTTTTTTAATTTTTTTTAAAGATTTTATTTATTCATTTGAGACACAGAGATACAGAGAGAGAGAGAGAGAGCATGAGCAGTGGGAGAGGCAGAGGGAGAGGAAGAAGCAGACTCCCCGCTGAGTCAGGAGCCCGATGTGGGACTCGATCCCAGGACCCCAGAATCATGACCCGAGCCGAAGGCAGACGCTTAACCATCTGAGCCACCCAGGCGCCCCAAGTATTCTTTTCAATTTACACTGAATATTCACCAGTATTGCCAATATAGGCCATACTTTGAGCCATAAAATGCCACAGTAATGCTCCCAGGTTGAAAATTACATGCAGTTTGTTTTACTGTATTAACACAGAAGTCAATTTCAGTTATCTGAAAAATTCCCAATATTTAGAAATTAAGCAACACACTGCTAATACGTATTCAAGTACCGCCTAGAGAGCTGATCAATGTCATCATATAAGAAAAGTACCTGTGGTTTACATCACCACACATTTTAGTCTCGTATGTGTTTTAATTTGCCAGTTAATTTTACTGAAAGTAAGCCAATGCTCTGGCAGTTCGTTATTCTTCAGATGAGTAAACTGAGGGAAAGATTAAATCGTTAGTATTAACATCACATTCTCTAATAGGGATCCAAAATATACTAGACTTAATACACAAGGTGGAATATATGCTCATGTTAGATCCCCAAAGATGGTTCAAAGGCAGATGCTCTAATTCACCCTAAGGAGGATGCTTCCACCCCTCACCCCCAGTATGGTTTGCTTTATGTAGTAAGAGTTCAAGAGATTAGTATTTATTAATCATTTTGTAAAATGTCATAGATAATTCAGTACCTTGATCATCAAAGGGGAAGAAAACAGGGAAATGAGAAATTGAGAATGGGATGATTGGATCACTATTTCATTATTATTTTCAACCACATTGAAGAGGTTCAGTCAACGACATTAGAACTGGGGCTTGCCGACATCTCCTTGGGTGATCCTATTAATCCTTACTCGTACTCTAGTGTAACATAAAGGAATAACATGGGGATGAATAGTCAGACAAAACTTAAGTACATGGACAATTACTCTGGCTTGTTTTTCCCCACAGAACTTGTGAAATGGTGAAAGAATCCTAATGGCATCAGAATAACTGTTTACATGGTGAATTAGATTACTGGACAAGATTTATTTTGTACAGAAAATTGTAACAGGAAAAAATTTATTACAAGGCAATTTTTATCATCTTCATACAAGTTGATATAAAATCACAAAATGTTGTTTACTAACCATTACACCATTATTGTTTTTAATTAAACTATTTCATATATGCTGTCATGTTTTACATACTCCTTTGATTCTTCTCCATTACAGAAATATTCACAAAGTCTTAGACAATTTTAAGATATTAGATAAGGCTATACTTACCTAATTAAGCAAATTTCTTACAAATTTCCATGTGCTCCTTGATCTCCTGCACTACCACTAGCTCCTAAAACTATAATGCTTTTCTCTAAACCTCCACATTGGTTCTTGGAGTGGTCTGTATGGCAAATGCTCTCTTTTCCTATTATTTCCCTAGAAAAAAAATCCCGTTCATCTTACAAAAGAGCTTAAATGGAATTTTTACTATTAAAATTTGCAAATGTTACCACCTTGTTATTACCTTCCCTAACCACTGCTAGAAGTGTCAGTAAATTCAAGACAACCTAACTCTAATACAAATTAGACAAGTAATTTGCTGGTAGCTAGAAGTTCTGGGTCTGTGAGGATTATAATTTTGAGGTAAGAATAAAACATGCATACATGAACAGCGTTTGGGGCAAATATTTTAATAGATAACATACGGTGTGGCATTCTACACAACACATATACACCAGTTGAAATCTAGGTGCTTGTTTGAATGCTAATTGAAAGGAAATGATTTATTTTTGTCTCAATACCTCAATCACAAAACTAAAAGCTCAAATCCCTTCATCCTTCTTCCCTGCACTTATTAAAATATCTCTTGTGTACTCATGAAATTAGCTCGCTTAGCTTCCTTCTTCTCTGCCACTGTCACTTTTCATAATGTCACTGGACATTGTGTCCTCCCCATTTTATGCTTAACGCACCTTGCAGAAGGAGAAAAATATCATTTACTCCTGACCTGTGTTATATCATGCTTGTCTTAGTCCATTCGAGTTGCTCTCACGAAGTGCCACAGACTGAATAGCTTATAAAATTTTTTTTTTCACCCTTCTGGAGGCCAGAAGTCCCCCATCAAGATGCAGGCATGTCAGGTGAGGGCTCTCTTCTGGGTTGCAGACTTCTTGTATCCTCACATGGCAGAAAGAGCTAGAGATGTCTCTCGAGTTTCTTTTATAAGGGCACCAATCCTATTCATGAGGGCTCCACCCTCATGGCATAAGCACCTCCCAAAGACCCTACCTACCAATATCACCATCACTGCGGGTTAGGATTTCAACTTATGAATTTGGTGGGGACAAGAACACTGAGACCATAGCAATGCCAAAGAAACTGATTTGTTAACTCCAAGCACTGCCATTTATTCACAAGTGTTTTTATTAAAAATGGTTAAAGGTGCTAACTTTGCAGCCAGGCTACAGAAGTTCTTGGCTCTGACACTTGACTCTCTGAAATTATATATGTAATTTGAAAAATATAATTAGAAACATCCTCCTCCACCCGAACCCTAGAAAACCTCTTCACAGAGTTAGAAGAGAAGAGAACTATTTTGTTATTGAATAAACATTAATCAGAATGTGATGTTCATCACAGGCAAATTATTAAGAGATTGCAAAATCAAAAAGAAGTCTCACCCTCTCATAGAGCCAAGGAGATGCAATGTATCCCTTATTGTTCTTAAGATAAACAACAAGTCTGGGGCGCCTGAGTGGCTCAGTCGTTAAGCGTCTGCCTTCAGCTCAGGTCATGATCCCAGGGTCCTGGGATCGAGCCCCACATCGGGCTCCCTGCTCAGCGGGAAGCCTGCTTCTCCCTCTCCCACTCCCCCTGCTTGTGTTCCCTCTCTCGCTGTGTCTCTCTCTGTCAAATAAATAAATAAAATCTTTAAAAAAAAAAAAAGATAAACAACAAGTCCGCAAATAAGAGGACTTGACAGCACTATTTGTCGTATGCAGTTCATCCAAAATTCACTAGGTAACTGGGGTGACCATCCAAGTTAATTTCTTTTTTATTCAAAGGAAAAACAAACTTCTTACATCTTTATGACAAGAAGTAGTCTTGCAATTTAGAGTGAAGTACCTAAATTAGGCCCATAGTCTCCGTCAAAAACTGGGAAATTACTTAAGGAAGTAATAGGAAAAAAAAGTTAATTTTAGATTTTGTGTCCCTAATTTGGTTTCCTTTGAAATAATTTCTTCAGAAACCATGGCTGAGACTCCCAGCATTAAGCATTTTCAAACTTGTACCATTTAAGTTCTGACACTTTTATAGTATTTGTGGAAATTATCCAATTAAGATAGAATAGAAACCAGATTAAAAGGCAGCAATATATGTGTAATAAATTGATGCCCATAAACTGATACACTAGGAAAACAGGATGGAGAGACATTTTATAACTAGAAACGTAAGTGAGAAAAGCAAAAAAAGAAGAAAAAATGCCAGTCTACAGATTGATTTTTTGCGGAAATCCTGATTGCTCAGCTCCTCTCTTAAATAATATTTTTACTATATTCTGTTACAGAAATGAATGTCATTTTAGTATCTCAGAACTCTGGCATACCTCTACTTACTTTAAATTAAAATGTACTATTTCTTACCATGGGGAAATAATTTTAAACCATTTAAATAATACTAATGGTAATGGTCTCATATACGGCTTCCTTGTGTCTCAATTTCTACCTTGGTTTTAGAAACTTCCTTTAGAATCGTTTAGTACCTTTTGTGAACCATGGCCCCTCACTTTCATACTTCTCTGCTAATTCTCTCTCTCTCTCTTCTTACCTTCCTAATCTCAATCTTCTGCCTGTTATTGCCTTCTGACAAACTTTCATTTCTGAAGCATTTTGAGCCATCTGAAAAGCCCACATAACTATACGCTAACCCATCACTAGTCTAAGCTATCAGCATCATTATTGCCACTGTTACCGGAATTGTCTTAAGTAGCATGGCTTCAACTGGCATGTTATAGTTCAACAAAATTCTCTTAATTTGACTCTAATTCTGTGACTCTATTAGTCTCCAATCACCACAGCTGAAAACTTCATGTGCATTTAATTCTGTTCCTCCCCAGGGCCACTAGGGCTAATCAATCACTAAAATCCCACATTTCATTTAAAAAAATTGTTTAATATGTAATTATTCCTCTGTATCACATACTGCTTTCATCTTATATTAGGCCCTTCAACATGTCAAAATTGTCCTGATCTATAATCACTACTTCTTAAATTCTACTTTTTTTTTTTTTTTTTTTTTTTTAAGATTTTATTTATTTATTTGACAGAGAGAGACACAGTGAGAGAGGGAACACAAGCAGGGGGAGTGGGAGAGGTAGAAGCAGGCTTCCCGCTGAGCAGGGAGCCTGATGTGGGGCTCGATCCCAGGACCCTGAGATCATGACCCGAGCCGAAGGCAGACACTTATCGACTGAGCCACCCAGGCGCCCCTTAAATTCTACTTCTCTCTCCCACTTCTACCTGCTAGATTCCTCCATTTTTGTCACCAGACTAACTTTCTTTAAACGTTCTTTCAGTGCGGTATTAAAACTCAAAAGTTTCTCTCATTTTACTTACCCTGATCTGTTTCACATAAAGAATCTTTTTTTCTTAGTGTATCAGGAAACTTTACTGGTATTTGCTTTGAACTTGACTGAATCTTCACTTGCACTCATGAATATTTCTTTCCCTTTTAAACTCTCCTTCACATTCTATTTCTTCTGTAAATTCTTCTATGAATACTCAGATGAATGTGACCACCTTTTTTCAGGTTTCCTATCATGTCACATGGCATCATTTAAAGAGGCTCACATCGTTGCCTTTCTACCTTGCCCCCTGGTGCTGCTTATGAGTGTCTGTCGGTATAAAATTAAAGCGACCGTATTGCATACATGTGGGGCCCACAGACATCAGAGGACAACAGGATTAGCCTACAGACAAAACAGATATGAAGCCTATATTCAAATATATGTCTTCATCAGATGGAATGTATATCTCTCCCAAGGATATTTACATGGACTTTATTTGTAAGTCTTGTTCATAACATTTATCAAATCCTGTGGCTGGAAAATTTTCTCCAGAGTGCTATAGGTCCAGCTACTGTGGACCTATACCTAATACTTTCTTAATGCCTAATTTCTGCTACATATTTAAGTTGTACCAAGAAAACAATTAAAACAACAGAGGTGGAGCTTATTTCTAAGAGGATAAATGGTTACTGGTAAGGATTAACCACTATAATGGCTCCAGGCTTTGCTCTTAGAATAAAATGACTTAAAATTATGGAGCATTTGTGTTACACATATTATCAGGTTAAAATTGTGTTCCCAAATAGATGCTTATTCTCCTTCTTTAATGGGTGCAAACTGTGTAGGTCAGGCAGTCAGGTCGAATCTCCACTGTAGGAAATCCAAATTTTAAAACTTTCAGAAGGCATTCCTTTTTATGCTCTGTAATTAGGCAATTAATTCTACCAGGGTTTATAGACTCCACGCAGTGCAGAAAAGAGAAGTAAAGAAAAGTTGTAAAATCAAATATTAAAATTTTACTTTAAAGGTCATTAAATCATGACCTACTTCAGAAGTATTTAACTGAAAATAAAGAACTCAGGAAACAAATAAGCTGAGCAACTCAAATTATACAATTACTTTAATTATTAGGTAGAAGGTTTTCTCTTAAAAAGCTCACTAGCGTGTTTACACAAATAATTTTGAACTTTTGTAAATACTCTCTGTATCTTATTTATCCTTCATTATTTTCAGATACATATGTGAAAATACATAGGATTTGAATTCTCTTTGAATTCTCTTGAATTCTCACCATGCAAAATAAAGAGAATAATAGAGGATATTTTTTCTATCATGTTATGATATTGAAATATGTTTTGAAAGATAGGAACAAAAACATTAACTTTTGAACATCAGGATTGAAATCTAACTTCATTTAACTGCTAAAATATTAACAATGTTTACTGAAGAATACATTTGTGAAATTCCTGTGCAAACTAGTCGATAAAGTAAAATGTGACAATTAATTTGTTCTTATAATGATAGGGATAAGATTAAATAATTTTCTTACCAATAGCTTAATGATAAAATGATTTTCAAAAGAATAAAAAATGCAGCCAATACGGTACCCAGTATGTTCTAAGAACAAATACTAATCTTTGAGATATTCAATCACTTGGATTGAATATTGTATTTAATAATTACATGTGAGTTATATTTTCTATAAAGAAACAATATACCTTCCATTCAAACCTCCATGGTACACAGACATTTGGTATATGTTAGGACATAAATAAAACCCAAGTGAATTTTCATATGCAAAAAAGAAATGAACATCATCATCAATAACACTACAATTCTCTGATGGTGAACACATAAACTGTGGTATTCAACTCAAAGTGCTAAACAAATATATTCTCCTAAATATGGATTTAGAACATAATTACTATTAATTAGAAAGTAATTATTATTGGAAAATCATACTAGTTCTATATTGTTACAGGAGCTGTTGACCCCAGTATATGGTAACCCCATTTTCTATACTTACATAAGTTTTCAGTGGGCCCACAGGGCACCTAGCTAAAGCAACTTACCTCAGTCTCCCGTATAGGTATTGCCTAGATTGGTCTAGATTCTGATCTCATGTGTATTAGAGTAGACGCAATGTGCACAGCCCAGATCATGGCCTTAAGTGGACAAAGAGTCCGATTCCCTTCAGCAACTGCAATGCCATTATAAAGTGAGAGAAAGGGCGGTGACCATTGGGACTGTCTGTTGAGTATGGCAGAACAGCAAGAGAGAAAAATCATGGTTGCATGATCCTGGGAAGTTCTCTTTTCAATATTGGACAAGCCTCCTGGACACATACCTGAGAGAGAAAAAACTGTTTAAGCCACTGTATATTTTAGTATTTTTTTTACAACTCACCTTATATCCTAACTGATTCATCTTTACATTTTATTCCTGTCACACCTGAGCAATATAATTATTTCAAATTAATAATAGCGACTCATAGTACCCTTTTCTTGTTACCCCAAATGCAGAAAACATGTAGAATCCATCAAAACTCCAATGAATCTGCTTTTTATGCTATTGTAATCTGTATGTTTTCAATTTGTTTATTGCTAATGTAAAGACCTTGCATTCTATAACCTTGATTTTTGTATATTGACCTTGTATTCTACAACCTTGATAAATTTACTTATTAGTTCCAGTAGTTTTTTGTAGATTTCATTTTATTTTTTATACAAGAAAATATTTTTAAAAAGACTAATGTTTTAAAATATCAAAGCTTACTTACTGGTGAGGATACAGGGAAATTGTATTTGGAAAAGAAGAAAAAAACTGCAAGGAATCTTCATCTTTGCCATATGATTATATGCATTTAAAGGAATAACAATGAAAACATCAACAATTAAAATTAATTCTATAATTGGAAAATTATTTTACCAGCAATTATTTTAAAATTAATAAATAATAAATGGAGCCATATGAAATTTAAGCTTTAAAAACAAAATCAAATGCAATTAAAATAATAAGGTCCTGGCCAAATAAGAGAAAAAAAATAGACATAATGAAGAATTAAAATATCTGAATATATTTGGATATTTAAAATATTTAAATACTGTAATTTGAATCAATAAATGAAATTGGCACAACTAATTCTATTTTGAGGAAAATAAAATTGGACCTCCTACGTTATATGTGCAACATCAGGAAATGACCAAGGAATATTGTTTCTAATAAAAGTAAAATGTATACAGTTAATGAGAAAAAGAATATTTCTACAGCAAAATGAAAAAAATATGGATGTGCAAATCACAAAAGAAAAACAGATATCTGTTGAACTTCCCTAGTTATTGAAACAATAGACATTGTAAATTGGAGATCAACCTGTATTTTCCATTTTATACTTTAATATGTATATTCATATTTGTAAACAAAGTTGTATTTTATTTAACCAGAAAAGATTATTTTAAAAGAAAATATCATTGCCTTTATACAATTCATCCTCAGTTCTTCATTCATCAATATCTAGTCATAATTTAATTTTTGCAGATCTTATAGGCTTTATTCTATGTAAACAAAGAATGTAACTATACTCTGGGGCGCCTGGGTGGCTCAGGTGTTAAGCGTCTGCCTTCTGCTCAGGTCATGGTCCCAGGGTCCTGGGATGGAGCCCTGCATTGGGCTCCCTGCTCCGTGGGAAGCCTGCTTCTCCCTCCCCCACTCCCCCTGCTTGTGTTCCCTCTCTCGCTGTGTCTCTCTCTGTCAAATAAATAAATAAAATCTTTAAAAAAAAAAAAAAGAATGTAACTATACTCAGTTAATGATAATTGCCACAAATGTGGTAAAGATTAAGTGCTATATGTATTTTAATTAAGATAATTTAACTACTATATATACATATATAATAGAAATATATTATAAATTTATAATTTATAAATTATAAATATAGAAATAAAATAGTTATTCTCTTGGTTAGACTTCAAGATATATCTGAAATCTGACCATCTTATAGTAAGATCACTGCTATCATCTTGATCCAATTCACCATCATTTTTCACCTGTCTTTTTACAATAATTATTTGCTACTTCTGAGTTTATATCTTCTATCTCTATTGGCTTTGACTGATCCCTTTCTATTTCAGGGTTATTTTTGTTGTTTTGTTTTTTTTTTTCCTGATCTGGAATTCTCTTGCTCTTATATCTAAGTCATGTGTGCTCACTTCTTTTAAGCCTGTGTTTACATTTAGCATTTTCAGTTTGCTTTCCCTTGATCAATTTTTTACAAAAAGCAAACATTTCCTTGCCCTGCAATGCCTATAGATCTTACCCTGCTTTATTTTCCCCACAGTATTTATTAAAATATGTTATTTATTAGTATATTTTTAATTATTTGTCTTCCCCATGCTCATGCTAATGGAAACATTCTGTTTTCATCATTGGTGCACCTTCTACTTAAAATAGGTGATAAAATCGTCACTCAATAGTTAATGAAAAAGTGAAAGAAAAATGGAAAGAAAAGGAAGAAAGGAAATTAAGACATGAGAGTAAAAGGAAAAAGAGAATAAAAGAGGAAAGAAAGAAAAGTAACAAATATTAGGTTTGGGATTCAAGAAGTTAAGTGCATTTGAAGTGATATCTAAGTATAGGGTGAAGGGTTAAAACATGGTATATAAATAATAACAAGTAATCCAGACTGGCCGGAGCATAGGGTGCAGAAATAGATAATAATGGTGTGTTGGGTTGGGGCCATAAATTGGACACAATATCTCTTTATCTTATTCTGATGATGTTGATGCTGTTTGGTTTGCTGCTTTTGGTTGGTTTTGCTTGTTGGTGGTGGTGGTGGTTAGTACTTATGAGTATGAAATTAAATGTCATGACATGTAGATTTTGCAACATCATAGATAGATATGTTTGTTGAAGATTGAAGAATAAATATAATCGCCAAAGGAAGAAATGCAGTCAGAAAAATCAAAATAACAAAATAAAATTTAAAAGTGAATAAAATTTGGTGAAAAAACAAAGAAAAGAATAACTTAAAGCAAGAAAAAGAAAACAGTGATCATGTAGTAAGAAGGAAAATGAGGAAAACTGATGGCGGCAAAGTCTTCATTAATCTTACCCACTGATATTTATTCAAAAATTAGCACAGATATTGGGGCGCCTGGGTGGCTCAGTTGGTTAAGCGACTGCCTTCGGCTCAGGTCATGATCCTGGAGTCCCTGGATCGAGTCCCACATCGGGCTCCCTGCTCAGCAGAGAGTCTGCTTCTCCCTCTGACCCTAACCCCTCTCATGTGCTCTCTCTCATTTTCTCTCTCTGAAATAAATAAATAAAATCTTTAAAAAAAAAAAAATTAGCACAGATATAAACAATAAGAAGAAACGTTAAATAAATTGAATAGACTTGAATCACAGTAAAAACTCTGTAAAAGTTTATAAGTAGGTAGGTTAAAACCAATAAAATAAAGTATTATATTTCATTATTCATGGTAATTTGAAAGGAAAACAATGTAAATTAAATCATAATGACAGGTGAATGGGTATTTTTAAGAAGATAAGTGGACAGGGGTGCCTGGGTGGCTCAGTCGGTTGAGTGTGGGACTCTGGATTTCAGCTCAGGTCATTCATGATCTCAGGGTCATGAGATCGAGTCCCACGTTGGGCTCTGCACCCACCGCGAAGTCTGCTAGAGAGCCTCTCCCTCTGACCCTCACCTGCTCCCTCTCTCTCTCTCAAATAAATAAGTAAAATAAACCTTTAAAAATAAAAGAAGATAAGTGGACAGAAAAGAAAAAAAATGTGCTGGATTGGTGTAAGTCTTTTTTAAGAATGGTTTTGAAGAATGATGAATAAATGATAAATAAACCATCATGTAGTATGTTCAAAGGCTCTATTTGCAGGGGCACTTGGGTGGCTCAGTCGGTTAAGTGTCTGCCTTCGGCTCAGTTCATGATCTCAAGAGTCCTAGGATTGAGCCCTAAGTCAGGCTCCACACTCAGCCTCTCCCTCTGCCCCTCCACCTACCCACTCATGCTCTCTCTCTCTCTTTCTCTCTCTCTCAAATAAATAAATAATCTTTACCAAAAAAAGGTTCTATTTACATATCTGTAACAGCTGACACGTTAGCACAGGTGACAGTATGGAAAACGTGAGGCTTTGTATGGCTAATGATCAAATTAGACTTAATCAATGTTTATTACTATACTGTTAATTCATAAGAAAACTAATGAATTATTTGTTCTATAATGGCATATGGAGCAATTTTAAAGTGTTTTTAAGTCAAGCCCTAATGGCTCCATTTAGATCATTCCTTTGAACTCTTCAGAACAGCAAACTGTGTATAACAAGGATGGGTGCTTTTCACAGCTGTGCACAAGTTCCCCAGAAGACATGAAGTATGCTTTAGATGGAGAATTTACCTGTCTCATGGATTTTCAATTCAACAAGGACACATTCAGCTTAAATAAAACAGTGTTTGAGATTAATAGCAAGGTGGTAAGGCCTTTTTCTATACTTAAGGCTTCCAAAAACTAGCTGCTTCTTTGTAGTATGGATATATCCAAGGCCTTCGGGCTTTTTTCAGTTAGGGTTTAAGGGAAAAATAGACTTGTGTTATAGCATTTTGCCATTTAACATGTTCTGATGGATGTTGTCTATGACATCTTAGAAATTCTTAGGTTTTTTTTTTTAAGATTTATTTATTTATTTGAGAGAGAGTGAGAGAAAATGTGTGTGGGCGTGTGCATGCAAGTTGGGGGGAAGGGCAGAGGGAGAGAATCTTCAAGCAGAAGCCCCACTGAGCACAGAGCCTGACCTGGCTCCATCTCTTGACCCATAAGATCATGACCTGAGCTGAAACCAAGAGTCAGTCCCTTAACTGACTGCACCACCCAAGAACCCTGAAATTCTTAGTTTTGTAACTAAACTAGTTAAATTAAATTTTAAAAAGTCATTTTATTTTCTTTAGTTAATTCTGGCTTTTTGAATTACTACTTTCTTCCACTGACTCATTTTTTAAAATAATTCTGTCTAGACTACTCTAGTAATATTAAAGTTATTATCTTTATCATCTGGAATGAATATTCATGAGCAAGAAAATATATAAAATAGTTGGAGGAGAAATTTGGGCTAGCCAATAAAATAGAGAGATGGACTTGATTTTTTCAATTAAATATATATGGTAATATCAAAGACTTGGAATGAGAAGAAAATTAATAAGTAGGCTAACAAACTGTCAGCGTAAGGAAAATTATGGAGTTCCAGGGAAAAGAAGCACCAAAGAAGGGGCATTAAACAATGAAAGCTCTACAGAGTCCAAGGTCTGTGACATTCTAGAAGACACAAGCAATGCAATCCTGTAAACTGGGGGAAAGCTAGACAGAACCTCAAACAAGAGTGACAGAAACTCAAGGGTGATCACATCTGAGTGATGTTAACTACGTCACTAAGAATAAGTGCTTCCATATATGTGTAAGACACAAAAGTACACAGACAAAATATTTTTGAGGGACACATTCATATCTTTACATTTCCCATCATACAAAAAAGTCTACATTCTTAATACTCAAATATCATGGTCACATAATCAATGCTTTTGTATTGTTTTAAGTGAAATCTACTTCTTAGGAATAAGATACCAATTGGAATTAATGTCACATTTCTGGTTCTGAAAAACTAAAAGCTCAAAATATGTCAACATAATCACAGATTTGTAGTATTTTTAAAGTAGCTCTTTCCTGAATCTCTTCTGTGTGTGTGTCTGTGTGTCTGTCTGTCTGTCTGATTTCCCTTTATTTATTAAATAGGAGATGGCAGTATCCCACCATTATTTAAAGCATGAGGTAATTGAACTTATCTGGCATTGACATCTCAAAATCTGTCATACACACGTGGACAATGCCTTCTATTATTTTGCAATTTAGAGTAGAACATTATATATTTAATTTGGTGAAAGCACTAGAAAAAAAGAACAAAGATCTCATTTGCCATTCTTCATTTATAAGAGATATTGGTGAAATTTAAAAAAAAAGCTGTATTTTGATAATAATTAAAATGTTTAGAAAGTAGCAAAAACTAAAAGATAGACCCATGGAAGCCTGTACTTTTAGGAAGGTTGTGTTCTGTATGCACTTGTATCTATAAGTTTCATGAATCAAGTTTTTATTTACTGCCAATGGAAGACATTTAACAATCACTTAAAAATATATAAATAGTTAAATCTAAGGATACTGGTAACAATTGGCAAAGAAGGAAGAATTAACTGGAAGAAAACGTGAGCAGCTTTACCAACCAACGTGCTATTTTAGTCTGTGTAGGTTAATGGGTATTCATAGTTGTGGCACACATTGTCCATAGTTTCTCAAAATAATTTGTCCTTGCTTTTCCTGCTCTCAGTGTCGCCTTCAATAGAAATGAAGAATGCCAAGTCCTCAAACTATTGTCCTCCTTTTTACTAGAACAAGAATCACCTTTGGAGAGCAGGAGGGTGAGTAACTGAGAGAACTCTGAGATTGATGCTTTTTTCCTGATAAAAGAGAAGTCATATGTGAAGAAGATATCCTTTTTTTCCTCTGTTTTATCAACACTGAATGGAAACTTATTCTTGGAGCTTCCATACCACATATTGCACATGGGAGAGAGGGAGACCCCACAATCCACAAGAAAGCTGGTTCAGATATAGTGTATGTTTTTATAGCTGCTGAAAGCACTGGGTAAAATGTTTTTCAGGCCTAGTGCAAAATAAAAAATAATAGTAATAAATAAAAATTTGAGACACTTTCCTCATAAAATAGGAAAAAATGTTGTTAAATGTAATAACATATAAAGCTTTTCCCTGTTACCCATGGTTTCCCTCTTAACCTGTATGTATTTTCACTCCTCACTTGCATACTCCATTGCCCCAAAGGACTTCATCTTCAAAACACAAAATCTAAGAAAAAGCTATTAAGAATTGCAAGATGGTGACAGCATAGCGTAAGCCCAGCACCCTTCTGAGTATGGTGTGTCGGCTGATGGTGTAGGTCGCAAACTCATAAAACCAAGCCTGCTGCTGAACTTTATCTTGAAATTATACATAGATAAAAAATAACCAGTTTTGTTTAAGCCATTTATAATTCATCTACTGGATATTTTCCGTTTATCCACCAGATGCAATCCTCCACAACCTCTGCCTTGTCCAAACTTCCATGTGTCCCAGATAGTCAATGATGTACATACTGAATTATCCACAAGCTCTTGTCTTTGTCTCCCAGATGGGTTTGATCAGAGAGAGTTACTGACAGTAGACTACAGAGTGTAAGGAGAAAAGAGTTCAGGATCTTTTATCTTCCTCTTTTATCACAAAATAATGTTCTGGAAATGGCTATATTTCTCAGCTGAAGACCACAGCTTCAGATGGGTAGTTCTTATATCCTTGGCGCTACGGGCCAGAGATAACCTCAGACCTCTCTGCGACTGTATTTCTGAATGCCTCACAATCTCTGTTCTGTGCTGTTCACCCTTTCCACACATTAGTAAATGATCCTTTCGTTAACTCTTTCTAATCTTTTCCCCATCCCTTTGCTTTTAGAATCCTTAGTGATGCAGTTGGTGATACCACGCTCTTCATGGAACCAAAAACAGCCAAACTCCTGTAGTAATATTACCGAGACTCTGCCAATGCCTTCCAGCCAAAAGAACATTGTCAAACACACCATTGAAACAAAGTTGAGGGTAGTAGTTTCATTGCAAGAGAAAAGCCCCACCACAGTTAATTATGGGGGAGGGGTGGTCTCATTAAAATGTTGTTAGAAAAAAATTATTATAGAATTTGGGCTGGGGTGCCTGGCTGGAAGGTGCAACTATTGATGTCAGGGTCATGAGTTTGAGCCCCATGTTGGGTATAGAGATTACTTAAAGAAATAAAACTTAAAAAAAAAAAAAAAAGCATTTGGGCCGGTGTTAGGTGATTTTATGGCTGTTCCAGTGGAAGCAGGATTTGCTTTGGATATGTGTGATCAGAAAGTTGGGGTAAGGATAAGATTGTGTGTCTTTAGCCATTTAATCTATAAGGAAGAAAAATAAAATGGAGTTGAGCTTTTAATTGGGAAGATGCGGCAGTCATCTGGGAGAGGGAAATGTTTGCTATCTTCCGTGTTTGAACAGTGACTTAGCTTTGGTCTTAGTTCATCATGGTGCACACTGTGAATTTGTCTTACAGTGGTTTTCTAAGCAATTGTCTACATTCAGTAAGAGGACACCAAAGCCTAGCTGTTAGTGGCAATTACCTCCTAACAACACCAAGATCTTGGGAGTAACATCGGGTCAATTCACAGGTACCAGGAGTTGATTTTTTTTTCAACCCTTAATTGTTTAACCACATCCTATTTATATTTTTGTGTACAACTCAAACAATGCCGACTCTATTAGGACATTTAAAATTGATTATTATTCTTTTTCCCCAGACGCATTTCCCTCTCTTACCCTCATAACTACTTAGACCCCAAATAACTTGAATTACTTTTTGTATACTTTATTACCTTTAACTCTTTTTTATTGAAGAATAATTGACATATAATATTTTATTAGTTTTAATTATACAACATAATGATCAGATGTTTACTTATAACACAAAATGATCACTACAATAATTCTAGTTACCAAAGTTGTCACAATATTACTATTTGTCTTATAATATATACAACATCCACATGTCTTATTTATTTCATAACTAGAAAATTGTACATCTTAATCCCCTTCACCTGTTTTGTCCATTCCTTCCATCCCTCTCCCCTCTGGCACCCAATTTTTTCTTCTCTGAATCTATAATTTTTTTTATTATTATCTTTAAGATTCCACATATAAGTGAAGTCATGCAATATTTGTCTTATTTTAGTCTGATTTATTTCATTTATCATAATGTTCTCTAGGTCAATCCATGTGATCTCAAATGCAAGATTTCATTATATTTTATGGCTGAGTAATGTTTCATTGAATATATGTGTGTGTGTGTGTGTATACCACATATATATTCTTTATCCATTTATCTATTTTTTTTAAATATTTTATTTATGTATTTGTCAGAGAGAGAGAGAGAGAGATCACAAGCAGGGGGAGGGGCAGGCAGAGGGAGAGGGAGAAGAAGCCCGACATGGGACTCGATCGCAGGACAACGGGATCATGACCTAAGCTGAAGGCAGCCGCTTAACCAACTGAGCCACCCAGGCATCCCATTGATTTATCTATTAATGGGAATTTAGGTTACTTCCATATCTTGGTTATTGTAAATAATACTGAGATGAACATAAAGGTTCATGTGTCTATTTGATTTAGTGTTTTCATTTTCTTCTGATAAATACCCAGAAACTGAATTTCTAGGTAGTATTGGTAGTTCTACTTTAATTTTTTTAGGAAACTCCATACTGTTTTTCATAGGGGCTGTACCAATTTACATTCCCACCAACAGTGCATGACGAGTCCCTTTTCTCCATATCCTTGCCAACACTTGTTATTTCTTGTCTTTTTGATACTAGTCATTCTAACTGGTGTGAGGTGAAACCTCACTGTGGTTTTGATTTGCATTTCCTTGATGGTTAGTCATGTTGAGCGCCCCCTAATGTGCCTATGGGGCCAGCAGTATGTCTCCTTTGAAAAATGTCTATTCTGGGTCTTTGTCCATTTATTTATTTATTTATTTTGATATTGAATTGGATGAGTTCTTTATATATTTTGGATATTAATCCCTTGTTTGGTATATCATTTGTGACAATCTTCTCTCATTCAGCAGGTTGCCTTTTTATTTTGTTGATGGGTTCCTTCACTGTGCAAAACTTTTTAGTTTGACGTAGTCCCATTTGTTTATTTTCACTTTTGCTATCCTTGTCTAAGGAGAAAATCCAAAAAATATATCATAAGACCAATGTCAAAAGAGCTCACCATCTATGTTTCTTCTAGGAGTTTTATAGTTTTAGGTATTACATTTAAGTCTTAAATCCATTCTGAGTTTATTTTTGTACATGATATAAGAAAGTGGTACAGTTTCATTCTTTTGCATGTGGCTGTCCAGTTTTCCCAGAACCACTTACTGAAAAGACTGTCTTTTCCCCGTTGTATATTCTTGCCTCCTTTGTCATAAATTAATTGGCCATATAAATGTGAATTTATTTCTGGACTCAATCCTATTGCATTGATCTATGTGTCTGTTTTTATGCCAGTATTATATTGTTTAAATTATTAGCTTTGTAGTATAGTTTGAAATCAGGAACTGTGACACCTCCAGCCTTATTCTTCTTTCTCAAGATCACTTTGGTTATTTGGGGTCTTTTGTGATTCCATAAAAATTTTATTTTATTTTATTTTATTTTTTTTAAAAGATTTTATTTATTTATTTGACAGAGAGAAACACAGTGAGAGAGGGAACACAAGCAGGGGGAGTGGGAGAGGGAGAAGCAGGCTTCCTGCGGAGCAGGGAGCCTGATGCGGGGCTCGATCCCAGGACCCTGGGATCATGACCTGAGCCGAAGGCAGATGCTTAACGACTGAGCCACCCAGGCGCCCCGCCATAAAAATTTTAGTATTATTTGTTCTAATTCAACAGAAAATGCCATTGGTATTTTGATAGATATTACCTTGAATCTGTAGATTGCTTTGGGTAGTATGGACATTTTAACAATATTAATTTTTCCAATCCAAGAACATAATATATCTTTCCATTTATTTATTTCATCTTCAATTTCTTTCATGAATTTATTATTTTCAAAGTATAGGTCTTTCACCTCCTGGTTTAAATTTATTACTAGTTATTTTATTATTTTTGATGTAGTTGTAAATGGGATTTTTTAAAATTCTTATTCTGATAGTTTATTATTAGTATATAGAAATGCAACAAATTTTTTGTATATTGATTCATGTCCTATAACTATACTGAATTTATTTATTAGTTCTAATAGTTTTTTTTGTTTTTCTTGTTGTTTTGTGGAACCTTTACAGTTTACTATATTTAATATCAGGTTATCTGCAAATAGTGACAGGTTTACTTCTTCCTTTCTAATTTGGATACTTTTTTCTTTTTCTTACCTAACTTCTATGGCTAAGACTTAAAATATTATGTTGAATGAAAGTGGTGACATCAGACATCCTTGTCTTGTTCCTAATCTTGAAGGGCAAGTTTTCAGCTTTTCACCAATGAGTATGATCTTAGCCCTAGGTTTGTCATATGTGGTTTTATTATGTCCCTCTATACCCGTTTTGTTGAGATTTTTTTTTTTTATCATAAATGGATGTTCAATTTTTCAAATTCTTTTTCTGCATCTATTGATATGATCATATGACTTTTATACTTTTCTTGTTCATGTGGTATATCATATTGATTGATTTGCACATAGTGAACCATCGTTGCATCCCTCAAATAAATCTCACTTGTTCTTGGTAAATAATCCTTTATATGTATTATTGAATTGGATTAGCTAATATTTTGTTGAAGATTTTTTACATCTATGTATACCAGGAATACTGGCTTATAATTTTCTTTTTTTTGTAGTGTCTTTATCTGATTTTAGTATCAAGGTAATGCTGACCTCATAGAATAAGTTTGGAAACAGTCCTTCCTCTTCAATTTTTTGAAGTAGTTTGAGATTGATAGGTATTAACTCTTCTTTAAATGTTTGGTAGAATTCACTTGTGAAGCCATCTGTCCTAGACTTTTGTTTGGTGGTAGTTTTTTGAATAAAGATACAATTTCATTACTAATAATCAGTCTGTTTTAATTTTCTCTTTCTTTCAGATTCAATCTTGGAAGATTGTACTGTATCTTAATAAATGCTTTTTAAGTAAATGATGATCTCAAACAAACAAAAAATGGCTGCAGCTGGCTTCAAAAACAAGAGGCACTGATCTGTAGTGATGTACATATTTTCACAACTTTTATCTTGATAAATATTTATATATATTCATGTTTCTCATACACTAAATTTACTAGTAAATTCACAGAATAAAAAAAAATGTTTTTTGTTTGACTACTACATATTTGTTTTGAATCTTTCAAATTAATCCCTTGTTAAGTGGAGCACAGGGTGAAGAATAGTGAGCAGTGGTTCAACAATAGACCACAAGAGAAATTGAAATAGAGAAATTTAATACTCACTGTTCCTGGAGAAAATACCCTGCATGCCTTAGAGGGCCAGAGGGGAAGTCAGGTCACTGCAGAGACAGAAAGCAGGACCTTAGGAACATGGTTTTATTAGGGTATGTGGGTGGAGTATTTGGGATTCCTGTACTAAGACCAGATTGGTCAATAAAAACCAAAAGAGTAGGTTTGGTAAGTCATACAGGGAGGGGTCTTATTACTAGGAACACAGAGGGGGAAGGTGCTGGGAGGCAGAGAAGACTGTTGATCACAAGAGTTTTTGGTGATGTCATATCAAGAACTTACATTTGCATGCAAATATGCAGGCTGTTACCAAGGGCATGCACTTGCATGAGGAGACTAATGTCAGTTTAAGCAACCTCTCGCCCAACTGGCCAAATGAAATGGATGCTGGGGCAGCAATACCATGGAGTAACTTAGCTAAACTCTCAACAATGTTCCACTATATATGGAATTTCTGAGGATATGATTTTCAATTGGAAGATAAACAGAAATATCTGGAGTAGTATTGCTTAGCCAATATGTTAAGGTTTTGGTTTTAACACAATGTAGGGCTACAGCATCTCATGGAGAATATTGTTCTCTGAAATTGTTGAGATAATGAGCCTGAACTAATAAAAATTATACTTAACATTATGGTGATACTTTCTGCAAAGCAAGTGAGTTAATGTTTGCTATTTATAAGTATGTACATATGGTTCACAGCATCAGCTCCCTGTTAAAACCCAAAGGGAAGACAAAAATGTGTTGACACTCATGTCTAAATAAGTGCTTAATTATATTTACATGGGTTCTATCTAATGAAAAACATATCATTTATTCCTTTCTCTTTTCATGCATAAACCATTGTATGTAGCTATCCACTTTTACTAAGTTTTTCCTTAAGGGAAGTATTTCCAATCTGTACTATGTTATTGGTATTCAAATATCTTATACTTTTCCATATTGCCAAAAGTTAGAAATTGTATGTATTTATTTATAAATTTAAATTTGAGACTTCAATTCTTCCTTTTGTTATATCAACTAATTTATATCTAAAGTCAACAAAAGCAGAAAGACCTTAATACCTTATAAAGGTATAGGGTGACTTTTTCACTTTATAGAGCACTGAAGTGAAAGCAAGTGAAAAAGCAAGGAAACAAGTTAAATTTGGCTATTGATCACTCTGATATAGGAGATTTAATAATATTTTTTTTAAAGAGAAAATAAGCCCTATTTGCAAATAAGACCTGTAGGTATCTCCCAGTGATTTCTTCCCAATCTCATTCCCATTCCCAGGTAACATAAAAATTAAAATTCTATTCCTTAAAGTCTGTAGCTCTGAAGGTGGGTAAATAATGTGGTTATACATGGGAAAAGTTAATGCATCTATACTTCATTAAAGTAAATAGCATATCTGTGCACTGTGCATGTTCTACCAAAATTCCCAGTTTAAATGTGATTAGACTGGAAAGAAATAATATGGAAGCTATAGACACTTACAAAGAAGGGTACAAAAATTTGAAGAAGATAGTAGGAAGGGTAAAATGAAGGGGGGAAATCGGAGGGGGAGACGAACCATGAGAGACTATGGACTCTGAGAAACAAACTGAGGGTTCTAGAGGAGAGGGCAGTGGGGGGATGGGTTAGCCTGGTGATGGGTATTAAAGAGGGCACATATTGAATGGAGCACTGGGTGTTATACGCAAACAATGAATCATGGAACACTACATCAAAAACTAATGATGGGGGGGTGCCTAGGTGGCTCAGTCGTTAAGCGTCTGCCTTCGGCTCAGGTCATGATCCCAGGGTCCTGGGATCGAGCCCCGCATCGGGCTCCCTGCTCTGTGGGAAGCCTGCTTCTCCCTCTCCCACTGCCCCCTGCTTGTGTTCCCTCTCTCACTGTGTCTCTGTCAAATAAAATCTTAAAAAAAAAAAAAAAAAAAAAAAACTAATAATGTAATGTATGGTGATTAACATAACATACTAAAATTAAATTAAAAAAAGGACTAAGAATATATTTTTTAAAGAGACAAGTGACAGAAAAATCCCCTGAAGTGCCTCCTATGATAAAAATTAGAACCTTATGCTAACATGAGCTTAAGATCTCAAAGATGTGATAATAAAGCAACTGAATGAGATGAAAATAGAGATTTCAGTGCAATTAGAAAACAAAAGACACACAGAAGAGTCACTAATAAAAATTGAATCAAAGCTATGAAGGGGTTCTTTATATTATTGCAGTAAGTATGGAGGAAAAATTAGAAAACAGACTAAAAAATTGGAGAAACGAAAAATGATATGGAGAGACCAACAGTACCCAGTATAATAAATGACATAGAAAATCATTATTTATGTGTAATAGGAGAAAGACATCTAAAATAAAAACAAAAGTATATCACATAGCATATATATATATGTCTCCCTACCTCAAGTAGACTTACAAAGACTTCCAGATTCCACCCTCCTGTACCAAGCCCTATAAACATTCTCTAGGCACTACACTGGGACAATCATTAGGCTTACCTTGTCTCTTTCCTTTCTCTCATGGTTCAAGGTCCTTCATTGCCTAATATCCAATGACATGAGACATTCATTCATATTTTTTGTCCATTTTTAAAATTCAGGTGGACAAATAAATCTGTATTGGCCACAAGAAATCAATCTTTGAATCAAAGATAACTTACATATTGTGGCACTTAATTTTTTTCTCATAGAGTAGGAATGAAAGGAAAGAGAATGGGTAGAAGAAAGAGGAAATTATTTTTTCAATACCACCAAATTGCTGATACTCAATGGTTGTGACACTTCTCATTCCAGCTTCAGTACTGGTGGAATGTAGACAGGAACAAGATATTGTACTTCTGTCATGTTTATTTTTTACATATCCCCATTGTTTGTTTGTTTTTTTTTAAGATTTTATTTATATGACAGAGAGAGACACAGCGAGAGAGGGAACACAAGCAGGGGGAGTGGAAGAGGGAGAAGCAGGCTTCCCGCAGAGCAGGGAGCCGGATGCGGGGCTCAATACCAGGACTCTGGGATCATGACCTGAGCCAAAGGCAGACGCTTAACGACTGAGCCACCCAGGCGCCCCTACATATTCCCATTGTTAATAAGTTTTTACTAGATGGGAGAAAAACAATATCGTCAGTACTTTGTAGATAAGTTAAAAAAAATAGATAATTCATTCTACCTACAACTTTATAATTATTAAAGTGACTTTATGATTATTGTGAGAACTGTGAAAATAATCAACTTTAAGAAGGTCAAGAAATTATAAACATTCTACACTTACCATATTCTCATCATGGTCATCATTTATCCTATTTGGATGTCTGTCCTTCTGGGAACCAAAGAACATCTGAAGCTACAGTCTATCTAAATGGATTTATGTTCCATTTACATAAAATTGTCAAATATACTTTGACAGCTACACATCACATATGGAATATCCAAAGCTTTTAAAAAAGACTGTCTCCTGTGGCCCTCTAATGTTTGGTCTGTTCATAGTTCTAGAAGCAATGAGAGTTGGAAGGGGGTGGATATTTAAGAGAATCAGCATTTCTCATTAAATCAAGAAGACAATTTTTGTTGTTCTTGTGGATTTCCTGCAACCATTATTTCCTTCTTTCCTGTTTCACCAACTTTACGTCCCAAAATTTGCATTTTTCTTAATTGCATTTCATATTTGTTGAAATAAATGTTACTAAAACATCAAAAAATGTATGAAATGTTGTAATCATTGATATGAATGAACTTAATTGTAGTTAGTTAATTAAAACCTAAATTTGGTGGTGGCTTAAACTCAATGAAATATATTTGCTAAAATGTCTTTCAATAACATAAAGGAGGGAATCAATTACTTACAGTGAGTGGTAGCACTGCTAGAGTGGATTTTTCACATGTGAATCATTCATTCACTAGTAAATTTGACCAGGAAAACATTTATTCCTAAGTCATTAACTGTATATTGGTGAGAGAAACATACAGAATCTGTTAAAAAAAAAAAACAAAACTGCAGAAGTCTAAACTCCTATAAGTTGTCGGATAGAGGGTAAGAATTCCTGCCATTGAAATGAACTCCTGGTATGACTGGAATGATAGAATCCCGGACTGTAATAACAAAGAAGCAACATTAAAGTAAAAGTGACAAAGGACATTCAGAGACATCTAACCATGGCCATTTAATTACAAGTTACAGAGTTCCTAGGAAATATATAAATAGGCCTATCATAAATACCCTTTATCACTGTACTTGAAAATAGTTCATATTATGGAATATGGAGACTTAAAAGAGCCAATCACGAGTGCGTTCTCAATTTCTATACCTGAGTCATTTCACAGACTCAATGCCCCATCAACAGAAGGGAGTTTATTCTTGGGAAAGTTCCCTGTGCTATGAATACAGATACTTAAAATAAATCTTCTTCCTAAATTTGGCAAGATAATACTAGGATTACTTATCAGGTTTATTCTTAACTGGAGAAATGAAAGTTTCCTAGTAATTTGGAAATGATTAGATCATGAATCTGAGCTAATACTAATCTTTGAGGACTCAGAAGAAAATTGTTTTCCACCAATTAGAGCAGAATCATATGAGTCTCATATGATAAATGGAGTTTCAGTCTGAGCCTTTCACAGAATGGTGTTATTTTATCTGCAAAATTATCCTGTAATTACTTACCCAGTTTCTGAGAGTACAATCAAAATACAACTATCAGAATGTCCATATTATGCCATAAAATGTGACTTCTTATTAGATTTTTGATTTAATGAGAAATGCTGATTCTCTTAAATATCCACCCCCTTCCAGCTCTCATTGCTTCTACAACTATGAACAGATGCAAACATTAGAAGGCCCCAGGAGACAGTTACAAAGTGTAACTGAGACATGGTACCATGGTCACCAAAAGAATTGCAAGATATCCTCATTCTTTTATTGACAGAAGATTAAGTAACATATAGTAGGCTATTAAAGTAGGGCAGCAGGACTATAATCCTGGATCACTTCAAATATTTTATTAGACTACCATTCTGGACCCCTTGGTAGCCTTCATTAAATGAAGCTATAATGCTAGAATTGCCCTGGTATATTATAGAGGAAAATATCCAGTGGCTAGAGTGGATATATTTGCATGATTGGCTCGGCCACCTTTAATGAAATTCTAGAGACACACCTCATAGAGGTTTTTGAAAACACATTGTGGTGATTGTTCTCTGCAGGCCAAGAATGACTGTGTGAGTTACTCACATCTATGTAGGCTCCTTGAATACAGTGGATATGAGGTAATCCCAGAGTATCAAAGGAGAGTTAGTGACATTTTACTGCCAAAGACAAAGTGGGCATGGCTAGTATAATGAATGGTAGTACCAAAGCACTAATCAGAAGGGATTTATGCAGAGAGATTTTATGTGGTAGCCAATTTATCATAGCGTCCTTAGAAATAAAATAGCTGTTTAGCCAATAAAATTGTAACTGATTTGCATAAGGAAAAATATCCAGATCTGACAAATAGAGTAGAACCAGTAGAGTTATAGCCCCTAGCACATCCCCAGAAATGACTAAAGTTGCAGATTCAGAATGCGTTGAATGAAAGTGGAAGCTGGGTCCCCTAAGGAAGAACCCTACCATAAGCCCAAAATATTCACTGTAAATATTCCTTCTGGTCTTTGCAAAAGGGGCATGTGGCCATTTTCTATGGCAATTGAGGAAAGGAAAATGTTAGAAATTATTGGGTTACTGGTTGTAATTCTTCGTGTTACAACTAGTCAATATAGGCGACATAAAGATTTATGGTGATAAGATTATTAACGGAATTTCAGCTCAGGTCCATCTCACAGTGAATTCAGTGTGGTCCTTAATATGCACCTCATAGTTAGTTCCCTAGTTCCAGAACATATAATTAGCATAGACATATGCAGCTACTGAAAGAATCTCCATTTTTTAAAATAGAATCTCTATTCTGTTTCACTGACCTATAAAATAATGTATATTAAAGTGGAAAAAAACAAGCAAAATGGTCTACCAGCTTCTTTCCTTCTAAGCCATTTTCTCAGCATTGCATTTCTTGAGAAATTTGAGAAATTAGTGCATGGATTATTATCCCCACACATCTCAAACCAAGCTACTTATTTGGTTTCTACAGAAGATAGAATGGTGTTGGAGAATGGTAGTGGATTGTGATAAATATAGTAAAGTAGCAATTCCAATTGCAATTGATATTCTAGGTATTTTTTGTTACTATTATTTTCTGAAGCAAATCAATGAGAGGTCCTGATACCTGAAATGCACTGATTAAACTGCTGTACTTTTTTTTTTTTTTTCTCTCCACTACTCCTATTAATAAAGACTAACAGAAGCCACTTGCTTCCACTTGAACAGGACAGTTTTCAATTCAATCCCAGGGGTATATAAACTCTCCATACCTCTGCTACGACCTCTTTCAGAGATCCTTTTGCTCATTTTACCATTCTGGTCTGCTATATGAAACATGGTGTGCAGTGAGTTCCTTTGTAGGAAATAATGATATACACAATGGTGATACCCTGCTTGCCCACTACATGGATGATGCCATGCTGATAAGACTTAGAGAAAAGGAAGTAGCAAATAACACAGACACCCCTTGTAAGTTGTTGCATCTGCTGCCCACCCCCAACACTGGGAAAGAAATATAACACTAGTAGACATCTTTTGATTTTGGAGGAAACATATAAACCCATTTGCTTTTGGAAGCAACATATATCAACCCACTTACTAAGCAAACTGAGAGGTTGCCAGTTTTGATTAAGACCCAAATCAGAAGAAAGCTCTCCAACAGGTCCAGACTTCTCTGCTCCTTATTACCCAATAGTTCCTGAAGTATCTACGATAGCTAAACATGCTCATAGAGACTTTGGCAAGCTCCTATATATGAATTGCAGTGCAGAATTATAGAATTTGGGAACAAAGATATGCCATCATCTGAAAAAAACTATTTTTCTTTCAAGAAAAGCATCTGACTTTTTCTATGAGCCCTAGAAGAGACTGGCTGCTTGAACATATGCCGCCAAACTAACATGCAATCTGAGCCACACATCATGAACTGGGCATTAATAACATTGCCCATATGAAACAGTAGTAATCTATTATCAAGTTCACTCAGTCCCCACAGCTTAAATATGTTTGACAAGTAAGTGGTTCTGCCTCCTTTGCCTAAACTCCTACCGAATACATACATACCTCTTCCCCAACCTATGTCTATAGCTTTGAAGGAGAGTGCTCCATTACCAGTCAAATTTTGCCAGCAAAAAAATAAAATCAGGCCAGATTTGGAGATGTTTTGTACAATATTCTGACTTATTTGAAAACAAATTGCTGCATCTTTATAACCTTACCCTGCAGAGGTCCTGAAGTATAGTGGTGAAGGAAAATCCTTCCAGGGACAGACATTTAAGCAGGATATCTGGTTGTTTATCTTACCTAGAACAAGAGTGGGTAAAGAATTCACATCTATATTGATTTATAGTCTGTAGCTAATAGTTTGGCTGGATGGTCAGGAGCATGGAAGAAACACACTTGGGCAACTGATGAAATGACCTCTTCAAACAGGCACAGGGTTGAGGATATTTCTGCTTCAGTTAGATGCTTACCAATTGTAACCATTGCAGAAAAACTCAATTATCAGCTGGACAAAATAATTAATTATAAAGGTGTCAGTCAGGTTCTTTTCTGGATCCCTTTTCTTGCCTAACCGACATTGTGAGCAACTTGGCCATAAAAACAGGAATGCATGTTATGCACGAGTTTAGCAATTGAGATTTCCATTTCTCAAGCTGATATGGCTCTAGCCGGTGTTGAATTGCCAACTTACAAATAGCAGAAACCAACATGGCCTCCCAGTAAGTTTCCATTCCCCCAGAGTAGCAGCCTGGTGGCAGATTGTTACATAGGATCTCTCCCAACACGGCGGTGGGTGGGGGGAGGAAGTATTCTGTTCTCGTTTGAATAAACATTTACTCTGGATATTAATTTATTTTCTCTGAGATTAATATTTTTGTGAAAATCACCATCAATAGACTTAAACTGTCTTATTCACTACCCATGCACCCCACATATCAGTACTTCTGACAGAGGACCTCATTGTATAGCAAATGCATTGAGACCTGTGCCTATGGAGTTTACTGGTCTTACTATGGTTCCCATCACTCTGAAAAAAATAATTTGGTAGAATAGGGGAATGTCCTTTCAAAGATTCATTTATGATGTCATATTGGTGAAAAAATTTTGTTAGACTAGAGAAATGTTCAATTGGGGTGGTATACATGTATATATGGGTTCTAAGTATACGCATGCATATGAGAACAGTGATCAATGTACTGTGAAATTCTTCCTATACATGGGATATACTGGTAGAATTGAAATGGTAGAAATAGTAATGGCTACTCACTTCACCACCCTTTATTATCCATTAGCCACATTTTGCTTCCCACCCCTGCCCTTTAGCTTTTGCTGGTTAGAGGAAAGTCATCAAGAAGGGCCAGGACTACATTTAACTGGAAGCTGAGATGCCACTTAGCCACTATGGGCTCCTCACTCTGTTGAGCCAGCAGACACAGAAATGTTTACTGTACTGGCCTCAATGATGAATTCTTACTATCAAAGAAAAATTGGGTTGCTACCACACAATGTGGACAGGTAGAAATAGAATTAGAATATTTTTAAGGAGACCTCTTACTACTCTAAAGCTTGTTGTAAGATTAAAATTTAATAATATATTAAAGAGATGACTGCTAATGACACAACCTCTGCAGGAATAAAAGTTGTCACCTCATCAAGTAAGGATCACAGATATTTGGGGTGCTTCTTGAGCACAAAAAAGATATGGAATATTCCCTGGAAGAAAGAATTTATAAATACCGGCTATGACCATTTGAACAGGTTTTTTAAAAAGATTTCATTTATTTAGCTGAGAGAAAAGAGAGAGAGAGAGCACAAACAGGGGAAGTGGCAGAAGGAGAGGGAGAAGCAGGCCCCTCGCTCAGCAGGGAGCCCAATGTGGGGATTGACCCCAAGACCTTGGGATCATGACCTGAGTTGAAGGCAGATGCTTAACTGGCTAAACTACCCAGGCACCACCCTTTTTTGTTAAGATTTTCATTTGAATAGTTTAAGAAATAAGGATTTATGAACATATCCTGCTTGGTTTGATGTGAAAAATTACTTGCAAATATTAACCAAAACTTTTGTATTGCCCCTCTCTTTTATTATCAAAATAAAGAGTGGTTAACCCTGCATTTCAATATTTATTTTCAAAATATTTAATATTACTATTTAATATTAAAGGGGAGTTATATATCAGCTAAAAGAATGAATGTTATTCAAAGATGAATTAAGTAGGATGTTGTAAATACTCTTTGGGGAAAGGGTTAGTACGCCCTTATTGTCTAAGCACTAGTTGTATTGCGTTTGGTGAAATCATGGCATTGCCAATGTCTTTGTGGAGAAGTTAAATATTGAATATGAATACTGAGTTCTTACCTTTGTACCAATTCTCAGCTCTTAACCTGGGTACATTCTCTAAATCCCATCTCTGTATAATCCAAGTTAGATTTTTGTCAACGAGTTGGTGGTTTTAAGATATTTGAAAAGCAGAAGTGGCCAATATCCTTAGAAGTTTACAGTTATTAGAAATGATGAAACTCTGGGGCGCCTGGGTGGCTCAGTCGTTAAGCGTCTGCCTTCGGCTCAGGTCATGATCCCAGGGTCCTGGGGTCGAGCCCCGCATCGGGCTCTCTGCTCCGTGGGAGGCCTGCTTCTCCCTCTCTCACTCCCCCTGCTTGTGTTCCCTCTCTTGCTGTGTCTCTCTCTGTCAAATAAATGAATAAAATATTAAAAAAAAAAAAAAGAAATGATGAAACTCTAGAGACACCTAGCTCGCATGCAGGTCTCAGCATATCCTTGCTCTTCGTCCTTCTATTCCATGTTCGGGTCCCAGAAGTGGCAGCTCAGCAGAGGCAGTGGCTTCCACAGAATTTTCCATGAGTCGCCCCCTTTGTAGGGTTATGTCATGACACACTTAATGTCTCTTGAAGTTTTCCATGAGTTCTTAATTGCCCATCTGTTCCAGGGCTTCAGGCTTTCCTGGTTGCTTTTTCTGATCTTCTAACTCTTTCAAATATTTACTTCCTAAACACTATTATGCGTTTTAACCCCCTCATTCACATAATACTTGGAGTCATTCTATTTCTCTTACTGATAGAGAAGTGATTGTTACTAATAATAATGTTGGTATTATATCATTATGTTGTGTTACTTATACTACATTCTGCCAATTTGTCTTAACCTTTGTAACTGGCTAATGAACTTACTCAACAAAGAGACAAAGACTAAAACATTATATTCATTGTTTTATATTGTCATGCAATTATTTAATTTTAAATAACATCAATATGTAGAATGTTCAGAAATCTTTTCTCAAGTGCAAGTTCCCTGAACAGAAGTGTGTTTCTGATTTGACATTTCCAGTAGTATAACACATGGGCATCTTAAAGTTAACATAGCTGAAGGTGATCTTCTCCCAAGGCTTCTGCAGCATTTTCCTCATGTCCATTGAAGGCATATCCATTCTTTTAGTAATTCAGGCCAAAATCCTTGGTGAGTTCAATAAATCTCTCTTTCTCAGATCTTACAAGAGGTCTGTTTGAAAATTCTATCCAATTGACTTTAGAAGATAACTGGAATTTAGGCACTTCTCTTTATCCCTGACCTACAGTCCAGTCCTTTTCCATTCCTTCTGTGTTATTAAAGTAGGAACATCTTATCTGGTCTCCTAGTCTTTCCTTCTAGCACGTTTCAGTCTGTTCTCAACAAAGCGGTCTTCAAGATCATTGTTAAAACATAGCTGAGCATGACACACCTCTGCTAAAAGCCTGTTTCTCATCCCACTTTGAGTAGAGTAGATTCCTTATCCTTTTGACATTTCCTACTAGTCTCCTGCTCAAGAAGCAACACTTCAACACTGACATTGACTTCATCACTGTCGTTTGACCAGAAACACTGCTGTCTCAGGGCATTTGTGCTGACTCTCCCTTCAGATACATGCAGGGAGAACACTGTCATTATTTTTTAGGTCTTCACCAAAAATTCACCTCCTGTATTAACCCTTCTTATAACTCCATGTAAAATTTTTAATATTTACAGGGCAAAAATCCCATGTAAAGCCCCACACTCTATAACATCCATTACTACTATCATAATATATATTTTACATAGTAATCTTATTTATTTTTGATGCTCCCTCTAAAATGTAAGGCCCCCAAAGCAAGGATTTGTGTCTTTTGTTTACTGATAACTTCTAGCACCTAGAACAGGACCAGATACACAGTAATCATTTGATGTATTATTAAATATATTGTTAAATATGCATATATGAGCACATAATAAATTGAATAACCCTATTATTTAAGAAATAAAATATAATCGGAATTAGGTAATCTATTCAAGAAAAAATAATTTTAGATTTGTCTGAAATCAAATAGAAAATTGAAATATTTTTGTTGAATGAAATATGAATGAAGGAGCAACTTAATACCATAAGGAGATCTTTCTTCAAATGTTTTATGTAAGCTTGACTCTTTTTAAAAGTTCTTGCTTCTTGCCTTTGGCCTCATATAAGTATATACTTAACTTAATATGGGCCAAGTAGTTTTTAATAGTTCTTCATAAAAAGAGATCAGTAAGGCAGATAAGGGCTCCGCTCAAACTGAAATAACTCCTTTATCATAGTACTACTTGACATCTCTTAGAAAAGTAATTTAATAATTTGACCTTAAAAAATAACTTCGGAAAGTCTGTGATATTTACTCACACTAAAGTATGCTGAATATATTCAACAAAGTGTGGCACAAAATTATCATATCTACTATTTAAGTTATCCCATGTATTTAAAACTATTAGTTTACATTTTGTCATTTTTAATACAAGTAATACCTGATTTTATACTAAGATCATTTGTTTATGATATTTTATAGCTCACTTGTGGTATTACATCTAACTAAAGTTGGGTGTGTTTTTTCTTTAATTTTTGTCCTTTAAAATTTACAAAATTATGATGAAAAGGTTACAAATGACAAATACACATATGAAATAATGCTTATCATCATTTATCATCAAGGAAATTCAGAAAACAATTGAGATATCACTACATGCCCATTTAAATGACTAGAAGAAGAAAACTTGACAGTACCAATTGTTGGCATGAATGTGGATCAACAAGAGTACTCATTCATTGCTGCTGGCAATTTAAACGCTATACTTATTTCATAAGACAATTTGGTAGTTTTTTATAAAGCAAGTCCTACTCATTAACTGTTTCTAGATACTTACTCAACTGGGTTAAAAACTCATGTACACACACACATACATACACACACAGAAATGTCCACAAATGTATATAGCATCTTTATACATAATTGTCCCAAACTGGAAGTAGCCAGTGACCTTCAATAGATGAATGGAAAAACAAACTCTGGTACAGAGATAGAATATAATACTATTTTGCTATAAATAGGAATTAACTATCTTGCTATACAAAGACATGGACGATTCTTAAATACATATTTTTAAGTCAGTAAAGCCAGTATGAAAAGACTACATACTGTAAGATTCCATTCCATTTGTGGAATTCTAGAAAATGCAAGGTAAGAGAGACAGTTAGAAGTTCCCAAGTATTTGGGGAAAGTGATGTCAAATAAGTCAATCACAGATTATTTCTTTAGAGTGATAAAATATGCTGTATGATACTGTAGTCAATGGGAACATGATACTATGTATGTATTGAAACCATAGAAATTTACAGCACAGAGAATATGTCTTAATGTATTAAAATTAAATATATATGCTTAATTATATATATAATTTATATAATATATGTAATATGTACATACACACACATATACACACACACACACACACGAGGTTGACTGTTCCCAGGAAGGAAGGCAAACTCTGACAAAGTAATCAAACCTTATTACTAATACATTAAAGAAATGACCGCAGGAGGTTAATGAAAAAGGCATTGGCCTAAGAAACTTTGGAAATGAGTTGCATCTGATGAACTAATGTTAAAAGGAGCTGTACATAGTCCTGTACTGGAGTTGATACAATTTTGGTGGCAACACAGGTTAACAATGCTGATAACAGTACAGATACATACTGGGATTAAAAAGGTTAAGTAAATGCAAGGTAAATGGAAGGATTCAGGATTCTCAATGTTGATATAGGAGATTACAGATAAACAAGGGGGAAAAACTAAAATGACTCATGTGGTAATGGAATAGATTTGGAGACATCAGTGTGAACTCATATTTAGCTTAATATACATAAAATTGATTTATAGATATATATATCGATAGATATAGATAGATCAATGTATACAGAGATATATCTACATACATAGATAATTGATAAATTTGAATGTCTATCTATGTAAAAGGATACAAGCACGGTGTGTTTCTACCAAGTAATAAAGTACTCAGAAGAGAAAAAGCAATAATTTTAAGGTAAGAAATCTAATAAACACTACCTCAGCCAGGTGATTGAGGTTAATATCAACATTGATAAGTCAGCCTAATATTATGTAGTCTCGTGATAGGATTAAAAAGCACTTTTCTTGGGGTGCCAGGCTGGCTCAGTCAGCAGAACATGTGATTCTCAAACTCAGGTCCTGAGTTCAGCCCCATGTTGGGCGTGGAGCCAACAACAATAACAAAAAAAAAAAACAAAAACAAAAAACACTTATTTTGTGCTCTTCCTCCCCAAAACATATAAACAAGTATAATTATGAGAAAAACACCACACAAATCCTCTTGAGGGACATATTTCAAACTATGTGACCAGTAAGACTTAAAATCATCAAGGTTATTAAAAACAAGTCTATGAAACTCCCACAGCCAAGAGGACTGTTGACATGACTAAATGTACTAGTTTTCTGGGTAGGAGCCTGGAATAGAAAAAACACTTTAGTCATTGACATGACTAAATGTACTATAGTTTTCTGGGTAAGAGCCTGGGGTAGAAAAAACACTATGTAGAAACTGAGTAAATATGAATATGTATGGACCTGTTAATATATTTTTTAAAATTAACAAAAATTTTAAAAGCAGAATCTAGAGGAGGTGTCAACAAATGTGACAAGGGAAAATATTTCCCCAAAAGCATTAAGAAATAGATAAAAGTGTTTATATTGCATAGTCTATTTAATTTCTCATATTCTGATATAAATTTATATGCATTATTGATTAACATGTAATTAATGGAAACTATCATGATGGAAGGGAAATCACAACGAGGATCTCTCATAATTTCTGTCTTTTTTTTTTTTTTTTTGGGTTTTTTGGAAAGTCACAAAACCCATCACTATAGCATTAGTCAAAGAGGGGGCATAAATTTTAGCAATTCAGGTGGACAACATTGAATCCCCTTATTGAAAATGAAGGACAACTATGGGTCATACTCTTTTGTAAATGTAATAGTTTTGTATTCTAAAATTGGTGATAAAAAATCATTTTTGATACAAAAATAACTATTTAAAAGTTTTCACATGACAATACACAATCTTCTGTGGCAATTCATTTAAAAAATTAAAAGAAAAATTAAAAGAAAATCTACAGATTTTCTTAGAAAGTAAAATATTGCATGTATCTAAGGAACTGCAATTTACATTTATGATTCACTGCAGATCAATAAGGATTTATGAAGTAAAAATCAATGTCATTAGCGATTTAAAATTTTTTAATGTGTGAGTTTCAAAATGTATCAGAATATTTATATAACTTCTGCAAAATTTGGATCCACTTTTTGTCATATCAGTAAACACCTTTTTAAGCAAATGCATGCAAACTGTTATATATGCCATAGAGAACTAATTACATAATGGTAATTTTAATAAGTAATTTTAATAAGTAAAGGAAACTGCAACATACTGATTATATTCTTACTGAAAGTATACATGTGGTTAGCCATGTCCGAAACAAGACCATTTTTAACAATTATAAGAATTAATTTGGGGCGCCTGGATGGCTCATTCGATTAAGCGTCTTGTCTCTTGATTTTAACTCAGGTTGTGATCTCAGGGTTGTGCGATGGAGCCCCATGTCCAGTTCCCTCTCAACATGGAGTCTGTCTGAGATTCTCTCCCTCTGCCCCTCCCCGTGCTCGCTCGCACTCTCTCTCTCTCAAATAAATAAATAAAATCTTTTTTAAAAATAATTAATTTGAATCATAATTATGCTTGAAAGATCATATTCATTGTCATTTGAGAAAATCATATTATGTTAAAAATAAACTGAAAATAAAATATCTAAAATATTACGACTTACTTTTCTCTCCTTTGATTTGTCCTTTGTATTTTAATAGTTATTCTTAAATCTTGGCAATAGCATCAACCAATACTAATTAGAGTGGCTGAAGATGTTATCTGATTCTCTTTCATATGGGTGGCTTAAACTGCCTCTTATTTGTTAAGACGTATTACTGTGTAACGATACTAAAAACAGCTTTAAAACCTCTCATCTAGTAATAACATTAAACAGCACTCCATTTCCCACTGACAAAGTTCAAAATGCATTTAGTAGTCAAAGTTCATCTTCCCTAGTGAATGTGTAAAATCTCTTGAAATTTTCACAAGGTTTTGTTAATAGTTCTATAAAACATCTAAAACAGTGTAGAATTTTTATTTTTTTATTTTTTTAAGATTGTATTTATCTGCGAGAGAGAGAATGAGAGACAGAGAGCATGAGAGGGGGGAGGGTCAGAGGGAGAAGCAGACTCCCTGCTGAGCAGGGAGCCCGATGCGGGACTCGATCCCGGGACTCCAGGATCATGACCTGAGCCGAAGGCAGTCGCTTAACCAACTGAGCCACCCAGGCGCCCGTGTAGAATTTTTAGATTGATTTTGTTTGTAAGAGAAATATTTTACTCCTTCCTATCTGCTGCCACATATAGTTGTGCTTTAAGTAAATCATCTTGTAGAGTTCATAAACTTAACTGTGAAAACATTCAGGATCATGGGCAGGACAATCTCAGAATTAGTGTGGATTCATAGAGGGTCTTCACTCAGCTCTGTGATATTCTTTTAATAATTTTCTAAGAAATTGAAGATGGTAAGTAGGTTTTTCAATTTAATGTCTATGCAGATAACCATAGATTAGGAAGGAAAACTCTTGAAAATGCAAGGGCTATTTCCAAACATATCTGGCAAATCACTTTTTTACAAAAATAAAATTTCAATTACTTCATTAAATCATTTTCAGGTTGTCTGGTAATTAATTTGGTTATTGTCCAATTCCATTCTAATTTGTTCTGCTTTGGCACTCCGCTGCAGAAAGCATGATTAGCATTTTGTTTTCTGAAGAGGAGACAAATGCTTGTGGATCCTTGTGGATCAAAGACTGGTAAAAGCTACACTTTGAAGTTTTCTCCAGTGTGGGTGCCTGAAAGAGACTCTTGTAAGGGCTTTACCAGGTCTTCTTGGTTCAATAGCTTCCTTCACTTTTGATTACTAAAATTATGCAAGGTTAAAGAAATCACAGTCCATTACCCTAGAGAAAGTAAGTCTTTCTTGAAAGATGAGCACACACACAAAAACATAATCTCTCTATAAAGGCGTAACAAGGCAAGCTAAAGTTCTTATTACTATTGTGTATAAGATAGAAGTACCTATAGCAGTACAAAGTATATCTAATGTTGAAGTACCTACAGCAGAAAAAATATATCTGATTTTGTATGGTCACATATATATGTGATACAATGTATCAGAACACAGTAAAATATTAAGATAAGAATGCTTTCTCCCCCCCAAAAAATTATAATGCTTTCTCCCTTTACACATCAGTCTTTGGATGAAACCAAATGATGGAGCCAATCTATGTAACTTAAGCGTAAACAGAATTTTTGGAAGCACATGATGAGTGCTTGTGAAATGTCCAGAAATTAAGTGAGTTCTAGCATGCGTCAAGTCATAAACATCAAGATCTCTCTGGTTGGGATGTTATTGCTGTCATCAACACTGTTGTCATTGGACACTCTAGCTACTATGAACATTTCCTTCTTCTGCCTCTGAACTCTCAGGTCAACCAATAAAACTATGAACTATTAACCTCCAGCTGACCCTGAGTTTTTGTTACTTTCTCAACAATCAATTATCAGTTGGAGTGCCCATTGCCCAAGCTTCAGGCACATGCCTATAGGTTAAGTTACTAGAGAAGGAGGGGAGTAAATATACATTTTCATTTAACATATATTGTTGGAAGAGTTCCCCCAACAATAAAGGTGTTTAGAGGTTGTTTGAACAGATATTTCTGATTAACACTATAGTGTACCACTTTAAAGTTTTCCACCACAAATACACTTAAGAGAAACTGATGCTGACGCCAATCTCAATGCAAATGTCCTAGAAGATGTTGCATAGGAAACAATTTTATTCTTTTGAATATACCATTTTATTTCAAGACAAAATACTTTTCCTTGAATTTGTTCAAACCAAAGTTAATTTAACCATTTATTGAACTTTCAGTTACAAAATTAATCCTCCAGGGACTTGAGTCATCATTCTTCATTTTATTAAGTCTGGTATTGATCAAACTGACTATATGGACATTTAAATTTGTACCAATATAAAATCAGATGAATTATGGGAATGAGATTAATTATAATGGAATATTCTATTTTTATAAAAAAGTTTGAATTTTAATGTTAGGTTTTGTTCAGTCAGTATATGATGTTTCTTTTTTCATAATCAGAAAATATTTCACATAGTAATTAGATGTATTCCATCTGTATTCCTAGATTAGATGATTTCTGAAAGATTTCTTGAATGCTGTAAGCAGCTCTTATTTTTAAACTTTAGCTGATTGTCAGTTATCTTTGATAGAATAAACATCCTTGGGAACTCCATGGAGAGAGAAAATAAATCATATTGAAAATTCACTTGAATTCAAGAAGTAGGTTAAACATATCTGTCTACAATCTATATTATAGAGTTAGAATATAATCCTGTTGCAAAAACTCCATAATGTAATAAACAAAATGGATTTTTTTTAATTCATAAAACACAAATGCACACTTTCTGTAGTCATTACAAAGCAAATAGTCATGTAACTAAGGCAAAAGAATATTGCCAGAATCCTGAAGGACTGCCATATGCGTCTTATCACAATTCCTTCTTCTCTAAAGTTAACTGCTATCTTAATTTTTATGGTGAACACTTCCTTGCTTTGGTCTCTTATGTTTGTGCCATGTATTGTGTGTATTATAGACTCAGAATTTAGTATGGGGTGACTTTAAAGTAAAGGCTTGTAAGTAAATGTAACTTAAAATAATACAGTGAAAATAAGAAATGCGGTGAAGAAAACAACAAAGTTCTGAAACTTGTATAGAATGATTTGAAGTTCAGAGTTCTAGTTGGGACTTTAAAGAAAATTCTTCATCAGTAGGTGAAAAACAAGCATGAGACTGCAGGTCTTATCCTTCCTACTCTCAGTTGTTAGGGGCTGAGTGGAAGCATTTGTTTTGCTCATTTCTTTCATTTTGAATGTAAACTTTGTGCTAAATTTTAAACAAAGTGCTAAGAATACTCTAATCGTTTAAGCTATATTCAACCCAAAGTAAGTAAAATATTCATGAGTCTAGAGATGGGAGTGGATGATTATCTGAGAAAATGAGCTAAAAGGAGAATAGAACTAAAAATGTACACATTTCACACACTTAAATATTGGTTACATTAAACTTGTAGTAGTAAACAATCTACTTTATCTTTCACATCTTCATTGACTTTGACCACTGTTGCAGAATGTGGAATACAGTGGATTTCACTGTGTGCTCAAGTAGCCTTGCTAGTAAGCAATTCATCTCTGACTTGACCTCTCAGACTGGAGAATATTTAGCCAGCTTGTCTTTTCTTCTTTCCACACTATTACAAAGATTCAGTGGTTGGATATTTGCTTTCTGAAATCTCTGCTTAGATTCTGACATGTTTAACTTTCCCATTTCTTGTCCTCATATTGAAAGGGGAGTTCTTGCTCTCTTGTTTAATTTCAAGGTGGTATGATAAACTCAGATTTATGGCTTTAATCTGCTTGCACCAAAATTGTGAGATCACATTTCAACCATATTGAAAAATTGAATTAATAAAAACATTTGTTTATATAGCCCTTTGGCCTTATGATCTGATAGACCTTTAAAAGTCTTACTTGAAGGGATATGTGAGTTTTAGATAATCTTGCCAGAAAGAATTATACAATGATTAAAATTCAATAAATGCTTGCAACAGAGCTTGTTCTCTTCTTTCCCCTCTTGAAGGGCAAAAAGGAAAGCTGTGAAGTCAAACAAGAGGAAATAAACACCATAGAACACAACGTTTTCTGTTATATTTAAGAATCTTTGGTCCAGCAAATAGAAATGCTGACTCCTGGGGTGCCTGGGCGGCTCAGTAGGTTGAGCATGGGACTCTTGGTTTCAGCTCAGGTCACAGGGTCATGGGATGGAGCCCTGCTTGGGGCTCCGTGCTTAGCAGGGAGTCTGTTTGAGATTCTCTCTCTCTCTGCCCTGCCCCCACCCCCACTCATACATGCATAAATAGATAGATCTTTAAATAGATAGAAAATAAATAGATAAATCTTTAAAAAATAAAAAAATAAATAAAATTAAAAAAAAAAAAAGAAATGCCAACTCCTCTTGTAAAACCAACAACCTGGTTTTGTTGAACCTGGGACTGCTCCCCATGTCAACTTGACTCTCTTCTTAAGGAGCATTATAGTAGTAGTTGGATGTACACTTTGGCTATATACTTTCGATTTATCTTTGTAAATTAAGCATGTACACTTTGGCTATATACTTTCCATTTATCCTTGTGAACTAAGATTAAACCATTCTTTCCACCCAAAAGAAAGTGACCTCTCTGACCATTACAGGTTAAATAGAGTTAGATATCCTTTCTTATCAGACCCTTATTTAGTATTTGCAAGAGCTCATTTGGGATTTAGAGGTTAACAGGGGACAAAAGTTCATTACAGACATGTGTTTCATATATTTAAATATATAAAAGGTATAAATCAAGCTACCAACTATTAAATCACATTCTGCCCAGCTATCTTGATAAATATGTAAAGTTTTCATAAAGACTGTAATGTTAAATTCAAATTTTCAATTTTTGATGTCTCAAAGGTCTGGCCCATGGCTTGTAGTCTACCCATTTTCTCTCCCCATACTGGCCGATCCTAGTGTGCATACATGTGGGTGAGTAGCCCGCCTGAAAATCCAGCTCTGTCAATGTCCTTTACAAATAGTTGCCTCTTAGCCACTACTCAGGCCCCGTAGGTACACATTACTGGGGTGTTTTGCCCTTAGGAGAATTGATACCAGGAGGGGATTATGCATATCTTGGATGTATTCTCCATGCTGTTGAGCAAAAAGTTCTGAAATCAACAACACTCAGAGAATGGGCTAGAAGGGAGATGCTGGCAGGACACACCTTGTAGGTCCCTAGCCATGGGGGTGGGATACTGCCAGAGGAGAGCCAGAATGAGTATGCTCAAGCTTACCTTGCCTAGGTCTAAAGACAGTAGGCCATCCTATTTTTTCACTGACAGCAGAGGTTATGTGTTACACAACTTTATATCCCCAGTGTTATTTGATGCCCAATAAGTTTTTTTGTTTTGTTTTCATTATTATTACTGAATGAGAAATTCAAACACAGAGACATAATGTAATTTTGGCTAAGGCCATGTAACTACTGAATATCAAAAACAGAATTCAGATTCAGACTTTAAAATCAGTCCTCTGGTTTCAGACTCCTTAGTTATTGTTTCACCCCAATTTCTTCACGGTGAAGTATGGAAAAGGCGAACCATAGGTCATGTTAAGCAGCCAAAGGCCTTATGTGTCACAGGATCCCAAAGGAAGGAAATATTAGAGAAGCATGTGATAGGAGGTATAATTTTATGGAGAAAGTATAATTAAGGCAGACTTTTTCAAGTCTATATATATATATTTATTTATTTATTTATTTTTTAAAAAGATTTTATTTATTTATTTGACAGAGAGAGAGATAGCGAGAGCAGGAACACAAGCAGGGGGAGTGGGAGAGGGAGAAGCAGGCTTCCCGCAGAGCAGGGAGTCCGATGTGGGACTCGATCCCAGGACCCTGGGATCATGACCTGAGCCGAAGGCAGACGCTTAACGACTGAACCACCCAGGCGCCCTCAAGTCTATATATTTTAGTTAAGGATGCAGAGAGAATTCTAAAAGGGAGAACAACCATCTCCTTATTTTTTTCCTTCATTTATCCAATATATAAAAGGAAGATGTATTTAAAGTGAATCCCAACTCAAAAGAAAAGGAGTTAATGTTTAATTGAAATAATAAAAATTGTCATAAAGTGTTCTTAATTAATTTGTATCTCCACAACTTTCTCAACAATAAGAATATATTTAAATTGAAATTTTTACAAATTTTTTGAAGACAAAGTCTCAGGTGAACCTATTCAAATCAGTACATTTAAAATATATTCCCACTCCGCACACACATACACACAAAATATTCATTCTAGCAAAATGAATCTTTTTTTTAATATCATCATCATGTTTAGGAAAATATTTGTAATGGATATCTATTTGTATGCATTGGGGGTTAAAAATTCTCTCTCCCTTTCTCTCTCTTGTTTAGTTGGATAAAGGCAAAAAATTGTGGTGCCAACCACAATAGAACTTTGTTTTTTTCCAAATTATTGTAAAAAATCCCATTTCTGTGGAGACATGGGATCTGCTTAAGTGTTTAACAGAACAGGACTTAATGGGAGAAAGAAGGGATGATTCTTTTGTCTTGTGATAACAAGTCCTATTTGTCCCAATTTACAGCAGTAGGGGAGGGAAAGATGTCCCTAATAAGCAGATAAACTATCCAGGTGCAGAGTGTGCATGCAAAAAGATAAGCTGGGTAGTGGCTGAGTAATTACAGTAATTCAGAACATGTGAATATATCCTGTGGTCCAAAGAAACATAAATAAGTATAATAAAGATGGCACAATTAAGAAAATATGCCTTTAGGTTAAATAGCAGTACACATTCTAAACAAAAGACTCAGTTGCTCACAGGACAAAATCAAGGATAATGTGCTCATTTAAATAACAACTTCTTAACTGTATTTCAAAGTGTCAACCAAAGCCAAGTTAGGTGTAGCTGATTATTTAACGTGGAAAATTACATAGTGCTCTATTCTAAGAATGCCTTTTTATGAACAAATAATTTATGGAATTGTATATTTTCTTTAATTTATTTGGTAAATAGTTATGAACCTCTCAAGCAGACTTGATGGAAATAAATTTTAGAAACAACAGACTAAAATAGAAGAACATCTCATTTTCAGGAGCACTACAACATACTATCTGGCAATTAGTAAGCTACTTCTGCAAAGTTAATGTTAAGGTAGCAGAATGAATAGACAATTAGACCTCCTGCTTTGCCAAACATCTTTAGTTCTTTGACAAATTCTGAAGAGTATTGGCAATTATTGGAATACATTTGATTATTTAAAAACTTGTTATTTATACTGAATGCGTACTCTATTGTGGACTCCCTAGAAATACCTCTATTTCATGTTTTAATAAAATTTATGAGTTAATTTTTTTCACAGTTGAGCCTCAAAATAACCCACATTCAGATTTCCCCTACATATGAAGTGATACATATACCACAGAGCACTCTAATGTAGGGTCTTGCAAACAAGGGCAAATGCCCAATTAAGATTACTTCAAGCCTTCTAGAGTAGTACACATAAGGGGAACTCATATAGAGAAAATCATCAGCATATGTTCAGAATTTCTCTTGCTCTGTTACACGGGAGAACATATGGTAAGGCAGGACCTCTGAATTAAGGAAAGAGAGCACAACCATGAGTCTGTGGGATATTTAAGCTGAATTATCAAAACAGTAGTGTCTCTCCTGCTAGGATCAGTGGCTAGGTTGTAATATCAATACGATGTGGTAGAAGCTACATACTAACCTTCTTTTTTCAGTTTAATATCTGAGGTTGGAAAAGCATCAGCTCCTCTCCTGGAATAATCAGTGTATTGATACCTAATCTTGGTTATGGAATAGAATTGATTATTGTAAATACTGGGGCTGTGGTCAGCTTCTGTGAAGCCTTGCAGGGCAACTCATCTGATATGAGTTCAGTCTGTAGATTTTCAATCTTGAACAAGTAAACCCTTACTCTCATATGGTCATTATCACCAACAGCATTTGTGTGTTGCAACTCTCCCCTTGTAGAGTAGTATGACGATAGTGGAAAAATGCAAAAGAAAAATCAAGCATGTGGTCATTTCCTTCAAGGGACATTTCATATTGTATAGATTTGAAGTACCTAGAAAGAAAATTTACCATGGACAATTAAAACATTTGGGGGAATGAACAATAGAAAAAGAAAATGTGAACATCTCCAAGGTTACATGTCATGGTTAGAAGAATATACAAATTAATAAACATCAACTACTGTAATCTCTTTTTTCTATAGGAAGAATAAAAGCAGTGGTATGCTACAGTCAGCTCATGTGGGCTTATGGGAGCTGATTATTAAATTTTCAGGTAGCTTATAATGAGCTATGCTGAGAGTACTTATATCACAAGAATCAACAAATCCTAAAAGTCAGTTTCCCCTCTCTATCCCAGAGCGCTAATTGTTAAATATTTAACAACACGTTCATGAGTAAAAGTCAGAGAGGGAATAGTCTGAAATTGATGCTGGAATTGATCGTTTTTTACTTAATTCTCAATCTTTATTTAAGCAATTGAGAAAGTTTATTTAAATGATCTATGTAAATTCAATGGAATGTAATAGAATCAGGAGTAATTAGTTTCCTTCAACAAGTCTATGATATTTTTTGATTAGTACATGGGCGCCTGGGTGGCTCAGTTGGTTAAGCGACTGCCTTTGGCTCAGGTCATGATCCTGGAGTCCCAGGATCGAGTCCCGCATCGGGCTCCCTGCTCAGCAGGGAGTCTGCTTCTCCCTCTCCCACTCCCCCCTCTTGTGCTCTCTCACTCTCTCTCTCAAATAAATAAATAAAATCTTAAAAAAAAAAAAAGAACTTATATATATCCCAAACTGTAAGATAAAGTATGATGTTCATATGGAATGGAAATATCATACTTTCCACAAAGCACAGTATATTAGACTATTATGATTTTTAACATAAATAAATATTGATCATCATTAGCAGGATAGTTACGGACATCTTTTGTATAGTAATGGTATGTGATATGCTTTCCAGCCAAAAGAGAATGTTGAAAAATTTGTAACAGATCAAATATTGCATCCAATTTAATTGACCTGCTTTTTTCTTTTTTAATTTTCCTTAAAATTCTCTGACGTTGCCAGTCCAAACATGATGGGTAGATGTGAACCCTGACATTTTATATCCATCATATTACTTAATTTTACAGTTCCACCAGACAAGCCAGAATGAGAGTGATAGCCTACTTTCAGATGTTTTTGCTGCCAAGTGGTCCATCCACTGATTCAGGAGAATGGTGGTTGAGTCTGCAGTTGTCAGACAACTGGTTTCCTCGGCTGGGCAGGACAGAGGTTGAGGCAGACAGAAACCAAGAAGTTTTGCCTGACCCATTGTAGTTCAGGCCTCTCGAACATAGCAAGTGAACTCCCATTTTAATTGACCATGATTTCCTTAACAGGACTTTTAGAATTTTGTCTACTTTCAACAAATTTCCCAAAGTCATGTCGTGATGTTTATATAGTACCGACTACATTGTCTATTTAATATTCCTGATGATCATATTTTGAGCTATTAGTTATAATCTGGCTGCTTATTATGGACAATATTCTAGTTCATATGTAAATTCTGATAAACAAGGAGAAAGAATTTGTGTTTAAAGTCCACTAAGAGTTTGTGATGTGTTATTAATTTATATTAAGATCTAGATAATAAATAAAGTGAATGATAAAGAGATAATTTAATAATATTTATTGTGAGATATTATTTGGGTCTATGTCTTTAAACCATCTACTATTAATTACTCCATTTAAAAGTCATTTTTAGTGTAGTGATTAATTGCACAACAGGCAATATATAGGGAGCAATATCCCTGTAGTTCCATAAAAATTCTTATTTTTCTTCAGTTTCAAGTTGAAACTCTTAATTCCCTTCCGGTTTGTTTCATCCTTTTAGAATCAGCTTAGTCAATATTTATGGACCAATAAATTGTGAACTCTGTGCTCTGCCAAGTCACAGAGGTTTATGCATTGGGTTATCACACAACTTTGACAGTCCAGTATATGCCTTATTTCCTGACATGATGATAAATAGCCACCTTTTCACTCTCACCCTTTTTGACTAATAAATTATACCATCACCCCATATATAAGGGGCTTTATATATACACTTTTTCACTTCATGTAGTTGTACATTTCAGATTTTTTTCCTAATCCAGTTTTAAGCCAGGAGTTTTAAAGCAAATGCTCAGCAATGTATGAAATAACGTATATGTTTACTTATAAAATAGTAAATAATAATAATTGAGACAGAACTTATGATTCTTTATACAAACAGCAAGTTAAAATATTCTTTTAGGAATTTTTTGAAATAATTTCAAGGAGAAAATGTTGATCAAAAATATACTATTACATTATAAACACACACACAAAGTATGTCTTTAAAATTAATTTCATTATTGCTTCCTAGCTGCTGATTTTGCAGACAGTTTTAAATTCATATGTAATTGCAAAAATATTTAAGCAAAATTTGACAAAGCAGTGTTGGTACTTATACACTGACTTAATATTATATGTGGGAATGAATATCCTTTTTATTTCAAATCATCTGTTCCAGATACCGATTTTTGTCAGCTTCAATAGCAATTTGCATTGGTGTTAAAGGAGTTTGCCTTCTCATCCTCTTGAACTGTCCCAGTTTCTTAAATCAGCTCCTCACTTTTCCCCACTATCTTGCCTGCTCCAGTCCTGGTTGCTTTAATAGTTCTAATATTCAACTTTGTCTCTCCCCCTCTGTTATATTGCTAAAAGCTGTACTGGTTTCTCTGCCTCTGATTTGCAATCATCTGTGTAGATTTTTAGTGTTTTCCTACCAAGTTTGAAAATGACCCAAAGGAAAAAGGAGACCAACACAATGTCAACTCCCGACTTTGAAGGTCCCTCCTCTTCAGTAACTTGCCTCCTAAGTTCCTGGTTACCTAGGCAGCTAAAAACTTATTTTTGCATTTTTATCTGGGTTTTCTAGTTGTTCTTGATCTCCTGTAAGCTACTCCATCTTATCCAGATTTAGAATCTGGAACAGTTTTTCAATGAATAAATAATTATCTCTCTTAAGCAGAAATTTGTAACTTGCAATAAAAACTCACTGGAGAGTAGAGTGAATAATTCTTTCAGTTAAGTGCAAAAATTTATGAAACGTGTACACGTTTAAACTATTTTGATAATTTGAGTATAAATGTTGGGAATATTTTATTGCACACTATTTTCTTACATAGTGTATTCAATGCCTAAAGGAGTATATTTAATCAAGTATATTAGAAATATAAGCTACAGGGACGCTTGGTTGCTCAGTTGGTTAAGTGATTGACTCTTGATTTTCACTCAGGTCATGATCTCAGGGTCCTGAGATTGAGCCCCACGTCGGGCTAGGCATTGAGCGTGGAGTGATTCTCTCTCTTTAACCTTTCCCTCTTCCCCTGCCCCTCCACTCAGCCCCCTACCCCTGCTTTCTCTCTACCTCTCTACAAATCCATTTCCTAAGATAGTATGATGGAAAAATAAAATGCTCTGTTTAATTGTTCTTCAAATTTGTCTGATTGATTGATGCTATATAAATTATCTTTCAGCAAAATGGAAACTGAAAAAATATGCCTAAGTTATTTTTATTTTGAAAAATATTTTCATATGATTCTGGACAATAAACACTGTCTCTTTATTTTTACCTTTTCTTTTTCTTTACTAATCAAACTTGGATATTAAGTGTTAGATTATTTTTTCAAATTAGCATTACTTTCATAATTCTACAGCAAAATTATTTATGATTTTTAATTTTCATTATATAGAGTGGCACGTGTATTCCTTGAAATCATTAGTTTCCTCTTTTAAGCTCCAGGGGAATAGAAAGTTTATTCTTTTTTTTTTTTTTTTAGGTGCCCCAGAAAGTTTATTCTTTAGTCTCCACATAGTAATTAACAATATATTTAGCATATAAGAAGTGCTCAGGAAGTATCACTTCAGGAAAGGATTAATGGCATTCTCCAATTTCAGTCTTCCCATCCCATCTGCATACATTCCAGTTGGACACCAATCACTGATCTCTCAAAAAAAAAAAAAAAATCATCTCACAATGTAATATTTTGTAACTATATTAATTAATTTAACCTTAAGTGTTTCTATTCTTATAAAGTAATCTCCCTTCAACAAATTTTCTTTTAAAGATTTTATTTATTTATTTGAAAGAGAGAGTGAAAGAGAGAGATCATGAGCAGGGGCAGGGGGTAGAGGGAGAAGCAGACGCCCTACTAAGCAGGGAGCCCAATGCGGAACTCGAGCCCAGGACCCTGGGATGGTGACCTGAGCAGAAGGCAGATGCTTAACAGACTGAGCCACTCAGGCACCTGACGAATTTTTCTTAATAGAATATATTATGAATTTTTAGAAGCTTGCTTTATTTTGTTCACCTTATAAATGTGCTTTGATATATAAACAAACTAAAGCAAAGAAGTTATTATGATGCAATTAGACACATCTTATTAACAGGAACATATAGCTAGCTTATTTGTTACATAAACTAACAAGAAAATGGAAGCCCTGGATTTTTTCCCCAGGGCTTGATATTCCATTGTAATTACAGATGTTGATGGTTCAATAATATATTCCTTCATCTCTAGTAATGTGAGTTTTTAAGTGAGATACTGCCCCTAGATATCTAGGAAAAATAACACTTGAAAATAACAGACACTAAGTATTAAAAAAGTAGAATTTAACACTACACTGTGTAATAAATGATATGAAAAATGTTTGTACAATGATTAAAGAGTTGTTTAACCACATTATCTTCTTGTTCCCCAAACAAGGGAAAGCACATTGATTTATTTATTAGATTGCCCTGATGTCTTCCTTTACAGGGATCAATTATATGTGTTTTATTATAAGTGTAGAAAGGTATGTGAGATATTTTGATCTCTATGTCTCAGAGACTGCAATTTCATTTAACTATCAAGTACATGTGTAATTTACTGGGTAAACTAAATCAGAGAATTCCCAGTTCTCAATTGATGAATTTTACCTGTTTTCACTCTCTCTTCCAGAAGCATAACATTGAATTGATAGGATTAATTGAATTAAATAATAAAAGCAAAGCCAAATATTAACAAGTTTGATAAAATATGTTTCATAACTAAACAAAGTAATTTGTTTAAAATTTAATAATATGTGTGGATTTAGAACTTGTGGCAATATGTTATTATTCCAATTGATGTTTTTACTAGCATTTATTCATTCATTTCTTCATCTTTTATTCATTTCACATATACTAAATGCTTATTATGTGCACAAAACATTTTAAGGTTTTCCAATTTGTATGGTAAATTAGTAAATCAATACAAAACTTGGACTTTCTCATTGTAAACTCTCACATAATATATCATTTGTCCTTCATAAACTTCTGCTATTACCTTTGCCTTTTCATACTTTCAACCATTCTACCAATATTAATAGTATTATTTATAAGATGAAATCTGTCTAGTTCTATGCATTTAAAATATCTTATAGTATTTCCTATTCACATATGATTACTTTTCTGCTTTCTTAAATTTAATGTACTGTCTGATGAAATTTCCAGTCAATTATTCATTGTGATAACAAAACAACAAAAGTGTTTTGAAGTAAGGTGTTGTAAAAATTTTATACAGGTATTATTTATGTTTGAGAACAGATTTGCGTTAAAATGTAAATAAACACAGTCAATGCTTAAAGATATGGACAAGAAGTCCATAGAAGGCATCCATGCTTTAAATAAAAAATTTATGTCTTGAAAAATTATTTCAACATGTGTTGAAATATAATCTTTAAAACTTTCTAAAAAATATAATGTCTGTTGAAGTTTATAAAACTGTAAAATACAAGTGCTGATCTTTATTCATAGTTTTTGTAAGTAGAGGGTTAATGATTTTCAAAATAATATATAAATGTAATGAGCTGCATGATCACTCCTATGGGACATATTTATGAAGTGTTTTTTTTTTTTTTTTAAAGATTTTATTTATTTGAGAGAGAGAATGAGATAGAGACAGAGAGAGCATGAGAGGGGGGAGCATCAGAGGGAGAAGCAGACTTCCTGCTGAGCAGGGAGCCCGATGTGGGACTCGATCCCGGGACTCCAGGATCATGACCTGAGCTGAAGGCAGTCGCTTAACCAACTGAGCCACCCAGGCGCCCCTATGAAGTGGTTTTATGGTTCCTTTTATGTTTACCATACCAGAAACAACTTTGTTCTGATCTTCTATTTGTACTTGGTTAAGTTATATATCAAATTTAGTAAAATAAGTATGGTAACTTTTTTTGTACATTCTATTTTAAATGGACACAGCTATATGCAGTGGCAGTCTGGTTGTCATTTAATGACATAAGAGTAATTTAAGTTTATGAGCAAATCAGTCAAGTTATTTTGGCAAATATTTGCTAGTGTGTTTTAGATATTTTCAAATTGGTAGTGATATTACTGTATCAGAAAGTGAATCTCAGTCCTATGAGTACCAAAAGGGACAAAGTGGAGTTAAAGTAATCCTGTGATGCTCCAAGCAACATCCCAACAAAAGACCTTTATCTAAATTTTGGAGACGAAAATAATTTTTTCTTTCTTTCTTCCTTCCTTCCTTCCTTCTTTCTCTCTTTCTTTCTTTCTTTCTTTCTTTCTTTCTTTCTTTCTTTCTTTCTTTCTTTCTTTCTCTTCCTTCCTTCCTTCCTTCTTTCTTTCTTTCATTTTTAAAGATTTTATTTATTTGACAGAGAGAGACACAGCAAGAGAGGGAACACAAGCAGGGGGAATGGGAGAGGGAGAAACAGGCTTCCCACGGAGCAGGGAGCCTTATGTGGGACTCGATCCCAGGACCCTGGGACCATGACCTGAGCTGAAGGCAGACACCTAACACCTGAGCCACCCAGGTGCCCCGAAAATAATTTTCTAAAATTTGTTTTTTGTCCTCCTCGTTCTGGTCAGTCTGAGTGTGGCTCTCCATGCCTCTATCTGATGCTGCTGTCTATAAATCGGAATGGCAATCTCTCCAGTATCCCCTAAGGAATGATAGCATCCACATTAGGATTCTTTCAATTACAACACATTTTGAATGGACATGTAATACAAGTGCTATTCTGGAAAAAAGACAGAGCTATCCCTCTGAATAAGAGCATTGTTTGTGTTATTGAAGAAGTGAAAAATCTTTAAACCACCTTGATTTCCTTTGGACATAAATTATGGCCAAAGTTTTCTTGTATGAACTTAAAAATTGTGAAAATGCCAAATGTATGCATGTCTAATGTTGTGAGCGTTTTACTCTGTTTGCTTTGAAACCCAGGGTCAAAACAGTTGTCATTGTGCATTTTTGTCTTCTTTTATTAAGAAGTAGCTCATGTTAATTTAACTTGGCATCAGGTATTTGATGAGTTTTCATTCTCTTCTTATAGAGTAGAGCATATATGTCACTATGTTGTCATTTTCACACATCTATTTCTGTTTTCTTTTCTTGTTAACACTCCCTTTCCATATCTAGGTACTGAGGAGAGTCTACCTGCCAAATATGAAAGCATACAGCTCAAAATAAGTGAGATCATTTACATGATGATAAGAACAAAGCTTAGAAAAATTAAAGGCCATATAATTTCAAGCCCTAAAGACTATCCATAGTTGTTTTCATGAGCAACCATAAAATATTTCTACATTTTGAAAATAACATTTAAGTATATAAATCAATATGATTTATGAGGTAAATTATACTAACGTGCAATCATTAATGACCAAAATTTTCTAATGATTTATAATTACATATGAATAATATTGTTTTGAAGATATGACTAAAATAAAGAGGTAACATCTACATAGAAAAATTATAGTCATAGGTTTTAGTTATATCACATATTTTTAAGGATAAAGAATAAAAAGATAAAGAGACATTTAGGACTATAAGCCCATAAAGAAAGAAAAAAAGATTAAGAACTGAGGGTAGCTGGAGTGGTGGGGGTTGGGAGGGATGGGGTGGCTGGGTGATAGACACTGGGGAGGGTATGTGCTATGGTGAGCGCTGTGAATTGTGTAAGAAGGTTGAATCACAGACCTGTACATCTGAAACAAGTAATACATTATATGTTGAAAAAAAGAAGATAGTAGGAAGGGAAAATGAAGGGGGGAAATCGGAGGGGGAGACGAACCATGAGAGACTATGGACTCTGAGAAACAAACTGAGGGTTCTAGAGGGGAGGGGGTTGGGGAGATGGGTTAGCCTGGTGATGGGTGTTAAAGAGGGCACATATTGAATGGAGCACTGGGTGTTATATGTAAACGATGAATCATGGAACGCTACATCAAAAACTAATGATGTAATGTATGGTGATTAACATAACATAATAAAATTTAAAAAAAGTAAAAAAGGATATATGTGGTTTTCTTTGTGATAACCATGTGATTATTGTGTCTATATATTTCACCTACATATTGAAAACATATATTTACATGGATTGGTTATGGCAGGCAGAGATGGGGAGTAGGTGTCAGTCTTTTTGGATTATTTTGGAAATTCAGTGTAAATTATTCACTGCTATCAATATCTTTAAAAGTTAATTAGCTCCCCAATGTTGGAAATTCTTCATATAAATTTATATTTATTTATTTATTTATTTATTTATTTATTTATTTTAGGGGCACCTGGGTGGCTCAGTCAGTTAAGCATCTGACTCTTGATTTTGGCTCAGGTCATGATGTTCGGGTCATGTGATCAAGCCCTATGTTGGGCTCTGTGCTCAGCAGGTAGTCTGCTTGTTTTTCTCCTTCTGCTCCTCCCCTTACACACACTCTCACTCTCTCTCCAATGAATAAATAAAAATCTTTAAAAACATTTTTTATTTTCTTTTAGATGGGGGGGCAATGTGGGAGGGAGAGAGAGAGAATATTAAGCAGGCACCGTGCCTAGCACAGAGCCCAATATGGGGCTTGATCTCACAACCCTGAGATCATGACCTGAGCCAAAATCAAAAGTTGGACACTTAACTGAGCCACCCAAGTACTCCTATATTTAAATTTTTAATAACTATTTTGAAAAGAATAATATCTCCAGGAAAATTATCTGAACTCTATGGATATGTTAAATCCAAATGATACAGGAACTTTGGAATCTTGGTTTGTAATCAAGAGAATTAATCATTTGGCATATACCATAAACACATGATGTAAAATACCTCAATTTGCTTTCAGTACCTGCACATTCAAGTCTGGGTTTTAATATCTGGAAGTAGTAGATTGACAACCTTCAATTACTCTCTGATTTCTACTTGATAACACTAAGACCCTTAGAGCTTTCTTTCTGTTTTCTCCAAATTGAGTCTCTATATTACATTTTTTGTGCTGATACTCAATGTTCATCTATCTAACCTTTTTACATCAAACAGAATAGTCTACTGTCTATTGAAAGAATAACTTGCATTTTAATGGTTCCATATTTTCATAGTTGTTAAATTGTCCCTATCCATCCATTCCATCCATCCACCCATCCATCCATTCATCTATCCAAAATTTACTAAATATGAATATACTATATCTTGATCACAAAAAGGTAAGATACTAGCATTCCTCACAGAACTATGCCTCCTCACATCCTCTTTACCTAAAACTAAATTTCCCAATGACTCAGTTTCATGTTTTATAAAGCCCTCATACACAGTTGTAACTCAAAGACATCTCTTTTGAGTTTACAGTATGTACATTTTATACTTCTGTGTATTAGCAATAAATCATGTAACATACCTCTTATGGCTGTATTTTGGTAAGATTTTAATTAGATGTCCGTGTCCTTTTGTATGATCTTCCGGTCTAAATCACAAAGTTATTGAGAACAAGAATTGTATATTATAACTCCTTGCAATCTAAAAGCAATTATGTCCTAGTATCTTATCCCTGGAAGAATACCAGTGCTGGTTCATGACAAAGGAATCTTAGTTGCAAGCAACAGAATAGAATTCTTTCCTGTTAAAGCATAAACATAATTTTATTGAAAGAATATTGGATGGGTTAATACCTCCGTAGGTAACTTGAAATTAAAACAGAAATAGTTTTAAAAATGATAAAGAATTGAAGTTAAAACTCATCTCAAAAATCAGTCTGAGCACCAGACAACGCAACGGAACCTACACTTAAGTAAATGGATGTTGAGTGCTAGCACTAGCATGTATTATGCAGCCACAGTTGGGGGGAACCGAAGGAAAGTTCTAGGGGTCTTAATTTTATCAAGTGGGCATGCTAATTGCACTGGGCATAGGATAGCAATACTGATATCATAGCCACTGCTGCTCTTATAAATTGGATTTTGCTGCCACAATTAGTGTCACTACTGTCTACCACCTGAGTAAATTTTCCATTATGCATGCTACTTTGTTAGAGTAGCTCTGAATTAGAAGTATGTGTTGTGTTCATTGGCTGTCTGATCCTTAATCCAGCTCCAACATCCCAGTTACAAGAAAACTCAAGAAAGTAAATGGTTGGATTTTTAAAATTTTTATACTGGATTGTGGTCTCTTTCACTGACCAAGACTCACAGGATGGGAAGATATCCAGACATAGTAAAGAGATCTTGATTCAGGGAAAGATAAATAACCAATGTCCATCAGTGTTGTGGGTGACATTAATGACTCCTTTATCTTTCTTGAAAATGTACTCCTATACAGAATTATCTTGGATAATTTGTGCTATGTGCTACCAAAACAAAACAAAGCAAAACAAACAACAACAAAAAATAGTGTAACCAAAAGTTGTTCCCTTGAAGCTACCCATTGTGATGATGAGATGTTAAGTTCTGCATTCATTAACTTGATAGGCCTAAATTAAAAAGGTAGCCTTTTAAAATTTATTCTAACAGAGAGAAACTTCCTCAACTTGATAAAGAACCTCTACAAAAACTTATAACTAACATTATATTTAATGTTTTAGGTGCTTTCCCACTAAGATTAGGAACAAGGGAAGGACAGACATCCTTTCTCACCACTCCTTTTCAACACTGTACTAACAAATGCAGTAATACAAAAAGGTAATAATATGTATATAGATTAGGAAGGAAGAAAATATCTTTGTTTGTAGATAAGATGATTGTCTACACAAAAAAATCTCAGAGAATCAGCCATAAAAAAAACATGGGAACTCATGTGCAATTATAGTAAGATTACAGAATATAATTTTAGAATATAGGATTATATACTAAAGGATATAGGATTAATATACTAAAGTCAATTGCTTTTCCATAGAACAGCAATGAACAATTGGAGTTCAAAGTTAAAAACATAATATCGTTTGCATTAGTATTAAAAATGGAAATATTTAGGTATAGGTATAACAAAATATATACAAAATTTATACGAGGAAAGCTCTAAAATCTGATGAAACAAATCAAAGATCTAAATAAATGGAGAGATATTTCATGTTCATTGATAGATCCAATATTGTCAAAATGTCAGCCCTTCTCAACTTGTTGTATAGATTCAGCACAACCGATATCATAATCTCAGCAACTTATTTTCTACATTTCAACAAACTTATTCTAGCTTATGTGAAAAAGCAAAATAATCAAAATAGCCAACAGAATACTGAAGAAGAACAATATCAGAGGACTGACACTACCTTACTTAAAGACATACTAAAAAGTTACAATAATCAAGACAGTGTGCTTTTAGGGAAATAATAGATTTTGTAAGTTTGTATGTATGTATGTATGTATGTATTTATTATTATTTTATTATGTTAATCACCATACATTACATCATTAGTTTTTGACGTAGTGTTCCATGATTCATTGTTGGCGTATAACACCCAGTGCTCCATGCAGCACGTGCCCTCTTTAATACCCATCACCAGGCTAACCCATCTCCCCAACCTCCTCCCCTCTAGAACCCTCAGTTTCTTTCTCAGAGTCCATAGTCTCTCATGGTTCATTTCCCCTTCCGATTTCCCCACCTTCATTCTTCCCCTCCTGCTATCTTCTTCTTTTTTTTTTTTTTAACATATAATTTTTATTTGTTTCAGAGGTATAGATCTGTGATTCAACAGTCTTGCACAATTCACAGTGCTCACCATAGCACATACCCTCCTAATGTCTATCACCCAGCCACCCCCTCCCTCCCACCCCCCATATTTATTTATTTTTTTAAAGATTTTTTGTTTATTTATTTGACACAGATAGAGAGAAGGAGAGCACAAGCAGGTGGAGTGGCAGGGAGAGGGAGAGGGAGAAGCAGGCTCCCCGCTGAGGAAGGAATCCTATGTTGGGCTCAATCCCAGGACCCTAGGATCATGACCTGAGCTGAAGGCAGACACTTAACTACTGAACGACCCAGGTACCCCTGTATGTACTTTTTAAAATAAATATATTTTAACATTAGTTCAAGATAATTAAAATGGTTATTATTCTTACAATAACTTATTTCTACAGTTCTGTGATATTGAATGTTTACATATATTTGTGTTTCTTTTATGCAACTAAAATATAGTAAGGCTTTAAATAGCAAATTCATCTATTATAGATAAACTAAAATTCACTCAAGGAAATCTTCCCACTTTTTAATCTATTGTGTGAGCAGTTCATTTGTCTTAGCTTTTTCTAAAATTCCTCTTCCTAACATTTTCAAATCATGTTGGATAGATTATTATTTTTCTTTATGGATAGGTAGAGTACTTGATTATTTTGCTTTTTTGATATTTACTTCCTCTACTTTCTCCATAAATTTTTTGAGGAAATTGGTTATTTAATTTCTTTTTTTTTTTTTTATTTTTTATTTTTTATTTTTTTTTTAAAGATTTTATTTATTTATTTGAGAGAGAGAGAATGAGAGAGCACATGAGAGGGGGGAGGGTCAGACGGAGAAGCAGACTCCCTGCCGAGCAGGGAGCCCGATGCGGGACTCGATCCCGGGACTCCAGGATCATGACCTGAGCCGAAGGCAGTCGCTTAACCAACTGAGCCACCCAGGCGCCCGGTTATTTAATTTCTTGTGAGCTGGTGGTATTCAGTAGTTTTATCCTGACCATATGAAGATTTGTAAAAGACAGAATTTGAAAATTCAAGGTAAGATTTTACATACTTCATATATTTCAAAACAATTTACTGACAGTTATTTCTACCTTCAACTAAAGAATAAGTGACCTTCATCTATATCAAACAATCATCACAAATGAGAGAAATGCAAGTGGAAGAGAGCAAGCTTTATATAAGCCCTTCATGCCAGGATGATCACTGGGGTTATGGCTGTAGAACCTACTCAACCTGAATTTTGAGATATATTTACACTAATTCTATGGCTGAACAGAATAAACCCTGAATGGCAAATCTGATTCTTGTCCATATTTGCTAGCAGACTATTACAGTACTAAACATGGCTGTCTAAGTTTTTATGAATGTGGGAATGGTTCTTAGCATCCCCAGACTCACATTCAATGCTAACTTATCTGAAATTCCTTAAGTGTTATTAATGTTTATTTTAATAAAAACAACAACAGGTGAGAATTACTAAGTAGAATAAAAATAAATTTACAAATCACTTGAACAGAGTGAAAATAAGGCCAGTCCTAAGCAGCATGGCAGAGTACAGAAATAGAAAGTCAGATATTTATCTTTTCAGTCATTTTTGGCCAGGGAGAGAGATAGTTAGGCCACTTTCTTGACCCAACTCACTGCCTTCTGTTCTACTATTCACCTGTGCTAAGCAGGGTGAGTGAATTCCTGAATTACTAAATCTTCTATGGAAATCTAGGGTTTTGGGCTTAGATAGAGCTGCTAGAGCAAAATATCATAGACTAAGTTGCTTAAACAACTGACACTTATTTCATTCATTTACTAAATAAGATTAATATTTAATACTTTTATAAGTTACTAATAATATTAAATAAAAACATTTCTCACAGTTCTAGAAGCTAGACATTAGAAATTGAAGTGTTAGCTGGTTTGTTTTTTCTGAGGCCTCTCTCCTTGTCTTACAGATGGCCACCTCTCTGTGCATGCACATATCTGGGGTATCTTTCTATATCTCAGGTATCTCTTTGTGTGCCTTAATCTCTTCTTATAAAGACATGAGATGGGGTGCCTGGGTGGCTCAGGCGGTTAAGCCTCTGACTCTTGGTTTGGGCTCAGGTCATGATCTCAGGATCATGATCTCAGAGTCATGAGATCAAGCCCACATCAGGCTCTGTGCTCAGTGGGGAGTTTGCTAAAGATCCTCTCTCCCTCTTCTCCTCCCTCTCATGCCCTCATTCTCTCTAAATTAATAAATAAATAAATCTAAAAAATAAAAAGACAGATATATTGGATTAAGGCCCACTCTAATGATTCCATTTTAAATTAATTAGCTCTATAAAGACCCTATCTCCAAATAAGTTCCCATTTGGAGGTACCCAAGGTTCTGAGGATTAAGGGCTCCACATATGAATTTTGAGTGAACACAATTCAGACCATAACAAGGGGAAATTCTGAAATTTACCAGCACTCTTGTTTGCCACCTTTGTTTCCTGCCATCTGTCCCTTTCTTTTGCTGCCACCTCAGATTCTGTTACAGTATCAGCAAATCAAACAGAGCACAGTTTCAAAAACTCATGTTCCTGAATTGCCATGCTCCTGGCATTCTCCCTCATTCCTGTAGCTTTATCAGTCTCTGCAGAGAGCCATTTCTTGCCCACTAAGCCTAATTAGCAAAGTTTTTAAAAATCATCAGATAGAGCAAATCGGACTACATCTGAGCTTCTTTATAAGGCAAAACAATTCTTCTTTTGAAACTTAGATGAGATAATTTTCAGATCAGAAACAATCATTGAAAATTTAGGAAACACATTCATCTATTAATTTTTTTTTCTTGATCGTGAGTTTGTTTTAAGCAACTTACAGCTTTTGCTCTGTAGAATATGCACATTACCATACATATGAATAAGAGAGACAGGATGCTCTGAGATAAAGGGACTTAAGAAAGTACAACAAATTTATTATATTTATTAAAAATAGTCAAAATTCGCTGTTTCAACAGTAAGTGATTTGTGTCCAGGCTGATACCTGAAGTTTACAAATGGATAAATAAGTATTGGTGATATATAATTAATTAAGTGTGACACAGTAATGGGAGATTCTTAGCCTTTCAAGGAAGTAAAAGTGGAGGAGAGAGATATTAGAAAACTCAAGAAGCTGTGCTTCAAGCTAGCTAAATCTTTGTAAAGGAAAGTCAGCATTTTAAACTAACAATTTAAGTAAATGATCTACCTTAGTTGATGGATTTTTTTTTCCATTTTCCAGTTTCTTTCTCTTTTTCTGCTCTACTATATTTAATTCCCAAATCCTTTATAAAGGTCATTTTCTAATCTCTAAAAAATCTTCTGCTCTTTAGAGCTCACCTTTTGGCAAGTAGTAACTTGGTGACTCACCTTAACAATAAGATTAGACAATAATGCTACCATTAGTGAATTTTCAGCTTGTTCCAGAAGTGCTGATAAGGCATCTGAAAAGGATTTGTCATGACCTTGGAGGATAATGTGGCAGTCTTCTGACCAATATGTGTACAAAAACAAATAGTTCTGATGGAAGTTGATTTATTTTCCAGTGTTGGAAAAATAATCAAAATATATACACTGAATTTCTGGTATTCTACTTAACTCATTAGTCCCTACCTTAGAGTTGATGCTTTTTTTTACAAAGATTCTTTCCTTTATATATTCTGTATTGTACAACAATTTTTATCATCTCAATGAAGACAGATAACCCATCCTTTTGAAAATTAATAATGTTGATTTTTAATCTCTAAAAATGAAAATATCACTATAACATTACAGGTCAAACTGGTCATCATCAAAGTTCAACTTCAAATACAGTGATGGTTTTGCCCTGGGATGGCCAGGGAGATGCTACACTCACTTACCGTAACCAGTGAAGACATCTTTGGAAATACACTCTCAACACAGGTAAACTAATTTCATGAGCTGCTCAGAATGTGACCACCCTAGTGTGTATTTCCTCTTATCTTTTAATTTTTATTCAGAGTTTATGTTCAGCTGCTTTTTACTTATTTATTTTCCTATAGGAATCATTTGTGTTTGCTTCTAGGTGTTTCCATGGCTTTACCTGTAAAGAAACAATTGTGCTTTTTAGGATACAGGCCTGGCTGTAAAACCAAACAAGCAAAACATAATGGCATAATACTCTCTAGCTCCAATCACACCATTGCAAATGGCAAGATTTCATTCTTTTTTTATATCTGAGTAATATTCCATTGTATATTTATACCACCTCTCTTTTTTTTTTATTATGTTATGTTAATCTCCCTACATTACATCATTAGTTTTTGATATACCACCTCTCTTTATCCATTCATCAGTCAACAAACATTTGGGCTCTTTCCATAATTTGGCTAAGCAAAGTAAGTCAGTCAGGAAAAGACAAATACCATATGATTTCACTTATGTGGAATTTAAGAACAAAACAAACATAGGCAGGAAAAAAAAAAGAGAGGGAAATCAAGAAAAAGATTCCTAACTCTAAAGAACAAACTGATGGTTACCAGAGGGGAAGTGGGCCAGGGGATAGGTTAAATGGGTGATGGGGATTAAGAAGGACACTTATGATGAGCACCCAGTGTTGTATGGAAGTGATGAATCACTGAATTCTACATCTGAAACTAATATTACACTGTATGCTAACTAACTGGAATTTAAATAAAAACTTGGAAAGAATGGTAAAATGAAATGATTCAGAAAATGGTTTCTCTATTTCATAGCAATCTGATATTCAGCAGTCCTAGAAAAGAATGGTGGTGCCGTTGCATGAGAAATCAAATTCTCTTCCATCTTGTTGCTCTGCTATTCTCAAAAGGCATACCTATGTGCTGGCAAAATGGAGCACAGATGAAAGGACACAAGAGAAAATTAAAGGAAGTCCATTCTCTGTCTTCACAACTGTGTGCCCTGACATGAGACAGTAGTCATTCAAAAGCAGGCCACCTTTTTTCTCCTTTTTCCTTTGCCAAACAAGAGCAGAAGTTGGCTTTCTTTCTAGATGCTCCAAATGCTGGTGAACTTTTCTTCCACCCACGTTTAATTTCTACTTCAAAAGCATGAATTTTCTGGTGGGCAGACTCTCATGAGAGTGTGAAAATTAAAGAGCTGTTCTTGTAGCAGCTGCTTTTGAGATGTGGCAAATTCAATTCCAATTTGGGCTTTGCAAATAACTGTGAACTACTGTAGTGAATAGTCACATATTGATCTCTTTGTGTCATTTCCTCTTTTGTTTTATTTTTTTATATATTTAAAAAAATTGAAAAATAGTTATGTATTTGCATACCAAAGAAAAAATAATGAAGCTTTCATTATTTATGAAGAATCAGAAGATTGACAGAACAGATGCATATAAATAAGCTTATAAATAAGCAAAATGACAGGGTGCCTGGGTGGCTTAGTGGGTTGACCACCAGACTCTTAATTTTGGCTCAGGTTATGATCTCACAGTCGTGGGATCGAGCCCTGTGTCAGGCTCCATGCTCATGGTGGAGTCTGTTTGAAGTTCTCTCCCTCTGCCCAGTTCATGCATGCTCTCCCTCTCTCTAAAATAAATAAATAAATAAAATCTTTAAAAATAGATAAATAAGCAAAATGAATAAAATTGTATCTGTTGTTGTGAATACTTGCCATGTTAATATTTTCTTGTATATACCACTTCTATGAGCTGAGAATATTGACATCTGTTTTCACACATCCTGTAGAGAAGAAAATAGAATATGGCTAATATCCTAGAAATTGCAGTCTTCAATATGACCTGTGAAGACAAAAAAAAAAGAAGAAGAAGAAGAAGAAGAAGAAGAAGAAGAAGAAGAAGAAGAAGGAAAATAAGTATCTACCAAAACTGTAGTACCCTGGGAAAGCATTCAGTAATTAAATTTATTCAAACTCTTAAAACAAAAGCATAAAAGTTGATGGCCTGGGACACGTTATTTAAAGTTAATGGGGATTGTAAAGTAGAGAAAAACTAGCAAAGAAGAGATTAATTAAAAGCTACTACATTTTGAAACCAATTCAAGAGAATTCAAGTGAAATTCATTGCTTGGCATCAGTGAAGTGCGTGAGAAATGACTGTGAGAATCTTAGAGAAACACTCTCTAGTATAGTCAAAAATAATGCATCTTTACAATGTTACTCATTTTCAGATTTTTATTTAAAAAGTACAAGAATAGTAGGACAAAAATGCAACTCACACGTGAAAATACCCAACAATATATTAAGAATCATGTGGTGGAAATGATAAAAAGCATAATTCTTGCTAGTAGAGAGACCTGTTTTAATCACCAGATATTCTGCACGATAACTAGGTGAACTTCTGTTTCCCCATTACTGCACTTCCGAAGTACACATTAGTATTTGCCTGACATTCAAGGTAGTTGATATAGGTAATATACTGTGTGTGAAATATTTGGCGAAAGGTATGTTGTGCCTGTAAATGGCAGGGAACACGATTGGATAAAATATGATGAATCAAGTCCATTTTAACCTATCTTATCTTATTTCCTTTCAATTATCCTGTTTATTTCAAGATAATCAAATAATTCATATGTGAAAAAATGAATGAACTGATCAGACATTCTCTAGTAATTATTTATAGATTTTAATATCACTCCTAATCCTGATTGTTTCCAGTGAGCTCTATGGCTTGAAGCAATTATATATCTCCTTAGGTCTTGGTATCCCATTCCTGTTGATTGACAGTTGTAGATATGTAAATATCAATTCTACGAACATTTTAGAAAAACATTTGCAAACAGGTTTTATGCCTATGTAGATACTTTAATAAATTAATAAATATTTATTACTTATTGCTTTCAGTGCGTAGAATCTATTGGTCAGAATAAGAAAACAAACAGATGATTAGAATAGGAGAGAGCAGAGAAGAGTTCTCAGTGTCGCACACCAAGTACTTTGCACTTCATTAAAAAAAAAATGTGAACAGATATCACTACATCACAACTGAAAGAGATGATGTGAGATGAACACTGAAAAACTAACAAAATTTGGGTATTAGATTTTCAAAAAAAAAGAGCATTACATAAAAAAAGAGCATTATGAAGGAGAGAATAAAAGGAATAAATGACAAAAAGTGTTATGAAATATTGGAATCTAATAGGGAAGGTAAATTGAAACACCTGCTTAGGAGAATATATAAACTTCCAACCCACAAAGGCATTTATTTCCCCTAGATTGAAAAATATCTATGTCAATATAGATATATTATGTATTAAGCAATTTTAATTAAAATTATAAACCCACACATTTAAAAATAATCCTGTTAAAGGTGAGTGCAAGTTTTTGCACAGGTGTAGCCAAAGAGACCTTATATCTCTAGCTGAGAAGTATGGAACTATCATCCTTCACAAATAAAAATGTTAGTGTTTGATGTGGAGGGTCAGGTTCCTTGGGAACACATAAGCTTGAAGGAAGTGTACCGGGAGTGGTCTTGTGATCAACAAATGAAGGAAGTGAAAAAGCAGGACTGGGCAGAGAGAGAAGTGGAGCTGCTGTTCAGTCACAACTTGACCTTCTCAAATCCCATGGGATGCTCTGGAGCTTGATATCCCTTCAGTCCTGAATTGGAGTGTGTGATTTGGGTCTTAAAACTGCACGGCCACCAGTAATTGGATGTAGGCTGCTCATAAGGAAGGAGACATGGTTTTGGGCATGGTAGCAGCCAATTCCAAAAACTGAAGTAATAGATCTTTCAGCTTTGTACGGGGCGATTTGGGCAGTGTAGCACAGCACAAGTGAGAGACTGAATGTATAAATGAAGAATGGCTAGACCTTAGATGACAATAGAACTCTAATCCGCAACCTCTGCAGAAATAAGCCCAGGAAGCCAAACCACAACCTTTGCAGCTTTTGGCCCAGAAGAGTCAAGACTTGGTTAATGACGGCTAGCTTTCTTTTATTTATTTATTTATTTATTTATTTATTTATTTATTTATTTATTTATTATCCTACTGCTAACTCTGGACGAAGAGAAAACCACATGGCTCCCCAAACACCATAAAGTGCCCACTTGTAGTTAACCCATGCCCGGCTTCCTTATGCCAACAGGCTCCAATGAGAGCATATATGAAAGCCTTCTCTTTCTTTTCACTATAAAGCTTTTCCACTTTCCTACTAACTTTGAGTCTCTGACAAGGGAAAGTGATGGTATTTGACTCCTTGTTATAGCTAGTGCTTAACTCTTTGTTCTCATTTGAATGGTTTTTATTTTCAACACCTGACAAAAATTCCAATCAGAGCATATCTGTTACATTATTTTTTTTCTTTCTATGTGAGGCATCCCTACACCCTGACAGTCTTTTTTTTTTTTTTTAAGATTTTATTTATTTATTCATGAGAGGCAGAGAGAGAGAGAGAGGCAGAGGGAGAAGCAGGCTCCCAAGGAGCAGGGAGCCCGATGTGGGACTCGATCCCAGGACCCTGGGATCATGACCTGAGCCGAAGGCAGATGCTTAACCATCTGAGCCACCCAGGCGCCCTACACCCTGACTGTCTTAAACCTCTGACAAACACAGGAGCTGGTGGCTGATTCCTTAGCCATAGAGAGCTCTAAATAACTTGTATTTGTTTTTATTAGGGTAGTCTTTGTTGATTACCAGTTTTCCTGGAAGCTCCACCATGGTGTGGTCTTTACTGATCTTAAATATTGTACTATATTGACTTTTTTTTCAAACAAATGGAAGAATTTCTTCTTACCACAATCCAGACTGGAATCACTAGATCTTCTTTCTTTAATCTTTAACCTTAATCTTTTTTTTTTTTTTTTTCCTCTGAGGTGATTAGTGACTTTCTGATTACTGAATGTATTCATATTTTCACAAGAATTACATTTACTTGATTGATCTGATGCATTTGTACTATTGAATACACCCATCTCCTCCCACTTTTTTATAACTCTGTCCTTAACTTTTCCTGGACAATTAACATCAATCATTATCTTATATGTGTTTCTTTTAGGGGGGTATAATTTCTTTCTACCACTAAGTTGTAATTTCCATAAAATGAAGGACTATACCTGCTTTGTTTCCTACCATGTCTCCAGATCTCAAAAGAGCATGTGAATCATGGTAATCATTAAATTTAATTTTCTGTGTGAATGAATTAATGTATCATTTTATTGTCTGTATCTTAAAGTCTTTTTCTTTCTTTTTCCCAAACTCAGATCTGCTTTCTTGCTGTGTTGTCTGTTTTGGTCAGTGGAATTCCCCTTCAGCCAATTATTCAAGTCAGATAATTTTAAGCCATTTTAGAATTTTCATTTCCACCCATAGTAATCAATCATCAAACGCTTTAGTTTCTATTTCTTAATCGATGATTAAGTTTGTTTTCTCTACTGCAAACCCACATTCACAGTGAAGTTATATTTTTCTTCATGAAGCTAGCTTTTGTCATCTGATCAGTATCTGATCTCAAGATTACCAGAATAAATTTTCTCATGCCTAAATTATGTGAATAAGTTAGATGACAGACATATAAAATACTTGAGATATATCTTGAAATTTAAGTGTTTTTTTTGTCAGTACATTAAACTTTATTAGGCAGATGCAGAAGTATGAAAATGATTGAATACCAATGAGCCATTTATAGAGAATTAACAGATCAGAACCACCATGATAATTCCAATACTTATTATAGCTCACGGTATAGTTAATAATTCTTGGTTGATATTTTTGTTACCTAAAATTTCCAGGATTGGCTTCACTTATTCTACTGGAACCTTATCTATACTTATATTCCAGTGTATGTATACATCACATTTTCTTTATTAATTCCTCTGCCAGGGGACATTTGTATTCTTTCCATAACTTTGCTATGTGACTAATGCTGCAATAAACATGAGACTGCAGATCGATCTTTGAGATTTTGATTTCAATTCTTTTGGGTAAGCACACAGAAGTGGGATTTCTGGATCATATAGTATTTCTATTTTTTTTTTTAAGATTTTATTTATTTATTTGACAGAGAGAGAGATAGCAAGAGCAGGAACACAAGCGCAGGGCGTGGGAGAGGAAAAGAAGGCCTCCCTCTGAGCAGGGATCCAGATGCGGGGCTCCATCCCAGGACCCTGGGATCATGACCTGAGCCGAAGGCAGACGCCTAACGACTGAGCCACCCAGGTGTCCCAGTATTTCTATTTTTAATTTGTTGAGGCACTGCCATACTGTTTTCCATAATGGCTGCACAATTTTACATCCCCACCAACAATGCACAAGGATTTGTCCATACCTTCACCAACACATTTGCTATCTTTGGTTTGCTTAATAATTACCATCATAACTGATGTGAGGTGATATCTCATTGTAGTTTCTATTTACATTGAATAGCATTATTTCATATATCTATTGGCCAATAGTACGTCTTCTTTGGAGAAATGTCTATTCAATTATTTTGCCCATTTTTTAAATCAGGTTATTTGTTTTGTTGTTTTTGTTTTGTTTTGGTTTGGTTTGTTTTTTTGGTTTTTTTTGCTATTGAGTTGAAGATGTTCCTTATATATTTTGGATATTAACCCCTTATCAGATACACAGTTTTCAAATATTTTCTCCCATTGTGTAAGATGCTTTTCCATTATATTGACTGTTTCCTTTGCTATATAGAAACTTTTTAGTCGGCTGATGTACCAAGAATTCAAAAAATCATAAGAGACTATTATGAACAATTAAACACCAACAAATTGAAAAACCTAGAACAAATGGTTAAATTCCTAGAAACATACAATCTATCAAGACTGAATCACAAAGAAATTTAAAGTTTGAGCAGATAACAATAATCAAGGAGAAGATTAAATCAGTAATTAAAAATAAGACAAAATAATAAACAAATGAAAAACACACAAAGAAAAGCTCAGGGATACCTCAGTGGCTCAGTCAGTTAAGCATCCGACTCTTGGGTTCAGCTCAGGTCATGATCTCAGGGTCCTGGGATCAAGCCCTACATTGGACTCTGTATTCAGTGGGGATTCTGCTTGAGATTCTCTCTCCCTCTTTCTGTCCCTCCCCTCATGCTCTTTCTCTCTCTCTCAAATAAATCAATAAATCTTTAAAAAAAGAAAAAAAAGAAAAGCTCAGGACCAGATGGCTTCACTGGTGAAGTCTACCAAGCATTTAGAAAAGAATTAACACCAATCCTTCTTAAACTCTTCCTGAAAATTGAAAAAGAGGGAACACTTCCAAACACATTTTTTGAAGCAGCATTACCTTAATATTGAAGCCAGAAAAGAACACTACCAAACAAAACAAACAAAAACAAAACTCTAGGTCAATAGCCCTGATGAACACAGAAACAAAAATCATCAACAAAATATAAAGAAACTGAATTCAACTGCACAATTAAAGGGTCATATACCATGACCAAGTGGAATTTATCTCTGGGATGCAAGTATGGTTCAACATATGCAAATCAATTAATGTGATACACTGCACTAAAAGAATGAAAGATAAATACTACAATTATTTCAATAGATGGAGGGAAAAAAAAGCATTTGGCAAAATTCAACACTCTTTCATGATAAAAAAAAAACTTTCAACAATCTCGGTGGAGAAAGTACTTACCTCAACATAATAAAAGCCCAACATAATAAAAGCCTTATATGAAAACCCTACAACTAACATCATACTCAATGGTAAAGTTTAAAATCTTTTTCCTAAGATCAGGAATAAGATAAGCATTCCCACTCTCATCAATTCTATTAAATTTAGTACTGGAAGTTCTAGTTGGGGTAATTTTGCAAGAAACAGAAATAAAATGCATACAAATCAGAAGGGAAGAGGTAACATCATCGCTGTTTGCAAATGTTATGATCTTACGTGTAGAAAATCAAAAAGTGTCCACCAAAAATAACTAGAACTAATAAAATCAATAAAGTTACAAGACACAAAAATCCAGAGACACAAAAAGTTGTGCTTCTATACACTAATAACAAACTATCCAAAAAGGAAATTAAGAAAATAATCCTATTTACTATAGCATAAAAAATAATTAGGGATAATTTTCACTAAGAAAGTGAAAGATCTGTACACTAGAACTATAAAACACTGGGGAAGGAATTAAAGTAGACAGGAATAAATGAAGAGACATCATATGTCCATGGTTTGGGACACAATATTGTTAAAATGTCCGTACTACAGAAAATATTCTACCAATTCGATGCTATCCCTATCAAACCCCAGTGGTATTTTTTACAGAAATAGAAAAAACAATCTTAAAATTCATGTGGAACCACAAAAGACCCAGAATTACCAAAGTTATCTTGAAAAAGAACAAAGCCAGAAGTATCATACTTCCTGATTTCTAATTATATTATAAAGCTACAATAAATTAAACAGTATGGCAATGACACAAGGACAGACATAGAGACCAATGGAACAGAATAGAAAGCCCAGAAATAAACCCATACATACTCATCTTTCACAAGGATGCCAATAACATACAATGGGGAAAGAACAGTCTCTTCAACAAATGATGTTGGGAAAACTGTAAATCCACATACGAAGGAATGAAATTGGTTGGACTCCATCTTACACCATACACAAAATAAACTCAAAATGGATTAAAGACTTAAGTATAAGATCCAAATCTGTAGAACTTCTAGAAGAAAAGTAAAGGGAAACCTTCTTGACCTTGGTCTTGGCAATGATTTCTTGTATATGACTGACACCCAAAACACAAACAACACAAGTAAAAATAAACAAGCGGGCAATAAGGTTTTAAAAAGAGTTACATCTCAAAGGGGAAGAGTACACATTTTCTAGAATGAATGCTTTAAGAAAAGGAAAGTCAGAGACCTAGAATTAGAAAAACTGCCTTTCTCATGTGTTATCTCTAAGACTAAGTGAAGGTATTGATAATTAGAGGAGTCACATTTTCTTCTTGAACCAGAAGTTTCTTTGAACACAGAAAGGAGGTAATGGCATTCTAAGAAACATGAATGACTAAGGAACTCTATCATATCCTTTCATCGTATCATGTCACTTCTATGTATTAGGCAGCCATTTTTGCCAAAAACTGATGACATGGAAAGAAAGGAAGGATAGGGCAACCCATAGTTCCTTTTCCTTTCAGTCTACCTTAGTCATGGTTAAGCCAAAGATAGAGGGTAGTGGTAGAATGTACAAATATCAAGAAGTGAAATATAAAGGGCGCCTGGGTGGCTCAGTTGGTTAAGCGACTGCCTTCGGCTCAGGTCATGATCCTGGAGTCCCTTGATCAAGTCCTGCATCCGGTTCCCTGCTCGGCGGGGAGTCTGCTTCTCCGTCTGACCCTCCCCCCTCTCATGTGCTCGCTCTCTCTCATTCTCTCTCTCTCAAATAAATAAATAAAATCTTAAAAAAAAAAGAAGTGAAATATACAACATACAATTGAATATATGTAACATCTCCATTATTGTGGTAAGAATAAATGTTATCTACCAGCTATGAGTGTGAAATGGGTGATTAGGGTGATTCTTTATGCAAGATGTATGCTGTTATATTAGCCTCTAAAACTTTGTACAATGTAAAGATGAAAGGTAATATTCATGCTAATAATTTATTTATTTATTTATTTATTTATTTATTTATTTATTTATTTAAAGATTTTATTTATTTATTTGACAGAGAGAGACACAGCGAGAGAGGGAACACAAGCAGGGGGAGCGGGAGAGGGAGAAGCAGGCTTCCCGCCGAGCAGGGAGCCCGATGCGGGGCTTGATCCCAGGACCCTGGGATCATGACCTGAGCCGAAGGCAGATGCTTAACGACTGAGCCACCCAGGCGCCCCCATGCTAATAATTTAAAATTTTAATTTTAATTTAATTAGAATAACATTAAGTAGCAAGTAAATAGGTGCCGTAGCTAACCAAGGGTCCCTCCATTTTTATTTTGCATTGAGCCCTACAACTTATATAGCTGGCCGTAAAAATGGTAAATTTTCCCTGGATCTGAGATCTGGATATTCCTTAGAGTCCATCAGTGCAAGGTTTATATTTAGCTCTTAGGACTTTGAATTCTGATGTTTGTATTATTCCTTGATAAAATATGGCTTCTAAACTTCTATCACAGACTGTCTATCATCTATTATTTGCTTTTTTGCTGCCTATGTATTCAGTGCCATAAATTCTCATCTCTCAGAGGGAAGTCTGTGGGGAAGAAAGGAGCACAAGCTCTGTGAATCCATCTTTTTGTTTGCCTCAATGGCTGATAGATTCAAGGTACCTCAGAGCAACATACTTGCGACAAAGTAGAACAAATTTTATTTAAGATACTTTTCAATTCTTGTAAGCACTCTTTCTATCCTAGTGTGTTGTCTCTAAGAACTGCATTTGACAGTTTCCTCAGCCCAAAGATGTGGATTTGGGGGAAGCATACTCAGTGGCAGTAGTTTGGTCAGGTTCCTATTACACATAGTTGCACAAACACCATTCTTCCTGACTATTGCAGTTCGCATGGGACCTTTTCTATGTCTGCATTCCCTCTTGGTCAACTATGTATATCTTTCATGTCTTCAGAGTATAATTTCAATGACTATATTTATCTTTCTAACTGATATTCTTAAACAAGAACATTTTGGAATTGTAGCATTAAGAGAATTTACATGTAAACGAACAGGATTTTTCACTTGAAATCTATCTTAGAATAAAAAGGAAACAATCTCAAACATCCAAGGACCTCCATTTTTTTACTGTATACTGAGGCTCCCAATACAGTTAGACTTGTAGTGTCTCTGACTTCTGTTTGTCACAATGGGTTTTCCTACATACTGGTTTACTCCAATTCTTTTTTAAGATTTATTTATTTTTTTTATTTGAGAGAGAGAAAGACAGTGCTTAGGGAGGGGCAGAGGGAGAAGAAGAGAAACAGACTCCACTAAGTGCAGAGCCAGATGTGGGGCTCGATCTCAGGACCCTGAGATCATGACCTGAGCTGAAATCAAGAGAGCCACCCAGGTGCTCCTCCACTTCTTATAGGGAAGGTAATCCACCTTTTATAGTGGTCAGTTCATATCTTTTGTGGCCAGTTCTTTCTCACTTCTTACTCTTTTTTTCTGCCTCACTCCTACTTAATCCTTCATCTTGAATAAAATTAAAGATAGAACAGTTCAATTTTTTTTCTTTCACTATCTATTTTAGAGCTATCTAACCAAATAAACTCAGTAATTTTCAAAGGACAGGAAACAAAATAAAAATGTTTTGCATTAAATAGCCTGGGTCTTAAAAATTCTTGTCCAGATTGTAACTCAAAGGAAAAAGTTCACCCATGTATCTGAATAATGATTTTACTTACTAGATCAGAAATCAAGAAGAAATGATTTTATTACTAGGTTGCAAAATAAGAAGTGCTATCATACATTAGTTAAAGAATCTTTATACATTTAAAACCAATACCAAGATTATATATTGTGCTAGAAAAGAGTTCTTGACATATTCCTATTTAATAGATGATACTTTGGACAAATTAGAGGCTAAACTTTTTTTTTAATTTAAAAAAAAGCTTTTTGTCTTCTATCTAATATGATGACTGTGTAATTATAATGTGACTATAATATTTCCATTATGTAAAACATGGATTTAATTTCTCAATATTTAAACTTTTACACTCTATACATTATTTTCAAAGATCAAGTAAGCAATCCTTGTTTCCACAAATTATCTAAAGTTACAAATACATTTTGCATTTAATTACACAAAATTTTATTAGTGAAAACAATTTAAAATGGCTTTTAAATATCGTACAATATTAAAATGCTACAATTTATCTGAACATATGTTGTTGACTCATATTGTAATTTATATGTCCTTGGTTATCTTCAAGACATGAGTTCATTAATAGTAATCGCTTATACCTAGATTCCTAAATAAGAAACGGATATCATTTATACATAGAAAATTTCAAACATTAGTCACTAAACACAGTTTTATTATACTTTTAAGTAATCCTTAGGTCACTAAATTTAAGTTTACCATTGGTTCTTTTTTTTAATTAAAGATTTTATTTATTATTTGACAGAGAGAGAAAAAGAGAGAGAAGGAACATAAGCAGGGGGAGTGGGAGAGGGAGAAGCAGGCCCCCCGCTGAGCAGGGAGCCTGATGTGGGGCTCGATCCTAGGACGCTGGGATCATGACCTGAGCTGAAGGCAGATGCTTAATGACTGAGCCACCCAGGCGCCCCATACAATTGGTCCTTATTTTATGTTTCATACATTGGACATATATTAACAGAATGTGCAAATACCATTGCAGAAATACATATATATGTATATAGATATACATGTATATGTATATAGATATATATGTGTGTATCTATATAGATATAGATATATAGATATCACTTTGAGATTTGTAAATGTGATATAAAATGTGTCCTTTTGGAAAGAAAGAGTTAGACAGCTCTTGATTTCTTTCCATCTTCTCATTTTCTCATCTTAGTTTATCATCTTACAATACTCTGGATTAAATTTCATGTTTTTGAAACTTGGTCTTATTACATCATTATATGGTTTTATTTTTATTTAACTCTTTATACATTTTCAAATATTATATCATTCTGCATTGGCAAGAACAAAATGTGACTGCTGCAATAAACCACAATCTTGGAATCAATTCCTTAGCATCTACTCACCAATATACTCGAGCAAGAAGGGAGGCTGCCACTCTGGAAAACAGTATGGAGGTTCTTCAAAAAGTTGAAAATAGAGCTACCATACGATCCAGCAATTGCACTACTGGGTATTTACCCCAAAGATACAAATATAGGGATCCGAAGGGGTACATGCACCCCGATGTTTATAGCAGCAATGTCCACAATAGCCAAACTGTGGAAAGAGCCAGGATTTCCATCGACAGATGAATGGAAAAAAAAGATGTGGTATATATATACAATGGAATATTATGCAGTCATCAAAAAGAATGAAATCTTGCCATTTGCAACGATGTGCATGGAACTGGAGGACATTATGCTGAGCGAAATAAGTCAATCAGAGAAAGACATGTATCATATAACCTCACTGATATGAGGAATTCTTAATCTCAGGAAACAAACTGAGGGTTGCTGGGGTGGTGGGGGGTGGGAGGGATGGGGTGGCTGGATGATAGACATTGGGGAAGGTATGTGCTATGGTGAGCACTGTGAGTTGTGCAAGACTGTTGAATCACAGATCTGTACCTCTGAAATAAATAATACATTATATGTTAAAAAAAAGAAGAAGAAGAAGAAAAAGAAGATAGCAGGAGGGGAAGAATGAAGGGGGGAATATCGGAGGGGGAGACGAACCATGAGAGGCTATAGACTCTGAAGAACAAACTGAAGGTTCTAGAGGGGAGGGGAGTTGGGGGATGGGTTAGCCTGGTGATGGTTATTAAAGAGGGCACGTTCTGCATGGAGCACTGGGTGTTATATGCAAACAATGAATCATGGAACACTACATCAAAAACTAATGATGTAATGTATGGTGATTAACATAACATAATAATAAAAAAAAGAAAAAAAGAAGGGAGGCTGCCTCTTAGAATGTCAATTATAGTTTCCAAATACACACCTTTCCTCTCTCCCATCCATCCATCCAACAGACATTTATTGGGTACTTACTATGTACCAGAAATACCAAAGAGCAAAACTGAGTTTTACTCTTGTGGAGTTATATTTTATAAAAGGTATAGAGACAATAAACAAAAAATAAAAAAAAAAATAAGTTACCTGCTATGTGGGGTGATAAATGTTCTGCATAAAAATAAAGAGAATAGAGCAAGATAAGAAAACTTGGAGTGCCAAGAAAAAAAATAATCTTTTTAATAGACTGTAAGAGTAGATCGCATTGAGAAGGTGACATTTGAGCAAAGACTTGAAAAAATAAGACCTTAGCTCTGTTCATATCTTGGAGAAGAGTTTTATAAGAAGAGGGAACAGCCAGCGAAAACTATCCAAGGTGAGAATGTATGCAAGGAACCATAACATAAGTGTTCCTGGGATAGAACATATGAGGGTAATAGAAGAGAAGAGGTCATAGAATAGTCGGGGTAAGGGAGTGAGGTATTCTCTTGTAGGACACCATGGACAGAGGAGCCCTTGCAGGATTTTGAAGGAAAAATGGTATGCTCTAACAGCTATTAAAAACAAAACAAAAACAAAAACAAAACTACTCTGGTTTCTTCGCTGAGAATAAACTTTAAATGAGTAGTTGTAGTGGCAGAAAACACAAAAAGGGTTTCACAGTAATCTAGGTGAAATAATTGGGAGGCTTATATAAGAATGGTGACAAAAGATGTAATAAAAAGTAATTGAATGTGGCTATCTATGTATTTAAGGTAAGCCAAATAGAATTTCCTATCCCTCAGCCATAGTAAGAAGGATCTGATGTTATACCTAATTTTAGAGGTGTATCTACTTTGGAACAACACAAGGAACCATAGTGGAGTATATATATATATAGGATGTCCACCAATCTCTTCTGCTCACTATTGTATATTTATATTAATATCAATCATACCAATATTTAAGCTGCATTATTCCTTACTTGGGTCCTCTTCAAGTAACACAATTTACCAAATTATTATTTGTCAAGTCATCAGCTAGCTTATTTGAAATTTACCTTTGTCAATCTCTGAGAAAATGTCATCTCTGTACATAAATAACATGAATAATAGTTTGTGGATTGATTCGTTTACACAAAAGAGCACCCTATTAAGGGATGTTTAGCTTTCATTTGTTGATTTGAATTGCAACCTGAAACAAAGTGATTTGCTCATAGAACTCATTCTTTAAATATTTAACATTTATATAGGTTTAGTTGTCAAAATCTGATCTCTTTAGGGTTCTTATGTTTTTTTCCTCACTAAAATGATGGGTCATAAAAGTGGCATTTACATATTAAATGTCTTAGACATGTTTTACACATTTGCATATATGTGACTTTCTAATATTACATCATGTTTATACTTCAAATACCAGATTTATAACAATTGTGTTGTCTTAAAGACAAAAGTATGCAATGTATGTCAGTTATTTACCTTTTCCTATCTTAAATATGAATATTGAACTACAAATTAAATAATTTTGAGTGCTGTTTCTGGCATAATGCAGTACAAATAAACTACCATCTGTTCCATTTACAATCATTATAAAAAATAAGACATAAAGTGAATCTCATTTTTTAACCTTATTTACGATATTTAGAAGAAATTTTTCAAGATATATCATGGATTTTAAAAATATACATAAGCAGTAATAATGAGTGATAACAGTGGATTTATACAGGCAAAATCTGTTTTTATGTATTTCTACTACTGCAAAAAAAAAAAAAAAGGTAAAATTACATAGCCATGCAACAATTTGAGATTTAAAAATAAATACTGGTATCTAAACATCGTATTTCTTAACATCTTCTTACACTAAAAACTGAACATATTTATATCTTCTTTCCCCTGTGATTTTCAAAATATACTTGATTCTTACTATTTGTTCAGAGAATACAAAAGAACTAAAAAAAGTATACTACTGACAACCTAGATCAGAAAAAAACACACAAAATTTGCACATGAATCTCAAAGTCTACTCAAAGATGACTTTACATATTTAATTTTTACTATAGAAAACTTCTAACATCTTTGCAGATGCATTTTTAGATCTTATGAAATGAAAACTTAAATCGAGAATTAATTAAAAAATCAAAATTGAAAGTTATACAGGAAATGTGCTTATAGTTTATTCAGTATCTGAAAATAAGACCCTCAATTTCCTAATTCTTTAATCTCATCATTTTGCTTTGCATACAATTATATTTTTTAAGCATTTGAGTTACATATTTTCACATATGGATGCATAATATTACCTTTGGATATATGATGTTCTGTATGTCTGTTTCTATATAAGATATACCATCTGTGGTCTCACATCTATTCATGGGCATACACATAATCCAGCCAAGGTATCAATTCCTCTCCTGCTGAAGTGCAGTCTTTCCAATCTAGTCTTCATATGTGCATTATAGACTCCCCCTCTGGAAATCTAGCTAAATTTTGCAGGAAGTAGCAAAGTAGAAAGGATATTGCACTCTGACTTTGAATATAGAGGTCATCATCACATGGTCTACAAATGACTACAATTTTTAAATTAGCCAGAATTTATCAGGAAAACGTTATCTCATGATATGGAAATATTATGTTTGAATAAGAGTGCATGCATTGGATTCCAAGGGGATAAGTGAAATTCAGGAAGCTATAATTTGAACACAGAAAATGCATGCAATAGTCTGTTGCCATAAAAGCCTGAACAACCTTATATTCCCAGTAGTGACTTCTCCAATATTCCAGGCCTAGAGTTCTAATTCCAGCATCTGTCAATTTTCAACACTTCATTCCATCCCAAACATTTCAGTCTAACCAGATGCATGAAAGTCCGGAGTCTAGGTAATTAAAGAGTTACCAAGATGAGGAGTTTTAAAAATCTACATATTTCAAATTTTAGCTGGATTTTGGAGTTTATATTTATGCATCAAAACGAACATAAAAACAACATATCAGATATTTCAAAGGCTGCAACAAGTATTCATTCTTTTTTAATAATACAAACTCATCAGGCGCCTGGGTGGCTCAGTTGGTTAAGAAGTTGCCTTTGGCTCAGGTCATGATCCTGGGGTCTTGCGATGCAGCCCCGCATCAGGCTCCCTTCTCAGCGAGGAGCCCGCTTCTCCCTCTCCCTCAGCCTGTTGCTCCCCTGCTTGTGCTTGCTCTCTCTCTCTCAAATAAATAAATAAAATCTTTAAAAAATACAAATTCATCATTCAAAGTATTTAAAGTTTTAATATGGGTCAAAATGATTAAATGATATTAAAAATAAAACGCTTAGGTTTCCATTTCAGGTTTGTTTCATGTTTACTTATTTTACAGTATTAATTTCCTTTGCAACGTTTTCTTTTCACTGTTTTATAAATACTAGAATTGTTGGTTTAAGGAGATCCAAATTAATGAAAATTTATTTATTTTTTTTTTTTTAAGATTTTATTTATTTATTTGACAGAGAGAGACACAGTGAGAGCAGGATCACAAGCAGGGGGAGAGTCAGAGGGAGAAACAGGCTTCCCGCAGAGCAGGGAGCCCGATGCGGGGCTCGATCCCAGGACCCTGGGATCATGACCTGAGCCGAAGGCAGACGCTTAACGACTGAGCCACCCAGGTGCCCCAATGAAAATTTATTTTTAATTAAAAAGATATAACTAAGAAGGTGATATGTATTTAAAGTATTATTTTCTAGAGTTATTACCTGCATATATTGGTTTGTAAGGACAAAATAACACAAACAATGCCTTAAGCTACAGGAATTTATTGTCTCATAGTTCTGGAGCCTAGAAGTCTAAGATTAAGGTGTACACAGGTTTGGTCCCTTCTGAGGGCTATTTTGGAGGATCTGTGGCCGCCCTCTCTTGCCTTGTAGACAACCATCTGTTACCGGTGTCTCTTTGTATCATCTCTTCTCTATGTGTGTCTCTTTGTCCAAATTTCCTCTTTTTAAAAGGACACCAGTAATACTGGATTGGAGCCTATTCTAATGACCTCATTATAACTTGATTACCTCTTTAAAGACCATATCACTGGAGAAGGTCACATTCTTAAGTACTTCTAAGTATGATAAGTACGTAAGTATTATGTTAGAACAGAATAGACATAACTCAAGCCATTAGAGACACTTTAATCCCTGCCTGATTATTTCACAGTTGCCATACAAATTCACCAGTACTCAATTTCCTTTATTCGGAGTTATCTTATAATTTTCCCAAATTAATATACATGTTATCTACAAATAGTCCTATCATAACATACACATTGAAAACACACAAATTCTTTCTGATACGTGAAAGTTTTTGAATTTCCACATAAAACTACATTTACTTAAAAATATTTAATTTTCTAATGTAAGAGGATCAAGCTTATTTATTATATAGATTAATATTTATATTAAAACGTAACAGTTGTTTAATAAAGCTAGAACATAAATAGCATAAGTGATTAAACTATAATAAAATGATATATTTCAAAAGCAATTTAATTTTAGAAGGCAATATCCATTATATCTGCTGCAAGTTGTCCTTCAGTTGCCTTTTATTTTATTATTGCTAATACACCATTTATGGCAACATGAATTCCCTGAAGTATAGAAATCAAACATTCCTTCAAAACCAAGCTTATAATGGTATTTTAAAATTATGCGTTTAGTAACTATTTCAATTATCTGGCTAATCTAGATGTTGACTAAAATAGTCACCTAAAAATGTAACCCCCTATATCTAGGGTCCTTTCAACATGTATGCATAGTGGTTTCAGGAGCCAATATTCGGATATAACTAGCTCATATAGGGCTTATAAAATCATGTAATTCAGAGAGAAACATTACTGGCTGAGTTTAAGATTATTTTAACAAGGTTATTTGTTAAATTGTGTCTTCATTACTCTTGGAGTCCATGAAAAAAACGTTAGGACCAACTCATTGGTGAGCCAGAAGCCAACCAGATAGGTCTTCCAGACAAACAGTTCTCTCTCTTCTTCTCCAGTCAAAGTCCCTTTAGTTTTGTTTTGTGTTTCTTTTTTTTACTTTTTTTTATTTTTTATAGTCCCACATAGAAGTTTGTTTGTATAGCAATTTATGCTTCAAAAAAAAAAAAAAGTCTGGCACCACACAATCCTTATATTTCACAGTGCAACCCTTATATTTTATAGGTGCTGGCCCTATATACCAGACTAGCGTGAATTTATTAAAAATAAAGAGCTCATCAGATTGACACTAGAATTCAATCAAGTACCTCAAACTCCCTGTCCTATGCTCAGTGTACCACCACTCAAAATTCAGCTGAACGTTATTTGGATAAATAACTTTTCCTGTGCCTTATTTAGATACTTTCTAATTTCCTTTGTTATTTTACTTGGAAACTCAATGCAGTCATTATCTCTAACATAATTGTAGCTCTAAACCCAGCCCTTCCCTCACATTGTACCAATACTTTTTGTATTTTCTCAAGGAGTGGCCACACCCATATAGCAACAAATTATGCTGACTGATGCTATGACATTAATAACAGTAATGAGTTTACAAAATAAAAATAAGATATAAAGGGGGCGCCTGGGTGGCTCAGTCGTTAAGCGTCTGCCTTCGGCTCAGGTCATGATCCCAGGGTCCTGGGATCGAGCCCCGCATCGGGCTCCCTGCTCCGCGGGAAGCCTGCTTCTCCCTCTCCCCCTCCCTCTGCTTGTGTTCCCTCTCTCGCTGTGTCTCTCTGTCAAATAAATAAATAAAATCTTTAAAAAAAAAAATAAGATATAAAGTAACTCTGGGCTTGGCCTCTAGTTTTGAATGTTGACTTCAATATTTCCTAGGTTTGTGACCCAAAAAAAATCACTTAAGTTTTCTCTATCTGAATTTCTTCATCACTAATTTGATGGTAAAACCAAATCAACCTCATTTGTTTTTTAAACCAAACCAAACTCAGATTAAAAAAAAAAATCTATAAAAATCAATCCCTTAGTAAGTACTCGTAGAATTTTTGTAATCACTGCAGGACTGTCTATTTTATGCTCTTCTGTGTAAATTATTTGTGTGAGTATATATATATATATCACATAGATCCATATATGTGTGTATATTTGTGTGTATACACTCATATACATATATAAATATTATATATGATAGAAATATATGATAGTGTGCTAATAAGATATTTATTATATATATTTATTACATATAGTGATAACTAAGAATGATTTAGAAAGGAGATTTGGGATAAGGTGTATAAAAATAAAAATAAAAAAAATAAAGGATACCTTTATTTTACATTTCTCTGCACTTTTTGATGTTTTGAAAAAAAAAAAGTCTGTTACAGAGCATATGTAGATAATAGTGGGTAACCTTTTTTAAAACTTCTTACACATTTCTGGAATCTCAAAGTGAATAAACTATTTTTCAAAAAAATCTATTTTGTATTTGATTAAAAAAAAAAAAAGGGTCTGTTGTTTCCACTCCACTAATAGCGTAAGGGCAAGAAATGGTATGCTGGGCTTATGATGTTAAAATTAAACTAGGGCAGGAAAGCTACCTAATGAATCTCTGCTCCTAAGTGGTATGTACACAGTATGAATAAGCTTGTTGGTACCTATGAAGATGCATCTGTCAAATAGGAAAATCTTAGGTTCTTTGAGCATATGTATCTTGGATGAAAATATATAAATTGTTGGCCTGATTTAGAAGGAAAAATTGGTACAAGAGCTGAGTAAATTTTTTTTTTTCTGAGTAGAAATATGTTTGGTTAATTATGTGACTAAAAATATATGATATGATACTGCTGCTGAATTTGAACCAACTCCATGAATTTTAAATTTTAAAAAGTGGGGCAAAGTTTGAGAAGTCAATGAAAAGAACATTAATCTCTATGCTATAAAATGTAGAGAAGAGCTATCTTGGATTTTATCTCTTAGCTATGAGAATATTATTTCCTAATCTTAGGGAGAGATTAGCTTTTATTATAGAACTTTAAGAGTATTCATCATCTAGTCATAAGTAAATGAAATTGAGTTGTAGAGGAGTAAATAGGCTTTGTATTTGATTATGTATTTAATGTGAGAATTTTTGTGCATTCACAGAAATTTTCTATAACAATAATTGTGCACTCTATCTGAGAGTATAAACAGCCACATGGGGCCACAGTAAGAAGACTAAATAAATGGGTAAATTCTGCACATTCTGTGCTGGTACCAGCAGAAAAGCCCCATTTTATACCTGGTGTTGATTAGTGCTGCTTTATATTCCTTTTGGTTGAAGATTCAACTTTGGGTAACAAAATCAACCAAAATATATATCCCCTGAAAGAGGTAGAAGATAGATTATCTGAACCTTATATTCTACTTTTCAAGTGGGTAAAGTAATAAATGGGACTGGGGGAATTGCATAATAAAAATGCATATTAATTCTACTGATCACAATTAGATAACAAGTATTTAAAAAACAACATTGTCTCCTTTTTAATTCTCAGTACTTTACTGTTCTCTATATCAGCTCAATAAAACCCAATAAACTAATTATTTCTTCTAGTTCTAACTTCATTAGTATTTATTCAAAGCCTAGCTAAGTGATGGTTACAGTAATCACCCAAAGGTGAGTAAGACATCAAGAACTGTGATAGTTAACTAAGGCAAAGGGGGGAGATAGAGGTTGACAAAAATGTTCGCAAATAATTACAGTAAAAGTGTGGTGAGGCTAATAGACATATGAGTGAGATCTTTAGGAACCTGAGTTGACTTAGTAAGTTATAATATTGAAATCACATGTATGGGGTGCTGCTGGCTGGGAATATGCATTAAGCTTTCTACATATATAAGTTAATAGAAAAAGTAAATGAGTAATTCATATTGGTTAAAAAGAAAAATCTGATTGGTATGAGAAAATTTAAACTGAGTAGTCAAATGAAAGTGTATCAAACAAAGAAGGAATAGACTAATCTATCACATGAACAGTAAAATAAAGGCATCTCAGTGATTTCAATTTTGGGGGGCAGATCCTGGATGTTTGCATCCTTTTATTTTACCATTCCTGAAGTATAGTCTTCTTTTCATATTATAAGAGGAAGGTCTAACCATTAAACTCATGAACTCAGCAGAAGGTTGAAGGAAGGAAAGAAAGAAAATGACAAATTTGGAATTATACACATTGTTTCCCTCATTTCTTGGTTTAAACTTAGTCACATTACCACATCAGTGTGCAAGGTTGCCTAGAAATGGTTCTTTATATAGATTAGCATGTGTCCATTCAGAAGTTAAAGTTTCATTGGAAAATTCATAAAAGTGAATGAGAATGACAACTAAGATGGTACTAGTGGTTCCATGATACGGTAGTAACAAATGGAGCAGCAGAGCAACCAGAAGTTTAACAAAGGGAACTATGGGAAGAGAAAGCCAAGAAAAGCCCTGCTAGGATCACAGTCAATGTGTTAGGCTGAACCAATGCCAGGACATTGGGCAGACTTGAAAACATTCTCTAACCACATACAGATATATCTAAAATCAGCACAAGATTCACTGGCACAAGAGGCTGACGTATAACTCTCACACTACATTGGCTATGCCATAAGCTATTCTGAACTGGGGTAATTCTTAGGAAGCCAAGTTTAAAAATAAAATTACATCTATTCCTGGTGTGCCTGGTGGTGCAGTCAGTTAAGCCTCTGACTCTTGGTTTCTGCTCAGGTCATGATTTCAGGGTCTTGAGATTGAGCCCCACCTTGGGCTCCATGTTCAGCGTGGAGTCTGCTTAAGACTCTCTCTCTCCCTCTCCCTCTGTCCTGCCCCCCGCCCTCTGTCTCTCTCTCTCTAATAAACAAATACATCTTTAAAAAATTACATCAGAGGAGTGTGTGCATACCCAAGACTGCACTCTCTCCAAAGTGATCACAGAGGGAACATCTACACTATCTAGTCCTTGCCTGAACTTAGGAACATAGTATAATCTCCTTGAACTGTGATATTAGCCTCCAAGCCTCACAAACATCTACAGGTCAAAGGTAAATATGTAACTAGCAAAGGGACATAGGTGTGAACTTTGACCAATAACTGACTTATTCTGGCCTAGGGGCAATACCTAATTAATTAGCCCTGACTAAAGCTAAAAGTGAGAGAAAAAGATATGAGCATGAATATCAGAGGTGGCACTCTGCAGGATAAATATATTTCACAAAACAAATTAAGCCAAATAACTAAACAAATAAACAAATGAACAACAACAAATAAACAAATAAACAATAACAATGACATCAACCTACAGATGAGAGAAGAGGGAGAAAAGTGTATCCAGAATAGCGACAACCTATTATTTAAAATGTCCAATTTTCACCAAATATTAAGAGACCTGTTAAGAATGGAGACGGTGGGGCGCCTGGGTGGCTCAGTCGTTAAGCGTCTGCCTTCGGCTCAGGTCATGATCCCAGGGTCCTGGGATCGAGCCCTGCATCGGGCTCCCTGCTCAGCGGGAAGCCTGCTTCTCCCTCTCCCACTCCCCCCGCTTGTGTTCCCTCTCTCACTGTGTCTCTCTCTGTCAAATAAGTAAATAAAAATCTTAAAAAATAAAAAAAAGAATGGGGAAGGTATGATCCAAATAAACAAAAGCTGAGAGAATTCATTACTAGAATACCTGCCTTATAAGAAATTCTAAATGAAGTTCTTTGGACCAAATGCAAGTGATTCTAGATAGTAATTTGTATGGACAGGAAAAAGCAGAAATCCAGTAAAACTAATTCTGTGGGTAATTATAAAATATAGCATAATTTCATATATCTTTTTTCTTCTTAACTAATTTAAAAGCAACTGCATAAAACATGTACATAATGTGTACAGAAGATGCCAGTGAAGGAAGAATAGGTCAACAAAAAGACATTACATATAAAAAGCAAAATGCAAAATGACAGCTGTAAATTCAACCATAAAAACATTACAAGATATGCGAATGGATTAAAATATCTAATTGAAAAGCTGATTATCAATTTGGATTAAAAACAAAACCAAGATCCAATAGTATGCTGTCTACAAGAGATGTTAGATACAAATATATATATATATATATATATATATATATATATATATATATAATTTACCACATCTTACCATGCAAGAAACTTGGAGTAGCTGCAATGTTATTTTAATGGTTAGACTTTAAATGACCATTTATTGAAGAGACTACCCTTTTCTTATTACATATTCTTTGTTTCTTAGTTGTAAATTAATTGATCATATATGTGTGGGTTTATTTCTGGACTCTATTCTGTTCCATTGATCTATGTGTCTGTTTTTATGCCAATACCATGCTGTTTTAACTACTATAGCTTTGTAACATAGATTTTTTAAAGTTTTTTTCCTTTTAATTCCAGTATAGATAACACTGTTATATTAGTTTCAGGTGTATGATATAGTATTTCAACAATTCTACCCATTACTTAGTGCTCATCATGATAAATGTACTCTTAATCCCCTTTACCTATTTCACACTACACCCCAGACATCTCCCCTCTGGTGACCATCAGTTTGTGTTCATAGTTAAGAGTCTGTTTCCTGGTTTGTCTATCACTCTTTTTTTTTTTTTTTTTTTTTTTTTTCATTTTTTTTGTTTCTTAAATTCCCTTTATGAGTGAAATTATATGATATTTGTCTTTCTCTGGCTGACTTATTTCACTTAGCATTATACTCTCTAGCTCTATCCATGTTGTTACAAATGGCAAGACTGCATTCTTTTTTTATGGCTGAGTAATATTACATTGTGTATGTGAGTGTGCATGTGCGTGCGTGCGTGTGTGTGTGTATCACATCTTCTTTATTCATCTATCGATGGACACTTGAGCTGCTTCCATAATTTGGCTATTATAAATAATGCTGCTATAAACATAGGGGTGCATATGTCCTTTCAAATTAGTGGTTTGTATTCTTTGGTAAATACTGAATAGTTAAATCATGGATCATAGAGTAGTTCTATTTTTTTTTTTTTTTTAATTTATTTATTTGACAGAGAGATAGCACGAGTAGGCAGAGCGGCAGGCAGAGGGAAAGGGAGAAGTAGGCTTTCTGCTGAGCAGGGAGCCCGATGCAGGGCTCGATCCCAGGAGCCTGGGATCATGACCTGAGCCAAAGGCAGCCGCTTAACCGACTGAGCCACCCAGGCGCCCCGAGTAGTTCTATTTTTAATTTTTTGAGGAGCCTCCATACTGTTTTCCACAGTGACTTTTGCTATGGCTGATGTCAGAGACATTACTGCCTATGCTCTCTTATAGAATTTGTATAGTTTCGGGTCTCACATTTAGGTCTTTAATCCATTTTGAATTTATTTGCATGTTGCTATCCAGTTTTCCCATCATCATTTGTTGAAGAGACTATCTTTTTTCCCATTGCATATTCTTGCCTCTTTGGTTGAGGATTAATTGACCATGTAATTGTGGGTTGGTTTCTCGACTTTCTATCTTGTTCTGTTGATCTATGTGTCCATTTTTGTGCTAGTACCATACTGTTTTGATTACTCAGCTTTGTAGTATAACTTCAAATCTGGAATTGTGTTACCTCCAGCTTTGTTTTTCTATATCAAGATCATTTTGGCTATTTGGGGTCTTTTGTGGTTCCATACAAATTTAAGGATTGTTTGTTCTAGCTCTGTGGATAATGTTGTGGTATTTTGATAGGGATTACATTAAATCTGTAGATATAGTTTTAAATCAGGGAACATTATGCCTCCATCTTTATTCTTTCTCAAGATTGCTTTGGCTATTCGGGGTCTTTTGTAGTTCCATACAAATTTTAGAATTTTTCTTTTTTATTTCTCTGAAAAATGTTATTGGCGTTCTGATTGGGATCGCACCAAATCTGTATATTACTTTGGATATTATGGGTATTTTAACAAGATAACAATATTTTAATAAGACTAATTCTTCCAATCCATAAGTATGAATATCTTTTCATTTATTTGTGTCATCGATTTCTTATATTAATGTCTTGTAGTTTTCATTACACAGGTTTTTCATTTCCTTGGTTAAGTTTATTTCTAGCTTTTTTTTTTCTTTTTAATGCAATTGTAAATGGGATTTTTTAAACAAAATAAACAAATGGTACTACATCAGTGCAGTTGTAAATGGGATTGTTTCTACAAACAAAATAAACAAATGGGACTACATCAAACTAAAAAGCTTCTTCACAGTAAAGGAAACCATCAACAAGATGAAAAGGCAACCTACTGAATGAGAGAAAATACTTGCAGATTATATATCTGAAAAGAGACTAATATCAAAAATATATAAACATCTCATACCATTTTTTCTTTTTTTTAAGATTTTATTCATTTATTAGAGAGAGAGAGAGACAACAAGAGAGGGAACACAAGTAGGGGGAGTGGAAGAGGAAGAAACAGGCTTCCTGCCTAAGAGAGAGCCTGATGCGGGGCTTGATCCCAGAACCCTGGGACCATGACCTGAGCCTAAGGCAGATGCTTAACGACTGAGCCACCCAGGCACCCCTATCTCGTACCACTTAACAACAACAACAACAAACAATAATAATAATGATGATAATAATAATAATAATAAATTGGAAGAAAATCTAAATAGACTTAAAAAAATAAAAGACATACAGATTACCAACAAGCACATGAAAAGATGCCCAATGTCATTAATCCTCTGGGAAATGCAAACCAGAACGCCAATAAGGTATCACTCCACACCTATTATCAAAAACACAAGAAATAACAAATGTTGACAAGGATATGGAACAATGGAACTCTTGTGCACCATTGGTGGGAATGCAAACTGGTGCAGCTACTGTAGAAAACAGTATGGAGGCTTCTCAAAAAATTTAAAAAGGAACTACCATATGATACAGCGGTTCTAATTCTTGGTATTTATCTGAAGAAAGTAAAAATAATAACTCTAAAAGATATCTGCACCCTCATGTTTATTGCAGTATTATTTATAATAGCCAAGATATGGGAATGACCTAAGCATCCACTGATGGATGAATGAATAAAGAAGATTTGCTGTATATATAGACAGTGGAATACTACTCAGCCATAAGAAATAATGAAATCTTGCTATTTACAACCACAGGGATGGACCTTGAGGGCATTATGCTAAGTAAAATAAACCAAACAGAGAAAGGCAAGTACCATGTGACCTTATATGTGAAATCTTAAAAGAAAGAAAAAGAAAGAGAAAAAAATATGCTCATAGATATAGAGAACAGATTGGTGATTGCCAAAGGTGGAGGCTTAGCAATAGGAGAAATGGATGAATTGAGGATTTTTTAATTTAAATAAACTGACAAAAAGGCTTTAAAAAGTCAATCAATGAAGATGATATAAAAATTACAAACATATAAGCACCTAACAAATATCCCCAAAATACATGAAGCAAAACTGACAGAATTGAAGGAAGAAATAAATAATTCAACAATAATAGTTGGAGATTTCAATACCTCACATTTAATAATGGATAGAACTACAAGGAAACAGAGGACTTGAACAATAGTTAAGTATCTGTAACAGACATCCAGAGACCACTCTCCCCAACCACAGCTGTATACTCATTCCTCTCAAGCACTCATGGAACATTTTAACAGTTACAACATATACTTGCTCGAAAATAAACCACAATAAATTTTAAAATATTTATATAATGTAAAGTATGTTCTTTTACCATACAAGAATGAAACCAGAAATCAATAACAAAGAGCACTGGGAAAATTAACCAATATGAGGAAATTAAATAACACAAATCTAAATAAGTGGATCAAGAAGGAATCACAAAGGCAATTAGAAAAATAATGAAGAACTTTGAGATGAATAAAATTAAAGAACAACATATCAAAACTTTTAGGACTCAGTTATGGCGGTGCTAAAAGGGAAATGTATAGTTGTAAACACTGCTATTTAAAAATATAGATCCCAAAACACTAACTTATTCTTCCAATATAAGAAATTAGAAAATAAAGAGCAAAGTATACTCAAGTAAAACAAATGAACGAAAAGAGTAAAGAGTAAAGCAGAAATAATTAAAATATTAAAAAATCAATACACAAAATCAAAGAAACTGGTTATTTGAGAAAAAAGCTGGTTATTTGAGATCAACATAATTGGCAAATATTTAGCTAGATTGGCCAAGTGAAAAAGAGAAAACTCAAGTTACTAAAACCAGTAATGAAAGAAGGGGCATCACTGTTGAATTTATAGGTATAGGATTATATAAAAATAATGTGAACAACTGTATGGAAAAAAATGGATAATGTAGATAATATGGCCAAATTCCTAGAAGGAAACAAACTATCAAAAATGATTAAAAAAGAAAAAGAAAATATCAGGCGCCTGGGTGGCTCAGTTGGTTAAGCGACTGCCTTCGGCTCAGGTCATGATCCTGGAGTCCCTGGATCGAGTCCCGCATCGGGCTCCCTGCTCAGCAGGGAGTCTGCTTCGCTCTCTGACCCTATCCCCTCTCATGTGTTCTCTCTCATTCTCTCTCTCTCAAATAAATAAATAAAATCTTTAAAAAAAAATACTCATAAAAAAAAGAAAAAGAAAATATCAATAGAGATATCACATGTAAATAATTTGAGTTAATAATTTTAAAATTTACCAAAAATAAAGCCCAAGCCTAGAATGGGTAAAATTTATCAAACATTTAATGAGTAATTAACACAATTTTTTTTACAAACTCTTCCACAAAATAGAACAGAAAGGAACACTTCCTCTCATTCAATGAAGCAAATATTTCCTTGATAGTGGAACCAGGAAAAGATATCCCAAGAGAAGAAAACTGCAAACAGATATCTCTTGTGAACATAGACGCAAAAATCCTGAACAAAGTAACTGCAAACCAAATCTTACAATACAACAAACAAACAACACAACCAATTATATAACATCACCAATTGTGATTGATCCTAGAAATTCAGTTTGGTTTAATAACTGAGAATTGATTGATATAAAACATTATAATTGAGTAAGTGACAAAACCACACGGTCATCTCTGCAGACACAGAAAAAGAATTTGACAAAATTCCAAACCTTTCAAAGATAAACTGATCAACAACTTAGGGACAGAAGAGAACTTACTCAGCTTGCTAAAGGGTATCTTTTACAATTAACATCATATTTAGTAGTTAAAGACTGCTTTCATGCCAATATCAGGAACAAGACAAAGATGTTCATTCTTACTACTCTTATTTAATATTGTACTAGAAATTCTTGACAGAATGATTAGGAAGAAAAAAAATGAAAAGGTCATCACAATTACAAAGGAAAATGTAAAACTAATTCTATTTGAAGATGACATAATTGTGCAAGTAGAAAATTCTAGGGAATCCACTAGATAACCTATCAGAACTAATAAATGAGCTCAAAAAGTTGCAAAACATTACATCTTCTACAAAAAATAGTTATATTTCTGAACCTAACAATAAACAATTCAAAATGAAATTAAGAAAACCATCCCACTTGGGACACCTGGGTGGCAAGGTGGGTTAAATGTCCAATTCTTGGTTGTAGCTCAAGTCATGATCTCAGGGTCCTTAGATCAAACCCTGCATTGGGCTCTGCACTCGACACAGAATCTGCTTGGGATTCTCTCTCCTTCTCCCTCTGCCCCTCTTGCTTGTTCTCTTTCTCAAAGTAAATGAATAAATCTTAAAAAGAAGAAAAAATAATGTATCTGCATTAAAAAACTTAAAAAATATATTAAGTAAAAGATATGTAAGGCTTGTAAACTAAAAATTACAAAACATTGTTGGAAGAAATTAAATGACTTAATGACTTACATCAAAGGAAAGATATCTCATGTACATAGATCAAAAGACTTAGTATTATTAAGAAGACTATACTCTCAAAATTCATCTGCAAATTTAAAGCAATGCCTATCACATTTGCAGTTATTTTTTTCCTTGAAAAATTAGCAAGGTGATCCTAAATTCATTTGGAGATTTAAGAGACTCAGAATAGTCACAACAATCTTTATTTGAATAGTCAAATATCAGAATAGTCAAAACAATATGGAAAAAGTTTAGCAAAGCTGGAGGACTCCCACATTCTGATTTTAAAATTTCTACAAAGCTATAGAAATCAAGACAATATGGTATAGACATAAGGATAGACCTAAGTAAGATCAAGTACTAGAATTGAGGGTCCAGAAATAAATTCTAAAACTACAAAACTCCTAGAAGAAAACATAGTAGTAAATGTTTGCAACCTTAAGGTAGTAGGTAATTTCTTATATATGACACGAAAAGCAAAAGAAAGAAAATAATAGATTAAGTCGAATTTATCAAAATTTAAGACGTCTATTGCTTCAAAGGTCATCATCAAGAAACTGGAAAGCCAATGATATATGGGAGAAAATACTTGCAAGTTATTTATCTGTTGTGAGATTCACATATAAGATACTAAAAAACTTATAATGCAATAATATTAAGACACAAACGACCCTATTTTTAAAATTTGATTAGATACTTCTTCAAAGAAGACATACTTGTGGCTAACAAGCACATGAAAGGATACTTACTATCATTAGTCATTATGGAAATAAGGATCAAAATCACAAAGAGATACCACTTTATAAATATTGGAATGACTCTAATTAAAAAGACAGAATATAACAAGTCTTGCTTAGGATCTTTGAAATTGTAATAGTTAATCCTTTATTAATTGCTGGTGGAACATAAAATGGTGTAACTGCTTTGAAAAATAGTTTCTCATAATGTAAAACATAGAAAAATAGTTTCTCATAATGTAAAACATAGAGTCACCATATGACCCAGAAATTCTACTCCTAGGTATATGTATTAGACAATGTTCTCCAGAGAAACAGAACCAATAAATTACACACACACACACACACACACACACACACACACACACATATATATGTAAGATTTATTTATTTATTGAGAGAGAGAGAGAGTGGGGGGTGGTGCAGAGGGAGAGAATCTTTAAGCAGACTTCCCACTGAGCCAGAGTCTAACACTCAGCTCAATCTCATGACCCATGAGATAATGACCTGAGCCCAAACCAAGAGTCAGATGCTTAACCCACTGAGTCTCTCAGGTACCCCTAAATAATACATTTGTTTTAAGAATGGCTTAGGTGACTATGGAAATTGAGAAGTCTCATGATCTGCAGTCTGCCTTCTGGAGAACCAAGAAAGTCAGCAGTATAATTCCAAAACCAGGGGTGTAAGTCTGAAGGCTTGAGAACCAGAGGAGCTGACTTCATAAATCCTGGTCCTAGTTCAAAGGCCCAAGAACCACAAGCACTGATGTCATAGAGCAGGAGTATATGGATGTCCCAGCTCAAGAAAAGAGAAATCCCCCATTCCTCCACTTTTTGTTCTATTCAGGACCTTAATAGATTGGATGTCCACACAAAATGGTGAGGGTAATCATCTTTATTTAGTGTACTAATACAAACCCTAGTCTCTTCCAGAAACATCCTCATGGACACAACTGGAAATAATGTTTTATCAGTTATCTGGGCATCCCGTAACCAAGTCATGTTGATACATAAAATTAATCATCACAAGTCCACTTCCTATCAAACTGGCATTTTTCTCTAAACATTCTTAATCTCCAAATAAAGACAATGGCAAGATCAGTGTGCCTGGGTGGCACAGCCAGTTGAGGTTCTGATTGTTGGATTCGGCTCAGGTCCTGATCTCAGGATCGTGAGATTGAGCCCCATGTTGGGCTCCATGCTCAGTGCAGAGTCTGCTTAAGACTCTTTCTCCCTCTGCCCCTCCCATCCCCACACTTTCTCTCTCTCTCTCTCAAGTAAATAAATAAATCTTTAAAAAAACAGACAACGACAAGATCATAATTCCACCTAACATGATGCAACTATCCTGCAAACAACTGAAAACACACTAATCCCTTCTCCAAAGAGCAGGTAAAGTTCTGGAGTAATGTTTACTTTTCTCCTGATATCCTGTAGCTTGAAAACTATGAAGTAAAATTAACAATACTTAAATACGGATATAAAGTAAACACATTTTATATTACATGGTAAGAGAATAAGAGAGGAAAGAAAACAGATATTTGCTTAATAAATGTGTACATACACAGAAATGAATTTATAACAAAATAAGGAAAAAAATACTCATGACAATTACAGTCCTGTTTCTGTAACTAATCATGTGGGTGTAGCTCATATTTATAACTACCTTCTTCTACTACCCATTCTGTATTCCTCTTGCTTTCCAGCAATCACCTAGGCTGATCATGTTCTTTACCTGGTGGTATGATCCAGATCCAAACTTTCATTCCCAAAAGGTCTAGGCTGTCACTAATCCTGCCTGGATTGGATTGCTAATGGTTTTCCATTGACCTTAATCTCAGGGTAAGGTAATACTAAGAGACATGCTAAGAAATCTATATTCCAAACATATTCTTCCTTACTTTCATTGTAGAGTAGTAGTTAAATTTCCCCTTCAGGATCAATCACCTCAGCCAACACTATAGCTCCCTTATTTCCCTACTAATGCAAAGGCATGAGGAGCTCAAAGTGGCTGAGTGGAAGTCTTAACTTCCAGTACAATGGAATCATTGTTGTGTTTCCTGTTGGAAGCATTCCTCCCTCTAGAATGCCATTATGGTTTGAATGAACATGGATAGACCACTGAATTCCATGAACATGGGTCCATTGCCACACTTTTTTCTCCCTAATAAAGTTAGTACCTTAATCAGAAATCATGATGTATGGATTACTATGATAGTGGACAGATGGTAGTTTTGGAAGAAGCATTATGTGCATGGAAGGCAAATCCATATCCAGAGCATGTGCCTACTCCAATAAGGACAAAATGCTGCTCCTTCCAATGATGGAAGCAGCTCAATTTAATCTACCTAGCACTAGGAATAACTTACTACCTCATTCCTGGCACCTATCTGTCTTAGTCCACACAGGATGCTAAACAACAACAACAACAACATCAAAAATAAAACATATACTGGATAGTTCATAAACGACAGAAATTTATTTTTCACAGTGTGGGAGGAGGAGAAGTCCAAGAACAAGATGCTGACAGATTCAGTGTCTATGAGAGCCTTCATCCTCACTAATATTTGGCTGTCTTTTTACTCTGTCCTAATATGGCAGAAAGTACAAGGGAGCTCTTTGGGGCTTCTTTCATATGGGCATTTAATTCCCTTCATTGGGGCTCCACTTTCATGACCTAACCACTTCCCAAAAGCTGCCCACATCCTAATATCATCACATTGGTCTTAGGACTTAATATATGAACTTAGGGGAATATAAACATTCAGTCTATAGCAACACATGTCCAAGAGAAGTGAAAACATACATTCACACAAATATTTCTATATGAATATTCATAGCAGAATTTCTTGACTATTATAGGCTATAAATGGAAACAACCCAAATGTCCATCAACCAGTATCTGGGTAAACAAAATGTGGTTTATCCTTAAAATGAAATGTTTTTCAACCACTGAAAGGAAGGAATTACTAATACATGATACAATATGGGTAAGTTTTGAAAGCATTAGACTCAGTGAAACAGACTAATGATAAAAGATCACACATTGTATTGCTCCATTTTCAAGAAATATCTGGAATAGACAAATCTGTAGACAGAAAGATTAGTGGTTTCCTAGGGTCTAAGAGGGTGGGTGTAGCTTGTGATTGATAAGATAGGGGTTTCTTTTTAAGGTAATTTAAGTGTTCTAAACTTAATTTTTAGCTATGGTTGCAAAACTCTGTGAATATACTAAAAAACATCAAATTGTACACTTTAAATGGGTGAATTTTATGGCTGTGAATTACAGCCTGGTAAAGATGTTAAACAGAAAAACTAGAGTTTCTATTATTGCAGAAGAAAAGTAGAAATGATATTTAAGGGGCGATGAGTTTATTTGTTATAAGCATATTGTTCTGAGAAAACATTTTATATAAAATACGGGTATAATTAGGCTTTCTTCATTTTTGTCCTTCAGAGTCATTTGTATAATTCTGTATGACTCATTATGGAGCAGTTGTTTTTTTCTTCAATCAGAAGCTAGTTAGTTTTGAGTACTTGTTTTTCTCTAGCATGTGCTATACTGTGAGGTATAGAGGGGAAACATAGGACATAGCTAACACACATGGTATAGAAGATCAAACTTCTTGAGCTATAAACACACTTCTGATGTAAACCATTGACTTTTAATTGTAACAACTGGTATATTATTTAAATGAATGAAAGACTGAAATACTATGGTCTTCTTTAAAGCATCTATTTGATAACATATTTTGTGATTATTTATGAATAATCAGGTTAAATACTTATGAATATTTGTATTTAAATATAATCTGTAAATATTCAAAATATTTATGAATATCCAAGATAAAAACCAGGATAGAATATAGTATTTAGAAGAAACCCAAGTAATATTTACTTATAGTAGTGGACTCTTGAGAAATCCTGTGATTCCCATCAATGGAAGCATACAGAGAACATCTGACAAAGACCTGATCTTTGGGACCAGCTGTTCTGCTAGGTTCTATTTATCTTGAAAGAAATCTTGCTTGCCTGCTGTTTCTGAATTTTGTTATTTTATCAATGAAAGCAACTATTTGATAGATAAAAGCAGTGGGAAGGCTTTGAGCATTGCATTCTTATTTTCAAGAGCTAATTCTTAACATAGTCCTAAGAATTAGAATGTATTGATGACTGTACGTTCTCTTAGATGAGAAGATAAGTAGGTTATTTGGAAATTGCAAAAGCAGGACAGAAAGAAGTGATGGGAGGAAGTGACTCTTGCAAGAAATCCTACTACATGCAAAATTAGATATGATCCCTATTCCTTATGTTACCATTAGCAAATTAATCACCTCCACTCTCTCACATGTGAAATCAGAAGAATAACAGTATTCATCTAATTAGACATTGTTACAAGAACTTAAGTAAATAATATATGTGAAATGCTCAACCCTTAGCAAATAATAAGACCAGGGTTCAAAAGATATTTTAAATATGGACCTTGGGGCAGATTCACTATTAGGGTGAGCTCCATGATCCCCACCTCTTGGTATTCACATATGTACATGATCTCCTTTCCTTGAGTGTTTATTGGACTTATTATTTGCTTATAATCAGTGGAATATGTTAAAAGAGACAGGATATGAGTGATTATGTATATTTGATTATGTAGTTACATTACATAAGTATAGCATTTATTTTGATGAAATCTCCCATTTTCTTGCAGCTTTTCATGAAGCAAATAGGCATGTTATAAGCCCACATGGCAAGAAACTGAAGGTGGCTTCTATGAGCTAAGGGTGGCCCCAGAAGACAACCAGCAAGTAATACTGTAAACAACAATGCAAGTTTGTAAGTAGATTTCTACTCATTTGAGCCTCCAAATGAGAAACTACCCTTAAGCAACATTTTGATTGCAGCTTTGCATAGGAACCAGATATCTGAGTATGGGATATTGCCATAACAAATACCTCAAAATGTAGGAATGGCTTTTGAAATTGGCAGTAAATGTAGGCTAGAAGAATTCTGAAGACATTGATAGACAAAATTCACTCTCTGTAGAAATCTCAACTTGGAGCATGCTGCTGATAAGAGCTAAGAAGGAAATAAAGAACATACTCTTGGAACAAGAAGGAATGAGGATCCTTATTACATAGTTGTGAAACTTCGCAACTTTATTGCCTATAATAAAGTGGAAAGTAGAAAATGTGCTAATGAATTTGGTGACCTAGCTAAGGAGATGCCCAAGCAGAGTAGAGAAGACGTCGCCTGGTTTCTTTTTCCTACTTATAGCAAAATCCAAGAGAAGTGAGATAAATTACAGCAAGATATGTTAACCACAATAAGAACCAGGATGTAATGATTTAGGACATTCTCACTCTTCCACTGGGATAAGATGCTAAAATTTAGAAATGGCTTCTCAGCACTGTCAAGAAAGTGTGTCTAGAGAAAAAGAGTGTGATGGTGTAAACTTTTTCTAAATCATCAGAACGGTTGAAACGTGAGACTGCAAGTTTTCTAAGAGATTAGGGGTACGCCTCACAGAACCTCTCAGTAAAACCATGATATCTCTAGGAAACAAGTCATGCTCCTCAGCGAGCTCAGCCAGAGCTCAAAATAGGCTATTTCAAAATGAACTCTTAAAATGGATTTTGTTTAAAAAAAACAAAAAAACAAAAAACAAAAAAAACGAAGCTGAGTTAGTTCCATGGGAGACACACAAAGTTCTTGAGAAAATTATTTCAGCAAAAGCATTGCCCGTTGGGACTGGAACAGACAAAGATAGTGCAAAGATAGTACAAAATGGGGTCAAACACCCCAGATTCTATTAAAAAGAAGCAGGCTGATAACACTACTTAACTGTGACCTCAATGATGAAGTCTAGACTTTGAGTAGATGCTATATTGGACTAAAACTCTTGCTGGCATTTGGAAGAAAGATGGTAAAAGTAGTTTATGTGTGCAACAGATGTGAGTCATTGAAGGCTGTAAGGTGGACTAGGATAGACAATCTCTTTACAGTCCAAGTTCCCTTGTATTCAAGACCTTGTGTGATCCCCTCTATTTGAGTATGGGCAAGATCCGTGACTCACTTCTAACCAACAGAATATGTCAAAAATGAAAGGACATCTCTGATTATGTGATTAATTTATGTAAGGTTATAGTACCTATTTTGCTGAGTCTCTCACTTTGTTGCTTGCTTGATGAAACAAACAGCCTTGATGGAAGGTCCCACATGGCAAGGAAACAAGAGCAGCCTCTAGTTTATGGTCACAAAGAAATGAAAGCTTTTATTTCTAAAGGCTCAAGGAACCAAATGCTACCCAAACCCATGTTAAGCCTGGGGCAGATTTCTCTCCAATATAACCGCGAATGATAATCCAAAGGACCAGCTAAATCATGCCCACAGAAACTTCGAGTTAACAACTTTAGACATCTTGGCCTCAGAAACTTTGAGTTAATAAATTTGTGTTTTTGAAGACACTAAGCTTATGGTAATTTTTTACTGCAGCAATAGGAAACTAATACAGACATCCTAGAGGGTTATCTGCTTAGGGCTGCTGGTCATGAAGTAGAGGAAGGCAGAGAACAGAGAAAAGAGAAAGGAAAACTGCTGGGGTTCTCTTTGTTAACATTCCATGACAATCTTTCAGGCATTGCTCCAACAGGACGCTTCCCAGTGTTTTTGTAGTATATATCTAGCCACTAGATCATTACCTAAACTATTGTTCTTTTCTCCTTTGTTCCAAAAGTGGAAAATCTGGAGCTATATTAACTTACCCTTTTTGGAGGACAATTCATAGAGGAGATGCTAAGAAAAGTTAAAATGTCATATTGAAGAGGGGAAAGAGAATTTAGAATTATAGTCTTAAAATAGGTAAAATAGCTGTTATTAGGTAAATAAAACAATTAAAGAAATTTTATGTACTAAGTTAGGAATCGCAGTGTGATTTTTTTCTGAAACCTTAAAAGTAATAAAAATAATAATTGCAAGGATGGGAGAATATTTTCCCATAAAATTCAGATATGTTTTGTTTATTAATCATAATTAAAATTTTCTTAACTTAAATTCCTATCCATATGTCCTTTATTTTATTCTTGAATCTTCTTTTGTGTATATCTAGAAATAATATATGAACTCAATTCTATAAATAATTATCTTTAGCCTAACATGTAATGTAGCTGTTGCTTCCAAGATGTATGAATCCAGTCACCCTACCCAACCCCCCACATCTAAGGCAAACCACTATCATCATTCCAACAATTACAAAATATCTTCTTTCCATTCTTAGCACATACAGTCTTTCACCACATAGAATTTATATTGATCATACTGATCTTTATTTCTGTCATTTTATTGAAGTAAAAAAAATACAAATTGTAAGTGTGGAAATTGGTAATTATTTTGGAATGTATATATCCATATAGCTACTTTCCATATCAAGAAGTAGAATACAGCAGAACCTCAGAAATAGTCAATATGTCACAACCAAATGATCACCTCGTGTCTATCAGCGTAAGTTAATTTTTTCTTTGTTTGAACTTTACATAAATGTAAGCAACAGTGTAATTTTGTGTCTGGCTTCTTTCCCTCAAATATATGTTTGGGAGTGTCATCCAAGCGTGTCGAGTACACTTCTAGTATACTTCATTTTCATTGTGTTAACTACAGCATAATCTAGGCATCTTACTTTCTGTTGATGGCCATTGAGGTAGTTTCTTGGTAGGGGATAATTATGGATGGAGCTGTTTTGAACATTGTTGAATATGTCCACTGGTGTATGTATGTGCTTGTTTTTATTGATGGTAACCTAGGAGTAGCATTTTACAAAGGTATAGATTATACAAATGTGCAGTTTTAATGGATATTGGTAGCTTTGCGTACTGATTGTACCAATTTACAATCTCATATGCCATGTTTCTTACGATAGGTCATGCCACATTCACCAGAATTTTCATCTTCCTGATGACTAATACAACTGTTCAGCTTTTCATAAGTTTCTCAACCATTTGGATACACCAGGATATTTAAATTATTTCAGAATTGTTACCTCTTCTATTGTCTGAAAGAGTTGTTTAATTTCAAGATTTAAGCAAAAGAGCAATCTTCTTAGCTCCCACATCATGTATTCTTCAACCCTGATTTTAAAAAAAATGTAATAAAACAAAAAACTCCAAACATTTACCCTCTTTTCTTAGAATAACACTCATGCACCTTAACACGGCCTGCATAAAATGATCTCTTTTCCTCAATTCTGCCTACCCACACTGTCTTTACTGCAGTTTTCAGCTTACACCAAGTTTTTGTTCTTGCACCTGTTATTACTTTTCATTTTACTCACTACAGAGTCTTTGTTCTTGTTATTTTAATCTCCTGATTACTGACTATCTCAGTAATTATGTCTCTGCTCAATTGTCATATAACAAGAGATGCTTTATCTGATGAAACTAGCATTCCTTGACTTTGGTTTTGCTGAGGCTCAGTAACATTTTAATTTCTTCAATTCACTTATCACTATCTGAAATTATCTTTTTTTTTTTTTTTAATTTCCCTCTTCAATGTCATGTCAACAGCATCTAAACCTGTGTCAGGTGCATAATAACTGTTTGACACATTTCTAATAAGTAAATGAAAAATGTACAAGTACAACCTTCAATGAATTATTTTTCTGCTGACCCATATCTTAGTTGCTACATTCTCAAAAAAGAAAGAAAAGTAAAAAATTTGATTGGTTAAACTTCTGGAATATTTATTCCACTGCTACTTTAATCTATCATTAATTTAGAGGATTTTGGCCTGGTAAATCTTCTGTCACAACTGAAGTAGTGACTAAAGAAAGCTGTGTTATGGAAGTAAGAAATGTTTCAGGTAAGTATCTATATTCACAAAATTATTTAAACAATGCACAAAATGATCCATGCAAAAGGTGGAGAAATGGTATCAAACTGCTGCCAATCATATCTTCTTCATTAATTGTCTATGAGATCTTAGAAAACATATTTAATTTTTCTTTATGTATCTGAAGGAATAATTGTTCATGCCTCTTTATTTCTGAAATTTCATAACTTTATGATCTAAATAGTCATGTCTGAAATTGATTATGCAAAGAATGCTGGAAATTAATGCAAAAGAAAATTTTGCATCAATTATTTAGATCTATTTATTATGTTTCCTCACTATTTCCTTTGGTGCATATATATAGTACTGAAATAATCAAGTCTTTGTCAGCTCTCAGTAGTATCTTTACTTTAGGTATCAAAATATGGTCATGTTACAGAACGACAAACCACACAGCTTTGCAGTGATTCTTGTTCTAAATAAGGAGAGAGTAAATATGTGTGGATCTCATGTCTGGGTCTAGAAATGCTTATAGAATGAATAAAACAGTGGATGAAAAATGTAGATGGTCAGAAGAGAAAGGTAGGGTGGAAAGTAAAATGAATATTTATAAATAGGTTTTCAGCCAACTAAACTAGGATCCTTGGAAACAAAAGATAATGTTCCTTTTCTAAACAAAATGTTTACTTCAGGGATATCTTTACATTTTGGATGGTACTTATAGTACACATAAAAATTACAACAAAAAACTGTTTCAAGGAAGTTTCAAGTTTTCTTGTATTTTCCTACAGAGTCCAATCACCTTAAAATGTTTTGCCCTTTGAATTTCTTTATTATCCCTTTACATGAAAACTCCAAAGTTTTTGTGGAATTATAAGTAAGTAGATCCAGACCCTGCGTTAGTCAGGGTCCAGCAAGAAGCAGATGATTAAAAACCGTTCAGAGGATCTAATGTAGAGAATGGTGGCTATAGTTAATGATACAATATTGTATACTTGAAAGTTTCTGAGTAGATCTTGAGCATTCTCACTGCCCCCTCCCAATAGAGTTAACTATGTGAGGTGGTAGATATGCTAATTGTCTTGATATTGGTAATTATTCCACTATATATGTATATCATATCATCACATTGTACACTTTAAATATTTAATATCCTATTTGTCAATTATTCCTCAATAAAGTTGGGAAAAAGAAATTTGAAGAAAGAAATTAACAAAAGGACTGTTTACAGACATGTGGATAGACTGTAGAAGAACTGAAACAACACAATGTTCTAGGGCAAGTGAAAGCACAAATCTATTATCATCCTATTATCTTAGCTCTGGAGAATCAGACAAGAATTGTCAATGAACTTGAGAGGTAAGTGTGTGGGAAGATCTTCTCTGACAGTGATGTTGACATATTCAGCTCCAAGTGGTAACATAAGAAAGAAAATGAAGAAAAAATGGAACAAACTCATACTCTTCCTTTCTGATTTCTTGCCTGGGCTGCCCATTGGCCAAAACCAATGTTAAAGCCAGAAGATAAAATATCCTGTTGATAAAGTCATGCAGGTCAGCCTTCAGGACAGTGGAGAGTGAAAAAGAAGTAAGGAAAATGGATCAGGATAGGGAGGACAGAAAAGCCAGGACAGACACATGGGTCAGTTAAAGGGGTCATTTGAAAACCTCCAGTGTATTGTGGTTTTATCTGAATCTTATTCCAGCCATGGCTACCACAACAAGCTTCATTTATTCTCAATCACCAAAATTAGTGAAGTCAACACTGTCACATCCTATCATCGTCCTTCCTTCCTACCTTTCCCTTTCTCTTCACACTTATCACTTTTTCAAAGATGAGGTGTAGGTGCCTGTGTGGTTTTGTTGTTCTTGTTGTTTTTGTTTGTTTGTTTTCTTTTCTTTTAGAAAATATAGATGTGAAGCATAAAATCCACAGAAATACTAGTATTTCTTTTATTTCCAACATATGACTATATTTATCCTTTTGGGAATCGTTCTTTTTTTCACTTTAATATTAACTTTTTTTGAATATAGTTGACAATGTTATATTAGTTTCAGCTGCACACATTGGTGACTTGACAAGTTTATACATTATGTCATGTTCGCCACAGTACAGCTACCATCTGTCTCTTTACGTAATAGAATCGGTCTTCAAATCTAATTAGTCAATCAAATCTTTGAAATTTTGGTAAAACACTATCTGCTTTACTAAAACTCACTACATGTTCATGGATTTATATTTACTCCTTTCATACGCTCTAAAATTTCCCCACTTGCAGCTCCTCTTTTTTCAAGCTTCAAAAACATGGTCACATTTGCTTGGTAACTGAATCTTCATATAATGAAGAGACAGAAAAGGAAAGAGAGGGAGAGAGAAAACCAATAAATCCCTGTGCCACACAGACTGTCATAAATATAGAAACTAGAATAATATACTTCAAATCGAGCATGAGATTGCCCCTCCTAAGGACATGCTCCAATTCATTTTCCCTATTCCAGTGATCTTCCCTAAGAGCAAATTAGTGATTTGTCATCTGTACATTTCTTTCTTGGAACACTGGAGCATAAATTCACTTTCCTTCCATCTATATCATAGTTTCTTTATTTGGTTTTTCCTGTGTGTTTCATTGGAATTTATATCATGTACTATTTGTACTTGTTCTTTCCATGAGCCTACCTGAAATGAACCTTATTAAAGAGAATGTTGAAAGTCAACCTTATCTTTGGAGATTTCCAGGTTCTCAATGGCTGACTTTTGGTGAGGTACTAATCCCTGATGCAGGTTTATATCTGAGTGATTGGTTGTTATTATAACTGAATACCCAAGGTAAAATATTTGTCAGCTAGTGTATACCACTTTTGTCCAGTTGTTTCAGAAGATAGATGTACATTAAGGGTTATATGTCTTTCTAGTGATATCTAAAGATATGTGTTTATTCTTTATAGAAATAAAAAGGATCTCTTTAGATAAATCAGCAATTATTATTTCCCTAATATTATGGGTATTTGTTTTTGTTTTTGTTTTTTAAAGGTTTTATTTATTTATTTGAGAGAGAGAGAATGAGAGACAGAGAGCATGAGAGGGAGGAGGGTCAGAGGGAGAAGCAGACTCTCTGCCGAGCAGGGAGCCCGATGCGGGACTCGATCCCGGGACTCCAGGATCATGACCTGAGCCGAAGGCAGTCGCTTAACCAACTGAGCCACCCAGGCGCCCTATTATGGGTATTTGAAGTAGAAATATTTTTTTGATTTTTGAATGCTTAATTAATATATCTAAATAGATTTAGCTAACATATATATTGTATATAATATGTATATAGGTATATATACACACACTTACATGTTGTAAACATGCCCTTTTGTGTTTGATTTATAAACATACTACTCTATCAGTCAGTAAATTACATTTTGATGGTGATAAAAAAGTGGAATAACTGAGAATTGAAACTAACACAATTAATTCTCTCCTGTGTGAATCAGTACTGGGAGTTAACATACTTCCCCATTCTTATGTTAAACAGTTTGGAAACAAGAAAAATTAAATTAGCTGCTTGCTCTAAGACATGGGTTTTCTTAGAAAATAAGACTGAATTCATGTAGTAGTATCCTAGGGCTGCCATAACAAATTGCCACAAATTGGTTGACTTAAAACAATAGAAATTTATTGTCTCAAAGTTTTGGAGATCAGAAGTCCAAAATCTAAACAATGCCATATTTCCTCTGAAGGAAGTAGGGGAAGTTCCTTTCTTGAGTCTTTACTCTCCTTGTGATTATTAGAAATTCAAGGTATTCCCTGGTATGAAGATGCTAATTTTTAGAACTCCAATTTCTGCAGCCATTTGTCACATGATTATTCTCCCTGTGTGTCTGTGTCTCTGTTCTTTTTTCACAGGGACACTGGATTAGGGCCATTGGATTAGGGCCTATCTTTATCCAGTATGACCTCATCTTAACTAATTGTACCTACGAAGTCCCTATTTCCTGATAAGATCACACTGACAGGTACTGGATGTTAGGACTTCAATATAACTTTTTAGGGGACACAAGGAACTTACACCAATCCACTAAACAGCTTACTTATCAGGAGTAACAGTTTGCTAGTCAGGACTTGTTTCATGGTCCTCTCCATGCTGTGTGCAACAACCCCAAGCTACAATGTTACAAACTCTATCCAATTATAATCATTTCTCAGCTTTTCAAAACCCATATCAAAATCACCTAGCACAGGGGTGCCTGGGTGTCTCAGTCAGTTAAGCGTCTGCCTTCGGCTCAGGTCATGATCCCAGGGTCCTGGGATCGAGCCCTGCATCGGGCTCCCTGCTCAGCTGGGAGCCTGATTCTCCTTCTCCCAGTCCCCCTGCTTGTGTTCCCTATCTTGCTATCTCTCTCTCTGTCAAATAAATAAATAAAATCTTAAAAAAAAAAAAAAAATCACCTAGCGCAAGTTCTAAAACTCAAGGAAAACATGCTACTTTAATTTTCCATTTTGATATCCTATTAAGAGAGTCAGTATGATAAACCATCTTACTATTGTTTTTTTTTTAATTTTTTTTTTTAAGATTTTATTTATTTGTGAGAGAGACAATGAGAGACAGAGAGCATGAGAGGGAGGAGGGTCAGAGGGAGAAGCAGACTCCCCGCTGAGCAGGGAGCCCGATGTGGGACTCGATCCCGGGACTCCAGGATCATGACCCGAGCCGAAGGCAGTCGCCCAACCAACTGAGCCACCCAGGTGCCCTCAACCATCTTACTATTGTTAGTTTAACAAACTGTACTTTGTTTGATCAACATACTATATTACTTCAGGGTTGGGGGGGGGCATTAAACAGTCAACATACCTAGATGTCCCTTGATGAGTTTTTTTTTTTTTTTTTTTTTTCCCTTGATGAGTTTTGCTCATCAATACTGTCTTCCAGGCTCTTACTTCATGCTGTCACCAAACTGTTATGACACAAACTTTGCATAATCTCTTTCAGATCCCCACCTTGCAAAACCTGATTTAAAAATCAACCCATCCAGGCCCTAAAACCTCATAAACACCCTTCCTGGGTGCCTGGGTGACTCAGTCAGTTAAGTGTCTGCCTTCTGCTCAGGTCATGATCCCAGCATCCTGGGATCGAGTCCCGATTGGGCTCCCTGCTCAGCGAGGAGGCTTCTTCTCCCTCTGCCTGCCGCTCTGCCCTTGTGCGCTCGTTCTCTCTGACAAATAAATAAATAAAATCTTTAAAAAAAAACCTTTCCCTTATTTCCCATTTTGAGATACTATAACTCTGTTACAGTATGCAGTAGTATACTATAGTGTGCAATGCAGAATCAATCCTCCCTTACTGTAGTAAGTATAATAAAATTTTATATACATTTCATATTTTAAAATATATATAAAATGATAAAAATTTGGAAGTCATCCCAAAAAGTTCATGAACAGGAGATGGACAGACAAATAATGATGTATTTGCACATGGAATACCACATGGCAATAAAAAAAAAATATACATATATATATATATATACATAAAAGAGCATCAAGAAACATCAACAATTAATCTAATTTCCTACTTTTATAGATCTGTTATGTCAAACACATAAAGAAAAATTAAGTCTCTTTTCCAAGGTCTCATAAATAATTAATGAAGAACACATGATTGCCAGCAATTCAATATAGCTCCCGCATCTTTTACATAGATTATCTCCTGCTAAACTGTGAATACTCATGTACTGTGTATTAATGCAGGACATGTCTTAAACTTGGAATCTTCAAAATTATTAATAGCATTACATCTGTATAAAGTAATAAAATAACAGACTTTCTGATTACCCAAATCAGTATAAGGACACATCACAAATATTTCCTTCACAATTACCTTTCACTTTTCCTCCCCACTGTCAGAATATCACCAGCTCCTGGAAGTGGATGAGATTATGTGACTAGGTGAAACACCAGACCAATTTCTAATTGAAATTTAGTCCTTTATCTCCTTCCATTGTGCCAGGTAGAAAATCCCTTCATATAAGTTGTTTGCATCTTGAACCTGTCAAGCATTAGAAGAAAAGCTTTAGTCTCTTTTCTTTGAGAATTTGTCCCTATGGAAATGATTAGGTGGTGTACTAAGATTCTTCAGAGAATCAGAATTAATAGAGTGATCTGCTGGATATATTGACAGTGGGCAAGCTGGGTGTCCAACAGAGTCGATGGTTTAATTCCAGTTCAAGTCTGGAGGTCAGAACCAGGGGAGCCAATGGTATGATTCTCATGTGAAGGCATGCAGCCTCCAGGCCCCCAAAAAGCTGATGTTTCTGTTCAAGTCTCAAGGCAGAAAAAACGCTGATGTCCCAGTTCAGAGGCAGTGAGATAGGAACAAATCTTACTAAAGGTACGGTCAGCCTTTTTGTTCTGTTCAGACCTTCAACTGATTGGATAAGGACCATCTAGATTAGGGAAGGCAATCTACTTTCCTTAGTCTATGATTTAAAATTGTTAATCTCATTCAAAAACACCCCCTCACAACAAAATCCAGAATAACATTTGACCAAATATCTGGGCACCCCAGGCCCAGTTAATTTGGCACATAAAATTATCTATCATAGGTGTTATATTCTCAGTTGGTTTTATTCTGAGATTTCCCAATGGCTTTGACAACCACATCTTTGCTTTGATTTATGCCTGAAGACAGAATTAGATTGCTGTTTTTTTAAAGATTTACTCAGCCTTACCATTTCCCTTTGGAGTTGAAAAGCAGTTGCCTCTTGCACGGCTGCATTTTCTGAATTTATGTATTCTCTCTCTTCCGTTTTATTCCTATTTCCAAGATAACTAACAGCAAATGAAGCAACGGCAAGGAACATAGCCTACAAACATTCTAACTTCCAAGTCACTCTGAGACCAAAGCTGACAGAGCTATGTTATAGAGAACATGGAGACTTATCATGCAATAAAGGACAAAGTGGCAATATTTCAGTTTCTTAGTGCACCAATCTAGAAGTGAAATGTGTCACTTCTCATATAATTTTTTCACTTCTCATATTTTTTAATCAAACTAAGACTCATGACCTTGCCTATCTACTAATACTGCTGGTAAATTCAATTTTAATGACTAAAAGAGAAGAAAACCAGAGTATTTGTTAATTTCCCTAACGACGCCAAAATAAGTTTCATAATTTATTGAAATCTTTTTTTTTTCCCATAATATCACCAATAATCTTCTACAAAGTAAGCTGGGACTGTCACACAGGAGTTTTCAAACTCTAGGACTTGACTTATTTGTGAGTAACAAAATCAATTATTTAATTGTGTTTCAAAGACGGGGGAGAGGCAGAGGGAGAGGGAGAGAGGAAATCTTAAGTAGGCTCCATACCCAGCATGGAGCAGGACTCGGGGATGGATTTCACAACCCTGAGATCATGACCTGAGCCGAAATCAAGAGTCAGACCCTTAACCGTCTGAGCCACCCAGGAGCCCAGGAACCACATATTTTTAACAATATATTGCTAACAAATAAGTGAGTACTCTTTGTCTTAAACATTTGAATATTAGAACATTACCCTCATATAAAATATCATCTTTTTGACATTAAATTTTTCCTGAACTTCTCCAGTGATGCAAATAGTACCAATTCCAGTTCTTTATTTAGTACATCTGATATTTTTCAACTCAACACTTATTAAAAAAAAAAAAAAAAAAAGGCTGTTTCTGCAGTAGGGTCAAAGCATACTTCATCATTCAATAACTTGTCAAAAGTTTATTAACAGAAGAGTTTGACTACTGCATATCTCACAAATCTGAGCTCATGACCTGAGCTGAAATCAAGTCAGGTGCTCAACTGACTGAGCCACCTGGGCACCCATCAGAGAATATTTTTAAATAAAAATGGATAGACTATAATAGACCAGAACAGAATAGGTCACAGTTCATCCTAGTCAAACAAAAGTATTCTTTTGTAAAATTATATATATGTATATATAAATTATATACATGCACATATATATCAGCCCAAAATATACATGTATTATATTATTAAAATACAAAATTATAATACAGAGATAAACTATAGTTCACAGTCAAAAATGTTTAAAATCACAATTTTATTATATGAATTGAGATTGTGGCAGCTAAGGGTCTTATACTTTACATGGTTTTAGACAAACTTATATACTACACTGACATTTTACAAAGCTCTTTCACATATATTTTATTTCACCCTGAAAACAACCTTATAAATATGCATAGTTATCTACAAAATGCAAAACTAAGTCTAAGTAATATGGTGACTTGACTAAGGGGATAATTTGAAATTGGTAAGGTAAGGTCCTATCACAATTATGATTTTATTTTATTTTATTATTTTTTTTTAAATATTTTATTTATTTATTTGAGACAGAGAGAATGAGAGAGAGAGAGCACGTGGGAGGGGGGGAGGGTCAGAGGGAGAAGCAGGCTCCCTGCTCGGCAGGGAGCCCGATGCGGGACTCGATCCAGGGACTCCAGGATCATGACCTGAGCCAAAGGCAGTCGCTCAACCAACTGAGCCACCCAGGCGCCCCCACAATTATGATTTTAAATGGTATTCTTTTTGCTACCCAATCCCACTGCCAAAATCATTATGGCATATAGCTTATTTTAGAATTTACTCTCCTTCCTGGATTCTAAGATTATCCCTTTACATTATTTACATATTAGGAATAACTAGGTTTCTTAAAATGGATTTAATTATTTAATATATAGAGTCTGAGGCAGCTCAGTACTAGATTATGTCTCTTAACATTGAAGACAAATAAAATAGAGAAATTACTGTCTTTTAAGCTGCAGAACTTTTAGGTGATTACATCTATTCCAAATTAAGCACATTATTAGACACTTGGGTGTACAACAATAAATGACGTACCTACTCTGAAGAAGCTTGATGGGGATGAAGATGTGCAAAAATAAAAGACAATACAATGTAAAAGTACGATTGGAGAGACATATACAGAATTCTGGAGAATATTGAGGACATGATCAATTCTACGTGAGACCTCATTAAGATATTGTGTAATGATGAGTTTGGCAAGTAAATTTGAATCAAACCTTTTTGATAACCAGCAAGACATAAAAGAGGAGCTTCTCTTGTTAGCTGGAGAAGTCAATGCAGTTCAGACAGCTGTTATGATGGCGATTTCAAAGAAAGAAAGGTAGCTGGTAATATTAAAGGGTCTTGTTATGAATATCTGAAAACCACTAAAATCTCGTATTTAAAATTATGAACCATGCAACCAAATTCCCTAGATTCAAATTTTGGCCCGTTCAAGAACAAGTTATTTACCTTTCTGTACTTTATCTTTCCTGTATGTAAAATAAGTATTATAGTAGAATTTACCTCAAGTTTCTATCAGTATTAAAAAATGTGTCTGTGTGTGTGTGTGTGTCTGTGTGTGTGTGTGTTTGTGTGTTCTTTGCTTACCAATTTATAAACACTATATAAGTAATTGTCATTATCATTATATGTCAAAGAATAAAATTTGGGTTTTGTTTTTACATTTGTATTCTTTTTTTTATTATGTTATGTTAACCACCGTACATTACATCATTAGTTTTTGATGTAGTGTTCCATGATTCATTGTTTGTGTATAACACCCAGTACTCCATGCAGAACGTGCCCTCCTCAATACCCATCACCAGGCTAACCCATCCCCCAACCCCCTTCCCCTCTAGAACCCTCAGTTTGTTTCTCAGAGTCCATAGTCTCTCATGGTTCGTCTGCCCCTCCTATTTCCTCCCCTTCATTCTTCCCCTCCTGCTATCTTCTTCTTATTTTTTTTTTTTTTTAACTTTTCTTATGGCAATGGATATATCTTCTTACTGAAGGGCTATTAGGAAGGGGATGACCTGATTCATCCAAACTAATTTCTCTAACCATTCATTCCTTCTTATTTTCCTTAACTCCTATTTTTTTTTATTTTCTAAATACATAGTTGATTGGATATGATTTTTTAATCAAAAGTAACAAAGTAAAAATATTTAATTGGTCTAATTCTGTGGATGTGAGGCTAACATATTAAAGTTCCACTACATTATACCAAAATGTATTTTGTAAGGCAGACATTGTTAATTGTTATTTTAAAGTTTAACTTCTAGAAAGTTTCAGTTTTGTTGTGTCAGATAATATGTATTTTTATTACATGTAGTTTATATGCACTTCATTCAAATAATAAGAAGCTGTATATTCTGAATTAGGATGCCATGATTTTCATTACTGTTTTGCAGTAGCAATCACACTAACCCAACAGTGAGTATAGTAATTGGTTCCAACTTGCTTGACAGACATTATGTAAACTCAGAACTTTCTTTGGTTATGGCATATAGTTATGGTAATAGACCTTATTTTCAATGCAATTTGTAGTCTATAAAACAATGTCATTTTCATTATCTCATTTTATTTGTCTCATAATGATTCTATGTAGTGTTTCTTGTCCATTTAAAAGGACAATAAGCTTTTCCACCAAATATTTGAAAAAATTGCCATCAGCTCATGATAGAAGAAAATGTTCAATCATAAATGCTCCAGTCTACACAATAAATGGCAAATGTGTGAATTTTTTTCTTGTTAACCTTACCTTGTTGGTCCATGTTGGAATGAAGTGTTTTGATGAAAAAAAAAAAAACTTTTTAAGCAAATAAAAAGGGGGAAGAAAAAAATGTTAAGAGAAAATAAAATAATTACAGGAAAAAAAGTTGATGAAAACCTTTGTGAACATCACAGTATTATTGTGAGGGACTAGAATCCCACCAAATGGATGATCCTATTTCAATTGCCTTTGCAAAATAATATAGTAGAGAAAAGTTCAACCAACATTTGTGGCTGGAGAAATTCTTACTAAAGAAATGTGAAATAATAAAACACAAATAATCTGAAATCAACATATGAAATAATTCAAAATCCTTTTAGTCTTGATCAAATATATCTATCAGTTGGGTTACCAAGTCACTGGATGATAGCAAAATATTGAAATAATCATGTGAACTTCAGATATTCTGGTTTCTGATTATGATTTCTAATTGCAAATTAATTAATATTTTTCTGTTTCCATTTTCCCCATATGAAATTTAGATATAATGAGTCAAACTCTATATACTAAGAGGGATCTCTGGGTCATACAAACAGAGAGAATCATTACAGAAATAAAAAATATACAATACAGGGGTGCCTGGGTGGCTCAGTCATTAAGCGCCTGCCTTTGGCTCAGGTCATGATCCCAGGGTCCTGGGATCGAGCCCCGCATCGGGCTCCCTGCTTAGTGGGAAGCCTGTTTCTCCCTCTCCTGCTCTCCCTGCTTGTGTTCCCTCTCTCACTGTGTCTCTCTCTGTCAAATAAATAAATAAAATCTTTAAAAAAAAAAGAAAAAAATATTCAATATAATCTAGATAATACATTCTAGATACAATGTAATCTAGATAATATCTATCTAGTAGCATAGCTACAGTCAGTCTTCATCAGGTTATTGTTTATATAACCCTACTACAATATTCATATCCAAAATAATAAATACTATTACTCCAGTTTTACAGACATATGAATCATTAATTATTTTTTTTTTATATAAAACCCCATAGTAAGTGTTGGAGATAAGACCTCAAATTATTCTTCAAATTCAAAATATTATCTCTTACATGCAGTCATTTAAAGGCAGACCTCGATGTGAGACAGGAATCCAACATCTTAGAGGAGAACATAGGCAGTAACCTCTTTGACATCAACCACAGCGACTTTTTTCAAGATACATCTCCAAAAGCTAGTGAAACAAAAGCAAAAATGAACTTTTGGGACTTCATCAAGATAAAAAGCTTCTGCACAGCAAAGGAAACAGTCAACAAAACAAAGAGGCAACCCACAGAATGGGAGAAGATATTTGCAAATGACGCTACAGATAAAGGGCTGGTATCCAAGATCTATAAAGAACTTCACAAACTCAACACCCAAAAAACAAATAATCAAGACAAAAATGGGCAGAAGACATGAAAAGACACTTCTCTGAAGAAGACATACAGATGGCTAACAGACACATGAAAAAATGTTCATCATCATTAGCCATCAGGGAAATCCAAATCAAAACCACATTGAGATGCCACCTTACACTAGTTGGAATGGCAAAAATGGACAGGGAAAGAAACAACAAATGTTGGAGAGGTTGTGGAGAAAGGGGAACCCTCTTACACTGTTGGTGGGAATGCAAGTTGGTACAGCCACTTTGGAAAACAGTGTGGAGGTTCCTCAAAAAAATAAAAATAGAGCTACCCTATGACCCAGCAATTGCACTCCTGGCTATTTACCCCAAAGACACAGATGTAGTGAAAAGAAGGGCCATATGAACCCCAATGTCCATAGCAGCAATGTCCACAATAGCCAAACTGTGGAAAGAGCTGAGATGCCCTTCAACAGGTGAATGGATAAAGAAGATGTGGTCCATATATACAATGGGATATCACTCAGCCATCAGAAAGGATGAATACCCAACTTTCACATCAACATGGATGGGGCTGGAGGAGATTATGCTAAGTGAAATAAGTCAAGCAGAGAAAGTCAATTATCATATGGTTTCACTTATTTGTGGAACATAAGGAAGAGCACAGAGGACATTAGGAGAAGAAAAGGAAAAATGAAGGGGTGGGGATTGGAGGGAGAGATGAACCATGAGAGACTATGGACTCTGAGAAACAAACAGGATTTTAGAGGGGAGGGGGATGGGGGGATGGGTTAGCCTGGTGATGGGTATTAAGGAGGGCACGTACTGCATGGAGCACTGGGTGTTATACGAAAACAATGGATCGTGTATCACCACATCAAAAACCAATGATGTACTGTATGGTGACTAACATAACATAATAAAATTTAAAAAAATAAAAAAAAAGAAGGTTGATGGAGAATTACATAGGATTTGAGAGATAAAAAGTACTCTGTACATCATATGTCTCAGGTCTTAAAATTTAGAGATGAGGAAATTAAAGTTTATCAAGTTGGAGAGAGTCGTCTAACAATGGAAGCAGGACAAAAACCTATGTTTTCTAATACAATATCTACTAAATAAAAATTTATATTTCCAGATAGGTATATAAATATATCAATTAATAAAACCAAATTCATTAAAATTAAATTTAAATGGACCTGTAAATAATATGCATAAGCCACTGCATGTGGAGAAATTATTTTTGGGGGAGGAAGGTGGGTGCTAAATAACTGAAAAACAAAAAGAATAAAAAAGATGGATTATTGGTGGAAAGAATTCTGACAGACTTGAAACACAAAATATATGAACATTGTATTTTTGGGGACAAGGTATATTATTTAATAGTTGCTTTATAAATATAATTCATCTTCTAAGATAACTTCAATGAAAACCAAAGGTCAATTCCAATCAGTTTAACCTTTTGCTTATCAATTCATTTTATTGAGGTTGTCTGGTTAACTCCTGATAAATATCTTTACCTGTAATATTTTGGTCTATATTTTTCCTGTAACCAGATTAGAATGCAAACATGTATTATATGAAATCAGAAATGTACCTTCAGAGGTACTTTATTTTAAAACTGCTAAAGTAGAAACTATAGTTCAGTAAAGTAATCAATATTAAAATATAATGGTTTAATATTTAAGTTCCAAATTAATTTTATTTATTAAGTTTCATTAATTAAGCTTCAAATTAACTTCAAATAGAAATTCTATTTAAATTTATACATTTTGCTGTAATATCACTACTATAAGACTTAGGTTGACTTAAGTGATACACATGATAGATATTTTAAGTGATATTTACTATTTGTCAGGTATTAGTCTAAGTGTTTAGTATATATTAACATAATTAAATTTCACATAATCCCATGAAATAGTTATGTTGTGTTTTCCATTTTAGTGGGGTTGGGTCATGAGAAGTTTAGTAAGTTTCACCAGGTCACAAAGTCACCTGCTACTGAATTTTGGGGTGGTTACAAACCCAGGCAATATAATTAAAGAACTCACAATCTATCATTTTGCTATACTAAATTGTAGCATTCCATTTTTAATATTAATTTATATAATAGAAAACTACTTATTAATTAATGCAGTTTAAAATAAAATGTAGATAGTGTATAAATAGTAAAATTAACAGAAAAGTTGTAAAAGGAAATCACCTTTAAAATAGAGGAAAAAATCCAATTCAATAATTAATTTATCAATAAACAGTATATAACATTAAGGAAAGTGCAGCAATATTTATAATAAAGAACAGATATGTAGGGGTGCCTGGGTGGCTCAGTTGTTAAGCGTCTGCCTTCGGCTCAGGTCATGATCCCAGGGTCCTGGGACAGAGCCCCGCATTGGGCTCCCTGCTCAGCGGGAAGCCTGCTTCTCCCTCTCCCACTCCCCCTGCTTGTGTTCCCTCTCTGGCTGTCTCTCTCTATCAAATAAATAAATAAAATCTTAAAAAAAAAAACAAAGAAAAGAACAGATATGTAAACAATCCTTTGCATCACACCCATATCTCAGATGTAAAAGCACAGAAATTTCAATAAAATCCTAGAAACTAAAATTAAGGTTAAAAGAGCCAGGAAATATTTGCAGTAGATACAACAAATAATTCTGACATTTATGGTATAGAAATTCACTCAAATTCAGAATAAATTTGGTTGTTAACTAAACATAAATAATGAAAATATTTATTGTCAGTAACAAAAGAAAAATAAATTATAGAAAATATATGGAAATGGAAAACATGTTATGAATAAAATAGATCCTAGCAGTGGAGTGTTTCATTGTCCCAATAAAAAATTTAGTAGAATTTTATTGTCAACAATCTTGGATCCCAGAGAAAGTGATATGATAAGATGATGTGGAGTGAAGAGTGCTCATTATGTAAGATTTGGGCATCTCATCCTTACATAGTTATGGAAAATAAATTAACAAGATAAGGAAAATTTAGTATTCCCCCAAATAATTGTGTGTAGGCAGATCAAAATAGTTCAGTATATAAGATTCTAGGTTTCAGTAGCATGAATTCAATGTTACGTATTATTGTGCCTCATCTCAGAAGAATATAATATAATTGTTTTGAATTAAATTTAGGAAGTTGAAATAAAAATAGTGAAAATATGTAACCAAATATTTAAACCATACATATACATATATATTACACGAATACATACGAATCAAAGAGCTAGGTGGAATGATAAATGAATATTTTCTTGGTGTAAATGATGTTTAAATTTAACAAATAAAAATATATATAATTTATAAATATATGCACATTTAGCCCTCTATAAATGTGCCTCAGTATTCTTTTGGTTTTCTTTCCATAAATGGAGAGAAAGGGAGACCACAGGCAGACATTTTGAAGAAAACAAAATGGCGTTTATTAATACAGACCAGAACTATTATAGTTTATTAACTTTCTGCCAAAACCACTATCAGGGTATAAGTGTGCATACTATTATCTTTTGTCATAAATTTTATCACTGTGAACTTTTTTTCTAAAAGAAACTTTTGTCTAGGCTTTTCTTTGGCCATGATCCCATCATAACCATGATGGCTTAAACTCTTCCTGTGTTTTGATTAAGTCTAGAGCTAGGGTCTGCAGACTGAGGATCTCAACTCCAACCCTCCACTGTTTCTGTAAATGGCATTCTATTGGAACACAGCTACAACCATATGTTTTGTATTTTCTTTCGCTGCTTTTATACTAACAGCAGAATTGAGTAGTTATGACACACTGTATTTGTTAAAAAGCCTAAAATATTAACTATTAAGGCCATTAGGAAGAGTTTGCCACTCCCTTAGAGCAGAAGACTCTGCAATGTTAGAATTCCCTGAATCATGACTTCTGTTTACAATTCCAAGAAGTTTCTAAACTCCTGCTGGCATATCATTAAACAAATAGAATTTGGAAAACACGTTTTTGTCATGGAGCGTGTGTGTGTATTGGGGAAGGAATAATCCTTTTATTCAATTCTTCTAAGGATTTAATAACTTTTTTTTTTAAGATTTTATTTATTTATTTGACAGAGACGCAGCAAAAGAGGGAACACAAGCAGAGGGAGTGGGAGAGGGAGAAGCAGGCTTCCCGCTGAGCAGGGAGCCCGATGCGGGGCTCTGTCCCAGGACCCTGGGACCGTGACCTGAGCCGAAGGCAGATGCTTAACGACCGAGCCACTCAGGCGCCCAGGATTTAATAACTTTGATCTTGGGAATCAGAGCATGATACTGACAATAAAGAAAAATAGAAAATATGAAATATATATATATAATTGCATAATCTAGGTAGCGTATAACAGATTGTGCTTCTAAATTTATGAGGTTTGGTAGTAGAAGATTTTATGTTGAATTTATAAACTCAGTGATACAGACTTGTAGGCAGACAACCACATACATTTCGTATTTATTAAGCTCATGCTGCCCTATGAGCATAATTAATAAATCATTTGCTAGATTCTGACTCCAAATATGTTATTTTTTGCTTTTGAGCATGCTTACATTTTGTCTTGACCGTGCCCTGATCTGTTGCTGTGGTATAATGCTCAGAGTCTGGCCATGTGTAGGCTACAGGCTAATTTGTTCTATTTTAATGATGTGCATTAAATTGCCCTAGTGCACCTTGACTTCTTACAATCAATAAACATGATTAATATACCTAAAAATGACAGTGTGTTTTAAAAATAGCACTATAAGTCACTGTTTAGGTTGAATATATCTTATGAAATTAGCAGGTGAGTATTTTCTGTAGCTGATGATTAAGGTTGCTATTCTGGGAAAGTGACAACATATAAATATATCTCAGGGAAGAAGGCATGGATATTTTTTTCCAATTAATGTCTGCACATCTTGATGCTTCTGTTTACATGACAGATAGCCAACATGGGTCTCATTTGTAAGGATGACCTATTTTAAGAGAGAGTATGATTAAAGAAAAACTGATCTGAGAACCAGTCCTGAAGGCTGTCCCTTCATTTGCTCACAACATACAGAGGTGCTTATCCTAAAAAATAAACCCCCCAAATCCCATTTTGTGACATTATTGTTGTTGGAATAATGAATTTTCCCAAATATTTATTCCCTTTTTATCAATAATGTGAATTCTCCAAGAGATAAACAGAAAATGTCCCTATGTTAATTTTTATATATGACATTTAATAACAAAGTATCATATTTTCTTTGTAATAATAAAAATAATAAACATAAAAATCCCTCTAAAAATAGCACAATTTCCCTGCTCTCTTCCTTAAGATAGCAATTGTATATGATGTTGGGGGAATTTTAATTACTCGTCAGAAGTATTAGTTTCAGCCTTAATCATAGGCAATGTATTTATTCACTGTATACTGTTGGAGGTTCACTAAGTCTGAATCCTGCATGTGTCATTCCTATTACCACCCATTTTCAAATACCAAGTAGGAGACCTAAGTGAATAATATATTAAATACAGCAATACATAATCAGAAAACATTTCTTAAGCATCTATTATAAGAAGAGCATCCAAGGAAGTAATGGGATGGAGCATGAGAAAGATTTGTTGATTCGCTTGTTTTCATCTTTCCGGTGTGTAATAAATTGTTGGACGAGTTTTCAGTCAAGAAATCTATTAAACTGTTTTTTGCTTTTTTGTTTCTTTTTTTGTTTTTGTCCGTTTTATTTTGAGAGAGAGAGAGTGTGTGGGGAGAGGAGCAGAGAGAGAGAACCTCAAGCAGATTCCATGCTGAGCACAGAGCCATACGCAGGGCTCCATCTCATGAAGCTGAGATCAGGACGCTGGCTGAAATCAAGAGTTGGATGTTTAACCAACTGAACGCCCCAGTCACTCCAAGAAATCTATTAAGTTAAAATATTATTAGATTGCATAGAGTTGATCATTAGGGTGGAAACCATCTTATTAAAAAAAATTCAAAAATTGAGCAGGAAGTGTGGATGACAAATTTACTAATTCAGAGATTAAGATTAGTTCTAATAAAAAATAAAGCAATAAAAATGAAACTTTCAGAAGTAAAGATAGATGCTCATGTTATCTATGTTTCCTTTTCAAAGATTTTTCTCTGAGTATAAATAGAGTGAGGAGTTTTTAACAGGCAGTGCTTAATTCAAGCTGTTTTGTTTTTTAATGATGGAATGATGGAATAAAACATAAGAATTGTGTATGCTAAGAGATATTCTATAAAATAAAAATCGGAACCATGATTTAAAAGGAGTTTTGATGACAAAGATGATGGTGCTAAGAAATGGAATTAAAATTTAATATGGATCAAGATTAGGTCCCATATTTCAGTCAAAAATAAATGACCTGTACAGGACTGGCTACCAAGGGTTTTCATTCACTGCAGTCTACATAATTCTACAAATATAGTAGCGGTCATAAAGTCAATGCAGCCTAGGCTGGAGAATAGAAGTCTAGGATTCGTAACAATTGAAACTGCTTCTGAAATCACATCTTAACTATGTGTTTATTTATGAAGCTCATTTGCAAAATTGGATGTTGTCAGATAAACATATCCAGGAGATTTCTTAGATTTCTTAGATTAGATTTCTAATCTAAAGCCCTTTGTGTTCAATTTAGTGAAATGAAATTACCTGCAGCATTAGAAAAAAAAATACTGAAAACTACCATCATGAAATGAAATTGTTGGTTCACAACCTTAGGAGTTGCACATGAAATCTGAAACTGGCCCCAGTACAAGAAAGGCAAGGAGAAACAGAAGAAAGGAGTACACCACTACAGAATGGTAAGATGGCAGTTTAGATAAGCAATGGGACTTACCTAAGAGATTTGTTTTTGTTGGCTGCAAGAGGACATCTCCTCAGCCGCCTTCCAGAATCTTAAAAGTTTATATAGAAAGCTTAACTGAGATCAGTCACATATTCAGCCCAGATGATCTTAAAACACCTTACTCTCTCAAGGCTATGCCCTTGGAATGGCTGCTCATGTGGGAATAGTATACTGGGTCCATTCCAAGGACCCAGGAGAGGGTGAGGATCCTCTCTGATTGCCTCCTCCTGCTCTGGGGTGAACCAGAAGTCATGTCCTCTCATGATATCTTCCAACAGCAAACTTCCTATATTTAAAGGATTGCCCCATGAGAAAGATGGATGCCTACTGTTTGGGGACCATTACTAGGATCAGGTGTCTGAAGTGGTTGACGCAGATTTCTGCTGACGGTAGGAACAGTTTTGCAATAATGAAAAAAATCACCAATTGAGGTATGTCAGCTTGTGAGGAAATGCTTTCAGTTATGTAGCACAGGCAATTCTTATTACACTAAATATATATGTTGTACTAAATGCCATCTAACATTTCTTTCAAGTCCACAAATCTATGATTAATTTTGCTTAAACATTGGCTTGTTCGGTTAATGTAAGTATATTGTGAACAATTGATTTGTGCTCATTCTTTGTCAGGAAAATGCAGGGTTTTTGTTTTGTTTTGTTTTGTTTGTTTTGTTTTTACAAAACAGCCATAGATAGTAGTATTTTTTTCATAAAGCCTTATTAATATAAATTAGAAAGATGAGTAATTAAAGAAAAACCCTTCACAATTATCCTAAGCTAAAAAAAATGTGTTACATCTCATATCAATCTTTTAGGCTCTAGATGTTCCTTATGTAACTGTTTCTCACATTTAAATGTGTTTTAGCATGATTTTTAGAGTGCCTTTTGCAGCCTTATGTATCAAGTCAACAAGATGTCTTTGCATATACTCTTAAGACATGTAGCCTGCATACTTATATTTGTTGTTAAGTTTTGAATTTGCATCAGTCCTCACAAGCATAACTACACACAGTGTTAATCAAAATCTTGACAATGATTTTGCCTGACAAAATTATGATTTTGAAAACTATCATTTTCATGATATTGTATCATTCACTAGTAGATAACTATGGTCACAACTACAAAAGAGATAGGAAAACATATTTACTTAGGGGTTTCTATCTTGGTTAGCTGTTTGGTGCTTCAAGGTAATTTCATTTACTAATCAGTTAAAATTTCCCGGAGAAATGTACTTTGGGGAGGATAATGTAGTTTTCTATTCACTGAATATACTGCACCTGGTTGGAACATAAGAGTTGGCTGAACTATTTCTTTTTCTGCTAGGGTGGTGGGTTTCTGAAATCAAAAATGTAAAGATCCCTATACTTGAGCAGCATTGCTTTGGGGATCCTCCATAAATATCTGGCTGTCAGAATTTTAACTCATAGTAATATACTAATCCCAAGGGAAATCCACTATCATAATGGAGAACAAAGCCTTGTCAAGAGAAGATTATTCTGCTTACAGTGTTTGTATTTACTTCTAGTAGAGTTCTTTTCAATTTGGTACGGCCTTAAGGGAATAGAACAAATTCTTTAGGTTCTACATTTTGGCAAAATGATCTGAAAATGTACATATACATGACTCAAATTTACTTCTGAAGTGATCTTTGTAGTCTCAGATTGTTGTCAAGATCCTGATGTTTGAAATGACAGTTTTGTATCCCTAGTCACTGAAGAAATCAAGAATGGTAAAAATTATTAATGAAACTTATTATTTTGTCATTTATAAGATTTTTTTAAAGTTTTCACATTCATATATTTTATGGGTTGCTCTGTAATAATTTCTCATACAAAACACCTTGTAGTAAAAATATGTAGCAAGTGGAAAGGGAGATAATACATAGTAAGAAAAATATAAATAATCTATAATTTCTTATTTTTTATTGGAGGAGTCTGCAAGTATTTCAGTGTCTGAAAGTGTGTAAGAATAGTATTTTCATACTATATTAGGTAAGTGGAATTTAGAATAAATATTTCAAAAATTATTAAATGTATGTCTTACACGTAGAAAAAAGATTATATGTTATATATACAACTATGGGTGTATATATATATTCTAACATAATATAGAATATATAGTATAAGTATAGCATATATGTATAGCATATACTATAATATAAAATGTATATTATGTATTATACAATTTGATATAAGATGTATATTATGCATTATACAATTTGGGGACCAAATTCTGGAAAAAATAAAATGAATCCAGTAAGTGTTCAAATAAAAGCAGTGAAAATATTTTAAAATTCCAAAACTAAATAATTATTGGGCTTAATACCAGCAATTATGCTGGATATTCACTACACAAAAGTGTGTAAAATTAATATGCCCACTATAGGAAGTTTTCAATCTGAAGATAAAACAACAAATAGAAAAGTAAATACAAAACTATTTGGTTCATGCCATGATTGTAAGCATTAAAGTGTGTTTTAAGCCCTGGATAAGGACATGTGACCAGACTGGAGAAGGTAAAACGATAGTCACTGAACACATTTTGAAGTACTAATACTAAACTGTAACTTAAAGATCTTGTCAGGTTGAACATGAAGCTATGAGTTTGGCACTATTTTATGGAATGATCAAGGCTGAGTGAATATGATAGGGCAACAAGAAAAAAAGTGGCCATAACATTTCTTTGGAAGAATGGGATCATTTATTGTGGCTGAACAATGAGTTCTGCTGAGGTTATTGTGAGATTACAAAGAGTGGCTAAAGTCAGGTTTATGGAGATGAGCCGGACCCAGATCCCATAGAGTCTGATCAGCTAGATCTGTAATGGTTTCTCTTCTTTTGAAGTTACTAAAGGCTTCTTTCCTTTTTTTTTTGTTTCAAGTATTTATTTAAATTTTAGTTAGTTAACATATAGTGTAATATTAGTTTCAGGAGTAGAATTTAGTAATTCACCACTTACATAGAGCACCCAGTGCTTATCACAAGAAGGTACTTCTTTCTTAAAGGGAGAAGCTCACTCTATCTTCCCCATGTCCTGTGATCATGCCCTGAACATTGATTACTACTAACTTCTATTTGATGACTGATGTCTCAGTACTTGCTTGTTCACTTCTAATTAATTTCTAGTCCTCACCTTGAAGCAGATATTTCAAGCCCTTGTTTTCAAAAAGAAATGGTATATGCAAACTAAATTAGTATGCTAATGATTCCTCCATTTTACTGACAGAGATATTGAACAAGAGTACACATTTTATATCTGTAGAACACTCTCATCCTTTTTAGACCAGTTAAAGAAACAATAATGATGTTGGGCCGACGAAGAAATAGAACAAATGCCAAAATACGGTTTTATGAAAACATATGCAATATGTGTTATTATTGGCCTAAATAGCCATTATTCCAAAAATCTTACACAACATTTTTATCCAAGCAATGCTGTATAAATACAAATCCTGTTATTTTGTTTTTACCTTATTTATAGGACTTCAGATTATGTTAAATTTTAGCACTGGTATTTTAGAAAAAAATATATATTCTTTACATGCAGAATTAAAAGAGAACATATGACTTATTTTCCAGTCTTTAACAAACCTTGAGTTCACTTTCTTCTGGGACTCCAGCCAGGAGGATGGCGATATTCAAATAATGTTGTTTCCCTGTTGTGATATTTATTATTCAATTAATTTTTTGATGCTTCCATCTCCTATGGGCAGGGGTAGTAAGAAATCCCTTAATTACTTTCTATTTCACATAGAGCTGCTTTGGGTATTCTTAGAAAACAGATTCTAATTAAGAAACTTAAAAAAAAAAAATAGCTGAATTCTACCTATGGTCTTTAGGCACTGCTGAAAATACGGGTCAGCAAAACACTAGTGATAATAAAATTATTCAAGACTTTGTTTCAAATTTCTTTCAGTTTTATGATTTTTAAGTTTTTTATTTTTAGGTATGTAATTTAAGACTATGATAATGAAATTTTGAATTTCTTTCAATGAATTTGATGGCCATGACAGTTCCTAGGCCTGCTAATCCATTTTTGACATCAATGGTTACAGACACAGGTTAATTAACATTTTTCCTCTTTAAAAATAAAAACATTCTGGGCGCCTGGGTGGCTCAGATGGTTAAGCGTCTGCCTTTGGCTCAGGTCATGATCCCAGGGTCCTGGGATCGAGTCCCGCATCGGGCTCCCTGCTCCTTGGGAGCCTGCTTCTCCCTCTGCTTCTCTCTCTCTCTCTCTCTCTCTCTGTCACTCATGAATAAATAAATAAAATCTTTAAAAAAATAAAATAAAATAAAAACATTCTGATCACAACAGTATTGAATGAATATTGATTTAATTCATCTGATCAGATCTTTGCAAAGTTCACTTGATGAGGTTATTGCTATGATCAATATTAAGTCATAAATGTTTGGTATCACTATTTCAAATGTGTAAAATTAAGTTTAATTTTTCATTCTGTACTATAGATATAAAGGTTACTCAGGTTCATACATTTGAAAGAGTCCACAACACTCATGGGAGCTCACATAAGGATTTAACAAAGGTAAATAATGCAATAGAGCAAGAGCAGAGATCAGGCAAATTTGGGGAGGTCCAAGAGACTTGTAGGCACAACTCCTCAGGGACCTTATTCTCACAAGTACTCTACTCTTGAAATGGAGCCACCATTTGTGTTGAATTTGGCTTGGAGAAAAATCAAGGAGGCAGATACACCTTGTTGGAGCTTCTATGCCCCACGAGTCATGTAGCCTAGATAGAAAGGGAACTTAAAGCAGCAATGGCAGTTTGTTGGGACTCCCCAAGAATACCCTCCGGCTCAATGATTTACTAGAAGAACTCCTAGGACTCAGAGAAGCTGCTATGCTCATGGTATAAATACACTATTGCTATGGTGAAAGTATACAGACTTAAATAAGCAAAGGGGAAAGACACATGGGGCAAAGTCTGAAGAGACCAGGTACAAACTCCCAGATGTCCTCTCTCAGTAGACTTGCTCATTCTCTCCACGATGACGAGTGACAACATATGCAAAGTGTTCCCAACCAGGAAAGCTCATCTGAGCCTGGATGTCCAAGGTATTTATTGGGGGTCAGTCACTTATGCCCACAGTGTTTGCATGCTTGGCCTCAGCTTGGTAGACTCTAGCCTCCAAGCAAAAATCAACGTCGTTAGTATAAACTGTCTGAACAAATCAGTACCCTGTGCCCAAAGGCCACAGGCATAAAAAAGAAACATTTTTATCATCAGGCAAAATATTTCCAGGCCTTGGAGCTCAACTCCCAGAAGCCAGGCATGGGCTAGTTGCAAAGATAGGCCTTTCTTGGGAATGTTCAAGGCTGGAGTAACCAGGGTCTGCTGGGTTAAATCTTTCCTACACACAAATGGTTTTCAGTAAATTGTTTTCAAGGTAAAATAAAGAACTAAAGAAGTAATTGATATATTAAAAAGCAAGTTAAAAGACAAATCAGCCTATTTCAATTTATGGGTTTATTTGAAGCATTATGCTAGCGAATAACCAATAATAGCTCTGTGTTTGTGTGTAACATTTATGAAGCAATTAATAATTTTAGCACTAGATTTTTTAAGCATAATATTAATAATAATATGGTTATATAACAAGACCTTATTCTATAGATTTGCATCCAGAAATATTTAGAAATTTAATTAAATTAGGGGCGCCTGGGTGGCTCAGTCGTTAAGCGTCTGCCTTCGGCTCAGGTCATGATCCCAGGGTCCTGGGATCGAGCCCCGCATCAGGCTCCCTGCTCGGCAGGAAGCCTGCTTCTCCCTCTCCCACTCCCCCTGCTTGTGTTCCCTCTCTCGCTGTGTCTCTCTCTGTCAAATAAATAAATAAAATCTTTAAAAAAAAAAAAGAAATTTAATTAAATTAGATATCTGTAGTTTATTCAAAATGTTTTGAAGTTAGAGAAGATGAAAGTATAAATGAAACAGTTTTTACCATAAGATGATAATTGTTATAATTGAGTGATAACATGAGGGTTTATTATACTCTGCCATAATTACATGTCTAAATATTCATATGTGAAAATACATTTAAATAATTAAGAAGGAAAATTGGTTATTAAAAATAATTCCAGTAATTTGAATGGGTACTGAGTAGACTGATGAATTATTGCTAATCTTGTTAGATTTGATATAGTTAATATAGTTTTATAAGAAAATGTATTTTTAAGACCCATTGCAATGTATTTTGACTTGAAATAACATATCTTTAACATATTTAGCAAAATAAAAAGAGGGTAAGACTAGATGAAACAAAGTAAAGTGTTGGTAGTTACTGGGTAGTCGTATGTACATAGGAATCTATTCACAATTAAATTTTATGCCTGTGTGTATGTGCATGTGTGTGTGTATGTGTGTGTGTGTATTGTGGTGTGTTTTAAATTAATAAAAATCAAAGAAATTTGACACTAAGTATAGAATGAACATCAATTTCCTAGATATGCAAAGTAATGCAGAGTTGTGTCTTAGATTTTTTCAAGAGAATAATTAATAGCTTATTTTATGGCACATTTCACAAGGAGATGGCCTTTTTAATTTTTATTTATTTATTTATTTAGAGACAGAGAGAGCGAGAGAGAGAGAAAACACGAGTGGGGGCAGGGGTAGAGGGAGAGAGAGAATGCCAAACAGGCTTCGTGCTCAGTGCAGAGCCTAATGTGGAACTCAATCTCAGGAACCCAAGATCACAACCCAAGATGAAACCAAGAGTCATATGCTTAACTGCCTGAGCCACACAGGTGTCCCTGGCATTTTTAAAAGCACTTGGTGCTCATTTAAAAATGAATATTTTAGCATAACTGTAAATATAACTCTCCCCTGTTCTATTTCTAGCGTACAATGCATTATTATGCTTAATGAATGTTTTGCATCTATGGTTTTTATTCCCTTCCATTTGTGTTAGGAGCATTTGGAGCAATAAAATGTAAACTTCCTGAAATTCTCTCCTCTTTTATGTGCAGGCATATTAAAGTACCCCCTCTTTTCCTTATTTATTACTTTCCTGTACTTCCATTATTTTTCTGTATTTTTCTTTTTTTTTTTTTTTTTTTTTTTTTTTTTTTAAAGATTTTATTTATTTATTTGACAGAGAGAGAGATAGCGAGAGCAGGAACACAAGCAGGGGGAGTGGGAGAGGGAGAAGCAGGCTTCCTGCCGAGCAGGGAGCCCGATGTGGGACTCGATCCCAGGACCCTGGGATCATGACCTGAGCCGAAGGCAGACGCTTAACGACTGAGCCACCCAGGCGCCCGTATTTTTCTGTATTTTTCAGCTCTTGTTCTCACACGTGGATATTTCCCAAGATTTTGCCAGCATTTATAGTCTGAATGTATTTGTTAAGAGTTTATTTATCCCAGGCCTCCTTCCTGTGTTCTTTCTCCAATTTTTAAATTTTCCATTGACTGTTTTTTATGCTTATTAACCAGCATTCACCTGAGTTCAATACAGATGACACTGACCTAATCACATCACAATTTAAACTAGAGCTTCATCATGATCTCATTAATTTTCATTATGATCTTCTTATTTTTCATCATGAAAACATGTTTCTCTGGATTTCCTAGGCTATAAAATATGTAGTTAAAATTTGACTCATTCTTCCTCATCCACCGCACCTAATTAATCAGTAGCTAATATTGTTTTCACCTTTATTTTACTCCTCTTTGTCTCTTACTTTACTCCACTGACCAGCCCCACCCACAATTTCAGCCTTTTACCATTAGACCATTTTAGTCCCACCCTAATTAATAGGTTGACTAATAGGGTTTCCTATATGTCACTTATCTAAGAATCTACTTCATCATCTCTTTCATCTTTGGACTGAAACCTAATGCCTCCACACATGCCACTCTTCTGCAAAAAATGCAAATCCATTTGCATGTCAGGTAATATGTTCAACCATTTGTCCCTGATGGGCTTTTCACCATAGCACCCTGATCACCCCTAATCTTACCACGTTACTTAATATTTTTTCAGTGGGTGCTTTTACTACCTTTTCTTCTAGTTTTTAAATTGGAATGTATATGAACACAAAAGAAATGAAAAGGTTATAAAAAGCCAATAGCTTCATATTCCTGTCCAGGAAAAATTAGAATTTGCTGCCTCTGACGTGATCCTATTTTGCTGTTGTGAGAGCAAGTATATGCTGGATTAGTAAGCGTGATAACATAAGATTTGGGTTCTACACTCCACTGTCCTCTGCCGGGTACATATTTTTGTCACTTTTCTTATGGCTCAATAATTGTTCCCTTGCCTTTCTCCTTTCTTGGTAGATTGTCCCCATCCTTCAATTGACAGATCTTGGATGAGCATATCCCAGGAATTATGGCTAGTATTACCTTTCATATTCTTGTTATTTAGACACATTTGATCACTTCTTGCTTACTCTATTTTCAAAAAAAAAAAAAAAATAGGATAAAATAAGTTGAAAAAAATAAATGGAAAAACAAGAAAGAATGTTAAAAATGTTGACTATTTTCTTAGCTTTTAGACTAGTTTCATTCTCATTACTATTTTTAATAATAAAACTGTCCGTTGTGTGTCAATGTTATTGTTTTTTTTTTTTACTACCTCATCTTGTTTTATTCGTATCTTTTACCTTTAGTAAGTCAAAATTATAGAGTCACATCCCGAAAATCTTAATTACTGAGTATCTGCCTTCACCCATAATCTCCTGATATAAACATTGGTTTATATCTGTAGTGTAGTCAATAATTCAAAATTTAAATAACTTGAACGTGCATAAATACATCTAGTTTCCCTTTTACTTTTTCTTAAGATTTTATTTACTTATTTTATTTTATTATTTTTTTTTTAAGATTTTATTTATTTGACAGAGAGAGACAAAGCGAGAGAAGGAACACAAGCAGGGGGAGTGGGAGAGGGAGAAGCAGGCTTCCCGCGGAGCAGGGAGCCCGATGAGGGGCTCGATCCCAGGACCCTGGGATCATGACCTGAGCCGAAGGCAGACGCTTAACGACTGAGCCACCCAGGTGCCCCTTATTTACTTATTTTAGAGAGAGAGTGTGAACGAGAAAGAGAGAGCACAAGCAGGGGGAGCTGCAGGCAGAGGGAGAAGCAGACTCCCCACTGAGCAGGGAGCTGGACATGGGGCTCAATCCCAGGACCCTGGGATCATACCTGAGCTGAAGGCAGACACTTCAGCGACTGAGCCACCTAGGCACCCCCCTTTTACTTTTATTAACATAGTATGCTCATATTTTTCTGATAAAAAGTCTAAGTCGCAAGAATCATCTGTATACAATGGTATTTACTTTTTTCTAAATCCTATTCTTTTTACATAAATTTAATGAGATGACACATATAAAAATCATTTTCTGATGATAAAACTAGCAGTATCAGATAAAAATTCTGCCAGCACTTATGCTACAGAAAAAAATCACGTCTTACCTTATATATTTTGGGTTACATAGCAGTACACCAAAATAAGGCACAAAGTATTTTACAATCTTGGTATTTTTTTAATATACTTGGAAAATTTTATTAAGTATATTTGAATACCATGAGTCTTATAGTTCTCAGTTATTAGCCAATCTCAATACATATAAATTTGTATTTGTATCTCAGGAAAAAATTCTAACTGTAGCTCTCAGTCACATCGAGCTAGGCAATAATTACAAATGCAATCATCACATCAAATGTATTTCCAAAGTAAATTACTTTAATTAAACAATTTGTTTAGTACAATGGTTTTTCTAGTTATTTGACTCTAATTTGCGATTAATCTCTGATTTTAACAAATAAAATTATTGAACACTAGTTTTTAAAAATATCTAGTTTAAAGAGCTCTCTGGAAAAAAAAGGAAGTATTTAGAAAATAGGTAATAACTACTTGGGATGAGCGTGTTTTATGATTTCCTTTTCCCTATCTTTTTCCCTTATCATTGTGAAAAGCATGTTTAAGTCTTTGAGAGAATATACCTATATATATATATATATATATATATATATATATATAAGTAAAAAAAAGAGAAGGAAATTAATGGGGAAATAAAATAAACTACAATCAATTTCTCTCTCAAGAGTTTCCAGCCCAGCCCACCCCCCCACCAGGGTTAAAAGTGTTTAATAATGTGCTTATAATGAAATATAATTTGTAATCACTGATGCAACATGTTAATTTTAGTTTTTATATTTACACAAATACAAAGTGAAATATAAACAATGTGCTATTAGCAAGGTCTTTATTTATAATTTTCAATTACTTTTCTTTTTTTTTTTTTTTTTTTAAGATTTTATTTATTTATTCATGAGAGACAGAGAGAGATGCAGAGGGAGAAGCAGGCTCCCAAGGAGCAGAGAGCCCGATGCGGGACTCGATCCCAGGACCCTGGGATCATGACCTGAGCCGAAGGCAGACGCTTAACCATCTGAGCCACCCAGGCGCCCTTCAATTACTTTTCTAGTTTGTTAAGCTGACATCCAAAAGTTAGATTGTCAGGTTGTAGCTAATACAAACAGGGTTTTGACTACAAATATGTTATTAGACACCCACAGATTTCTTGGTTGTGTATAACAAGTTAATTAGATATTTCATTCAAATACTGTGTATCTTTTTTTTAAGATTTATTTATTTGAGAGAGGAGCAAGTGAGAGAGAGCCCATAGACAGGGGAGGGGAGGGGCAGAAGGAGAGAGAGAGAGAATCTCAAGCAGACTCCCTGCTGAGCACAGAGTCTGACATGGGGCTCGATCTCATGACCCCGAGATCATGACTTGAGCTGAAATCAGGAGTTGGACGCTTAACAAGCTGAGCCACCCAGGAATCCCACAAATAACACAGATTATGATAGTATTGAATATTTGTAATTTAAAGAAAATAAAATGTAAAGTAAGTGAAATACCCAGGGATATTTTAATAGATATTATAAATATACCCCAAATCACCAATTGATTTAAAAATAGTGATATTTTGAAATTTTGTGAGGAATCCACAAGAACTTTGTTTAATCTAAAAGTAGAATTTTCTTCTTCTGAATGTGCCTTCACACTCTCTCTTCTGACTACACACACTCCAAGTTCCTTTTTTTAATTTGATAATTTGCAGAGAATTTCCTATAAGACTAAGACTGTATTCCAAAGAACCCAAGTAATCAAGAGGTTAGAAGGAAAAATAAAAGATAAATCAGACTATACTTACATGCATGGAGGCAAAATGAACTATATTCCCAGAAAAAAAAAAAAAAAAAAAAAAGGCTACTGGAGGAACAAATAAGATGCTTATATGCTTCTAGTTGATGACTACTCAGTTGTCTTCATTACTAACTTCTCATCAGAATCAAAAATTAAAATGTAGAAAAATATCTCTTGTTAGTCAAGTCTGTGGGCAAGTAGTAGAATATCAAGTAACAATTACAAAAAGTGCATATCTTTATGGATAATTATATATTATATATAGATACATATATCTATCTTGCACAACAGTGCATGGATGATCACTATGCAGATGTATAGCTAATTCTCAATAAATTCTAAATCATATTTCATAAATGAGCAGATGGCTCAAGAGAGTTAGTTGGCTTTTATGAAATTTGTACAGGATGCTAATAATGTCTTCCTAGATAAAGAAGAGTTTTTTTCATACATTTGGAGAATTTGTGCAATTCAGATGAATAGAATATTGTTATATATGTGTTTAGTAGAAAAGAACATTTTAGTTTTTTAAATTAGATACAGAATGTTGACTACTTAATCATCATTCTGAAGAAATGTAGAATATAGACTATTTAACAATAAGCAAGGGTAAATAAACTTGATAGTTCTGGCTGAGTCAGGAAAATGAGCATCTACAGGAATAAATGGGTTTAATATAGGAATCAGAGTTTGCATGAAAATGGGAAAGATGGGACAGCGAGAGTCATTTATTACTTCAGCCTGAAGCACTCTATGGAATTAGGAGATGGAACTATGGAAGAATCCAGAAAGTTGAACTTTGGGGTGGTCGTCCAACAAACCATGGTATTTGATTTCTATGGCCGGCCACGACACAGAAGTTAGACTATAAGCCTAAACAAATGTCTTTTATCTGGCCACCAATCCTGTGAAACGAGAGCTGAAAAGAAGCCAGAGGATGCAACACATCTACCACAATGTCTGTGAAACAAGTGTACCTCGAGGGACTGCAAAACTGTCGTGCCTCCCTGCCTCAGCCTCCCAAGTAACAGTCTCTCCCCCTTCACAGTCCTGAGCAATTCCTTTCATTAGAACACTCTAACCCAGAACTATATATATATATAAAAAAGGTGTTCAGGAAATGGAATCCCTGCCTTCTCCTTTGCAGTGCAGGCATTATCGTAGCAGTAGGTAATTGTAGTTTAAATTTGACAGCTATCAACGCGGGATAGACTATTTGTTCATCAACTCAGATTCAATATCATCCTCTTTATTTTTACTAGCTTCCAAATAAATGTAGTAACACCATGCCTCTGCCTAACCTACTGGAATGATCTCTTCTGCATACAGTATATATCAGTTAGGATTATATCCAAAAGTAAAGCAACTGTGCATTGTATGTAGGTACATATTTACACTTACGGTTACATTCATATTTATATTTCCATAAGAGACATTACAGTTGATTGGCTTACAAATTTGTTGGGGGGTGAGTAAGTCAGTCCAAAGTCTGAAGGGTCGGGAAGGGAAGATCAAGTTCAAGTTGGAGCCCTAGGCTCATGTGCTAGAGCTTATTCCCTGCGTGCAGTCAGGAAGGAAGATCCAATGGTGGGGAGAGCAATTGTAGAACTACTTGTAGATTCAGCTGCTGTTGGGAGTCTCTTAGTTCAAGAAAAACATAAACAGCTTCTGGTGGTTTTACAAGCAGGCATAGAGAGGAGAGAATTTCTAGGATTAGATGCTGCACATTAGCTGTCAGAAAATATGTTGTTTTGTCAAGTAAAGAGACCCTATCTGGAAAAGCAGCTGTAATTTGAGGAGCCCACAAGAATACACATAGGATAGTCTTCTGTGAATCTATAAGATTCAGAGCTTAAGACAGGTCAAATAGATAAGATGAAAGGTGAGGTGCTGGAAATCAGTACCTCTGCTATTGTCAAGCCTCTGATAGTGGTACAAATTTATTCAGTTTCTCTGGCTTTATGGTATTTGAAAGTCATTTGCATAGATAATAGCTCTCACATCACAGGCCAGGGAATCAATGTGGACGTTTTGCCAGCTACTGTCCTCTATTCCAACCATGCACACTTCTGCTGGGAAAATAACCAAAGTGTGGAGCTGGTACCCACCAACACTACTGTGTTGTAATTCATCCAATCATCCTTTGTCACCTGTCTTCTATGAACCTGATTTTGATTTGAGAACCATAGTGGTACTCTGGTTCCCCGGGGAGTTAGAGTATTATTACATTTCTTGAGAAAAAATATATTTTTTTTAAGTAAGCTGTATGCCCAATCTGGAGCTTGAACTCACAGCACTGAGATCGAGAGTCGCATGCTCCACTGACTAAGCCCACAAGGCACCCCTCCTAAAAATATTTCTTTACCTTAATGGCCACAGGTAAATTTGGGGAGGGCTAGGGAGAATGTTCTATATAATTTTATGCATATATAAATTATATATACTATATATGAAACATTATGTATATAAGAATATATATACATATTTAATATAACCTCCATTGTCTGTGAATATTATTCAGTTGGTAAGTGGGATAGCATACTTCCCAACCGGAAGGCCCGAATCTAGAATCTTTACTCTAATTTCCATATTATAATGTTAATATAGCTCATTCCTCATAACTGTTTGAGATAAAATTCATGGAAGGAAAACCATCAAAATGCTTGAACATCTAAAAATGCCCTAATTACAGGGTTCATTTGTTGGATTATTTTTCTGGGTAATGCATCCTTAGTAGAAAAGCATTTTACCTTACCTTCTGGTGTTGGTGTTTATCCACATATCTCTGATTTCAGTTTTCCAAAATTTTATGGTTAATTTCCAGGGCGTACATCTTCCTTTTTTTCTCTTCTTCATTCATCAATTGTTTGAGATCTTAATGACCCCATTCACTACAAAATCTCATTTTTATTATTTCTGCAAAATCACATTTTGATTTATTTAATTATTTTCTCACATGAGTACTCTATTTTCAGAATACTATTAGTTGCATGTCGGCTGCTCTCACACTATCCTTTATTTTTTTTTATTTAAAACGTTATTTCTGCCACTTGGTGCTGCTTTCTGGAGATTTTTGCCAAACTACTTCAAAATCTTTCTAATTTTTAAATTTATTTTGTTATTTTTTTAATTTGCCAAATGCCTCATTTTATTTTAATTTTCTTACTGGTTTGTTGTTTCATAACTTTCTATTCTTCTTTTTTTAAGTGAACTCTACACCCAGTGTGGGGCTTGAACTCATGACTCTGAGATCAAGAGTCCTATACTGTACCATTTGAGCCAGCCAGGCGCCCCCATAACTTTCTATTCTTGATTCACAGGTCAATACAATGCTTTCTACAATAGTTTTCTTAACACTACTTACACTGTTTTGATTCCCTCTGAAGTCCTGTTTTGTTCTTTTCTTTTAGTTGAAGTTTACTCAAATACATGGAGGCTCCTGTCTGAACATACACATTTACTAAATACTAAATAACTCATTGGAAGCTGGAGTGAAAACAAAAATCTTTTTACTGTTACGGATAGAGGAGTTGAACTATAGTTTAAGTTAACAGTCTTTGCTTATTTTAGTTTGCTTAGTAATTTGCTTGGAAAATAATGTTCTTGGTATAAAGAACATAAGGGTTAAGATCACACCAGTCAGAATGTAGACCTTAGCCATGATTAGTTATGCTTTTCTTCCCCCAATATTCCTCTCCATTGTTAAATGGGAATAATAACTAGAAAAATCTGTCTCTTGATTACACATCATTTTCCTGATATCAGTGTGACCTGTACCACTTTGAGGAATAATCAATCGGTCCTCTCCTTTATCAGTACTTGTGCATCTCAGGAGGAAATTATATAGGAAAACCATTATTTCTGAATAAATATGATTAATGACACATCATAATTACACTTTCACAATGAATGCATAAAAATTAAGTGTATCAAATTTATTCACAATTATTTTCAAAGATTGAGATAAAGTTGAGATTTTATTTATTTATTTTTTAAAGATTTTATTTATTTTTTGACAGAGAGAGAGACAGCCAAAGAGGGAACATAAGCAGGAGGAGTGGGAGAGGGAGAAGCAGGCCTCCCGCTGAGCAAGGAGCCCGATGTGGGGCTTGATCCCAGGACCCTGGGATCATGACCTGAGCTGAAGGCAGACGCTTAACGACTGAGCCACCCAGGTGCCCCTAAAGTTGAGATTTAAAAAAAAAATATTTAAATGCTTTGTGGGTTGTGAAGTTTGATGTTATCAGCTAATTTCTCAATGTTCAATATATTTGGAATGAGTTTCATTAACAATAGTGGAAATAAATCTCTATATCAATTGGTCTTCTTAATTCTTTGAGATTTATTTATTTTTTTATTTTTTTTAGTTCTTTAAGATTTAGATCCTAGCAGATCCCAACTGCTTTTACCTTATAGAAAGACTGATTATAAACTCATAGTTAAATATAGAAATGTCATTTCTGCCATTGTCTTGTTTTCTTAGACTCACACATTTATTTATAAGTTCATTTGTAAGTATATAAATACACAGTTCATTTATAAATTAATTCGTTTAAAATCACCTTTGCATTTTATGGTGTTTGCTTTAATTTACTTTAAAATAGATGGTGTGATACGTATTAATGTTGGAGATAACACTCAATATTTCTACTTGAAGAGCTCTCATTCTCTCAAGTTATCTTGAGTATTGTATTTGAAATGTAATTGTATGAAATACACATTATGTGGATTCTTTTTTTTTAAGATTGTATTTATTTATTTGAGAGAGAGAATGAGAGAGAGAGAGCACATGAGAGGGGGGAGGGTCAGAGGGAGAAGCAGGCTTCCCGCTGAGCAGGGAGCCCGATGCGGGACTCGATCCCAGGACTCCAGGATCATGACCTGAGCCGAAGGCAGTCGCTTAACCAACTGAGCCACCCAGGCGCCCCACATTATGTGGATTCATCAGTGTCAATCTATGTATTAAATGTTGAAAAACTTAGTTGATTTATTTTTAATATGAAATGACCAGAAATATTAATTATATTTCTCCTGCATCCTAATGGATCATCTCGTATACCCATTGGTGTGCACCCTACTATGAAGTCCACAACCCCAAAAATGTCCACTAAGGGGTCTATATTGATCATATAGTAGACTTTTTCTACATGTTCTGGGACGCATTCTTGTTTCACCAATAAAGGAAAAGGGGGACTGTCAGGTTAAAAAAATTAATATTCACAACCTATAATTTTATACTTGCTGCCCCAGGAACAAATACACACACACACACACACACACACACTCACACCCACATTTTGAAATGTACCTATGGCTATATAAATATGCAACTGGAAAGTATCATGTATTGGATCTGATTTCGTAAACTGGCTATAGTAAGCATTAATTATGAATATAAAATATATATTTTTTAATTTGAAGTCTTATGCTATAGAAAAATCTAAGGCATGGCTTTAATAATTGACAAATTTTGACAATATGACCATGTTCTTCAGCTAATGTCTCTATTTCCTTGAATAATTTCCATCAGGAAATATGTTATTTCCGTAATTATAATTAATCTTGAAATGTAATCAAAGTAATCAGAATACTATAGTAGTTACTCAGTAGATTGTTTTTATTATTACAGTGTTTTTTAAGAGAAGTCTTCACCAAATGTCAGGGGAGAATCCTTGCTGTCTGCTAAGAACTTAATTTGTTTCTTGATTTCATTTCTAAGGCAGAGACTAAAATGTTCAAAACTAGAGGCAGATTTGTTTATTCAATTCTTCCTTTTATTTTCTTCTCAGCCTAATAATGAATATTAGTAATAAATTACCTATATCAGTTAGAAATCTCTTAAAAGCAATGCAAAAGATCCCTCCTTTAAGTTTTGTTTTGTTTCTTCTTTTTTTAAGACTGAGGAGGGCTACTGATTTCCTGTTTCATGCAATTTTTCTATCAGAGAACCAGGAAAAAAGTTTCAGCCATTCAGATTCAAGTTTTACTGATACAATGCGATCATAGATTCTTCCTATTAAAAAGATTGACAGTGATGACAATAATTACATTTTGCTTCTCTAATTACAAAACAATGGGAGAAATGATCTTGATATAGATCAAGATATGAAGAATGAAGAAAGAGACATCTTATATTTTTATCTCCTACTAAATTGATATTTATGTAAATTATGTTACTTGGCTCATGCTTTGCTGTGGCATGATTCCTTAATGAATTTTTCCCGTTTCCAAAACAAGTATTGTCGTATGACAAAGAACCAGATGTCTTGACTCGAAAGACAAGATTTTTTAGGAATTCCTTTGTATTCACTGAAGCTGGTGTGTTAATTTGTATTAAAGAATTAAAAGAAAAACCTCATCCCCAAATTCTTCCCTTTTTAAATTTTATCTTTTCTGTTTGTGTAGAATTGTGTAGGTCACTGTCAGAGTATATGCACTTGAGTAAAACGTGTTGTGATGAGCACTGGGTGTTATACGTTACTAATGAATCATTGAACACTACATCAAAAACTAATGAAGTACTATACGCTGGCTAACTGAACATAGTAAAAAAAAACAATAAGTTTAAAAAAATCTTTGATTTTTTGTGTATGTGATCATATTTCCTTGTGAATCATTTTTGGTAGAAATATTGGACAAAGACAAAAATACACACACACACACACACACACACACACACACACACACACACACATATATATATATATATATATATATATATATATATATATATATAATTTGAGAGAGAGAGAGCACGAGTAGGTATAGGGGTAGGGGCTGAGGGAAAGGGAGAGAGAGAATTTTAAGCGGGCTCCACACTCACAGAGCCCCACACAGGGCTCAATTTCACAACCCTGAGATCATGACCTGAGTTGAAATCAAGATACTTAACTGACTGAGCCACCCAGTGCCCCAAGACAAAAATACTTTGATACATTAAGTCTGTTTATAAAATAGAAATAGAAAGGAAATTATCTGATGTAAAGAAGAGTACATACAGTACAGCAAAGAAAAAATGATCCTAAAGAGTTTATCTTTTATTGCTGAATAGAGGAAACAGAAATAACATTATCATAATTCATTATTAATAGGTAAATATGTAAACAAAATAAGAATTTATAAATATTATTAGTACGGAGAGACCAATAAACACAATGATGAGGCTAGGGCTTATCATAATGGATATGGTGGAATGAATTTTCCTGTAGGACATAAACATAGCATGTTTATATTTTAAGCACATACATGTTTTAGTATCTGGCGAAAAGTAAATATAGGAATATCTAGCAATACACCAGTTTGTATAGATGCAGTAAAGGGACCTTATTTTCTCTTTTTTATTTTGAAGCTTTTTATACAAATGTAATCTGTAGAGCTTTCCACCATATACTATGCATAAATTGCTAGAAGTAGATTTTATTTTTTTAAATCTTCAATGTACTTCTACCTACCAAAAATATTGTGTTGTGATTCACTATATGAAGTTTGTGACTTTTCTTTCTTTCCAAATACATAGTGATATTTAAATAAAGTTGTTGGCTGAGAAAAGATACTTGAAAATGATAGCATTAACTTGCATTGTACCACGTGTTCTGTTTGAGATACATAGATTTAATAGCAAAATATGCTCCAGAAAAATAAAATGCAACATTGTTTCTTTAGAAATGCTTCCTTTTTTGTTGCCAAATATAAGATGTCTTATTGAGACAAATTTCAAAAGAATAATTTAAAATGGGTTTACTGCTTTTCTTTTTTTTTTTTGACTTATTTTATTATTATTATGTTATGTTAATCACCATACATTACATCATTAGTTTTTGATGTAGTGTTCCATGATTCATTATTTGCATATAACACCCAGTGCTCCATGCAGAATGTGCCCTCTTTAATACCCATCACCAGGCTAACCCATCCCCCCACTCCCCTCCCCTCTAGAACCCTCAGTTTGTTTCTCAGAGTCCATAGTCTCTCATGGTTCATCTCCCCCGCCGATTCCCCCCCTTCATTCTTCCCTTCCTGCTATCTTCTTCTTCTTTTTTTTTTTTTAACATATAATGTATTATTTATTTCAGAGGTACAGATCTGTGATTCAACAGTCTTATACAATTCACAGCACTCACCATAGCACATACCCCCCCAATGTCTATCACCCAGCCACCCCATCCCTCCCACCCCCCACCACTCCAGAAACCCTCAGTTTGTTTCCTGAGATTAAGAATTCCTCATATCAGTGAGGTCATATGATACATATCTTTCTCTGATTGACTTATTTCGCTCAGCATAATACCCTCCAGTTCTATCCACATCGTTGCAAATGGCAAGATTTCATTCCTTTTGATGGCTGCATAATATTCCATTGTATAAATATACCACATCTGCAAATCAATCAATGAGATACAATACATTAATAAAAGAAAGAACAAGAACCATATGATCCTCTCAATAGATGCAGAAAAAGCATTTGACAAAGTACAGCATCCTTTCTTGATTAAAACTCTTAAGAGTGTAGGGATAGAGGGTACATACCTCAATATCCTAAAAGCCATCTATGAAAAACCCACAGCGGATATCATTCTCAATGGGGAAAAACTGAGAGCTTTCCCCCTAAGGTCGGGAACACGGCAGGGATGTCCACTATCACCACTGCTATTCAACATAGTATTAGAAGTCCTAGCCACAGCAATCAGACAAAAAGAAATAAAAGGCATCTAAATCGGCAAAGAAGAAGTCAAACTCTCACTCTTTGCAGATGATATGATACTTTATGTAGAAAACCCAAAAGACTCCACCCCAAAACTGCTAGAACTCATACAGGAATTCAGTAAAGTGGCAGGATATAAAATCAATGCACAGAAATCAGTGGCATTCCTACACACCAACAACAAGACAGAAGAAAGAGAAATTAAGGAGTTGATCCCATTTACAATTGCACCCAAAACCATAAGATACCTAGGAATAAATCTAACCAAAGAGGCAAACAATCTGTACTCAGGAAACTATAAAATACTGCTTTTTAAATAACATATGGCTATCAAATTATTTGATTTGAAGCTTTAACTTTCAAAAAACTGAAAATATTCACTGATAGAAATGTTTCCCAGATTTAATAACATATATTTAATAGTGAATTTATTTAGTGTTTGTATTTTTAAAATATTTTTTAGTATTTGTGTTTGAAGTTGCATTCAACTGTATCTAATAAGGTGTTCTCAATTTTCAAAAGAATAATAAGAAAACTTATTTAAATAATGACATATGGGAAATAAAGGTATTTATCATAGGAGACATTGTTCAAAGTCATCTAGCCTGGTTTCTTCACGTTATAGATGAGCTTTCTACAGAAGTTTAATAATTAGTTTAGGTCAGAGAATTAAGTGATAACCTCAATCTAAAATCAAGATCATCTTATTTCTAAGTTAGTGCTCTTTCTATAACAATAACTACAATTAAGATGTAATAAAACAACAGCAAGAATACAATAACACAATAAAAATAAACCCTAAGCTAGTGTTTATTGAATATTTACTATAAGGAAATCAAATTATTTAATGTTTGTATTAGCTTATATACATTGTATACATTATTATGCAAGTATTGTTTGTATTCTAATTTTAATGAAAAAGGTGAAGCCCTATGTCTTATTTTACACATGCATATATCTATTTTTGTTGCGAATGTAAAGGCTTAAAAAAATTTGTTTTGTTATAAAAGGCAAATGAGTAAATTATTTTGGGCTAAGTGTGTTATAAGCAGTACAAGGTTTAAAATGTACTTGAACTAGAGGAAAATTTATTTTTTTATAAATAAGTATAGGAAATCATACAAAATTAAAATAATATAAACCTTTAAATGAAACTTACTATTAATCTTACCATAACTAACTGTGAACCAGAAGCAAGTTACATAAGAGATTTTCATTTGTCCCAGTCTAGAGTTCCTGAATCTATAAAAACTATTTTTGTAATATAATTACATACGTTTGTCTCTAAAAATATATGACTTTGGACAAAAGTGTTAGTAAGAAGAGGAATATGTTCAGCGTTGTGTATAAAACAAAATGGATTTTGATTTAGTGTGTTTTTCTAATATCCATCTTAAATTTGATATCACACAAATAGAATCTAATGTTCTATAATTTATCATTAAATGTTTTTAAAGATCAGGTGAGGAAAGCATTCCTATGAGCAAACCTAAAATTAGGACAAGTCTGTTTTTTTATAGATTTTAGCATGACATTTAAAGAAGAATTCCTTCTGTCAAAGAGAACTTGCACAGAAATAGATTCAATAAAATATGCCTATATGGAATTAGGACTCCTCTTCCATTAATCTAATTCATTTTATTGTACAAAATTCTCTTATAAATGCATCTGTGCACTGTGGAAATGTCACTGAACGTAATAGAGGAAATTCCTGGGAGATTTATCATGGGATGTAATTTTTAAATTACCCATATTGTTGTGCTGGACAGGATCACAGATGAAACTTATTTGAAATCACTGATTCTTAGATGATCTTCAAAAGCTTAGAAGGTCACCATGCTCCCCACTGTGACTGAAAGTTAAAACATAAGTTAAAATACTACAGAGAAAAATTTAGCCCAGATATAATCATCCCTATGTCTTAATGTGAAATATTTTTGGCTTCTGCTAAAGTATTTTCAAGTGTTAAGGCTCAGTTTACTTTTTTTTTTTTTTTTTTAATTAGCAATGTATACTATAGAATAAAGGTGCATATGGATGAACTGATAGGCTTAAACAAATTACAAAAACTTAGTCGAAAATGTTGATTCATTGAATATTGATGGAGAGACAGTGTCCCTGCCCTCTGAGATGTCAATTAAAGGCAGTAAATAAGAACGTGTGAATATTTTATAAGATGAATGAGAATAATACAAATATTTATAACAGTTTTATATAGGATAGTAGACATATAGGCTGTTGAAATTACAACTGGAGATTATATATATTTTATATACATATACACATACATCTGGTTGGTTCATTCATTTACACAGGGAAACATTAAAAGCCAAGCTTTTACTTCCTTAAGTAAGAATGTAAATCAAGATTACTGGCAATGCAAAAGTCAGCCGAAGAAGTAGATATGAAACTAAGTGATATCCGCAGAACAACCAAGTCTGCATAAATGAAAGGGAAGCTTTCAACAAACTTTAATTTAAAACTTGGAAGTTATTAAAGACATTTTGTAAGTTTCGGTTTTCTAAGTTATATTCAACTATGGTATATTTATAAGAACTTAATTTTTATTTCATTGTATATTATTACATTTTATTAACTAATTATTAAATTCGGAACTTCATGAGAAATTTAACAGGGGTTGGGGTAGAAAGTATGAGAAGAAAAAAATGGATAATTTTTAAAAAATAAAACAGAGAAGGGGTACCTGGGTGGCTCAGTCAGTTCAGCATTCAATTCTTGGTTTTGGCTCAAGTCATGATCTCATGGGTCATGAGATTGAGCCCCATGTGCAGACTCCAAGCTCAGTTGAAAGTCTACTTGAAGATTGTCTCCCTCTGCCCCTCCCCCCACTTGCTTGTGCTTGCACATTCTCTCTCTCAAACAAATAAATAAATATTTTTAAAAAATTAAAAATAAAACAGAAAAAAAATCACTCAACAAAAAATAAAGTAGGCTGCTGTAGTGCCAACTTGCATTATTCTTCCCTCAAAGCAGAGACTGTTTAAGATTTTTTATTTATTTATTTGACAGAGAGAGAGAGCACAAGTAGGCAGAGTGACAGGCAGAGGGAGAGGGAGAAGCAGGCTCTCTGCTGAGCAGGGAGCCGGCGTGGGGCTCTATCCCAGGACCCTGGGATCATGACCCGAGCCGAAAGCAGCCACTTAACTGACTGAGCCACCCAGGCGCCCTGATTTTATTTTTAAGTTTGGGTCTCAGACAGGATAGCCATTGCTGTTATAGCAAATGAAAACAACAATACAACCTAAGTGCATCACTTGTAAATAAATCTAAGACTCGTTTTGCTCTGCCTAGGAATTGTTCATGCTCAATCTCAGATTTATATTTCTATATGGCTACATTTATCTCTTCATTCATGATAAAGATCCAGTTCTTTTTTTTTTGGCCTAGAATTTTGATAACAAAGTAAGACACACACACACACAAAAGAGTCATAACTTTGAAATGCTAAGGTTATGAGAAATTTTACATTTTTATTTTATGTGTGATGAAACTAATACTGAAAGAGTTATACAATTTCCCTCCCCCAGGGGATAAAATTATTGTTAGTGCTTGCAGTACAGCAAAAATCTCTTAACTCCCTTTTGATGGTCCATTCCTTTAGGCTATAAACTTTCTCTTTAGCAATAATAAGAGTACTTTTAATGTGCTCTACATTATTCTGAATGCTTACTGGTTTAATTCATTTACCTTTTTTTAAAAGATGCATTTATTTATTTTAGAGAGAGAGAAAGCAAGCACTGAAGTGGAGGGAAGCAGCAGAGAAAGAGAAACCCAGGCAGACTCCCCACTGAGTGCATAGCCTGACATGGGGCTGGATCCCGCAACCCATAAGATCGGGACCTGAGCGGACACCAAGAATCAGATGGATGCTCCACTGACTAAGCCACCCAAGTGTCCCTTAATTCACTTACCTTTTACAACATTAAGATCACCCCCATTTAGCCAGTGAAGAACCAGTGAAACTAGATTTTACATGATTTTCTCTAGATCACACAGGAAGTAACAGTGGGGACCCAGAGCCAGATGTTTAATATTAGACTAGGTTGCTGCTTTTTTGCTGGTAATGTTTAAAACTGAAAGCTAGATTTTTATATAGAAAATAATCTGATCTCAAGTTTAATGCAGAATGGCTAATACAATCCTTCTCTCTTTCTCAAAGGGCAGTATTTTCTTGCAAACATTATAGGATTTTGAAAGCATAAGACAGCACAATTAATGTCAATATTCTGAGAGCGTGAATACACAAATGAACAATGGCCAGGATATATATAAAAATAGAACTCTGATCCACAAACTGCAGCAACCAACCCAAGAAACCACCTAATTATTTATGATAACCAGCCCAGTAACCAAGTCGGCTGTCAGTAAATCAGACTTATAGGATGTCAGACTGTTATCTTTAGTTACCAGTCCACATACACTCTGCAATGATCAACTCAAAATGGCCAAGGCTTGATTAATCACTGACATCTTCCCTAATTTTTGTCTGAATTTCCAATTTAGGAGGAAGCAGAGAAGACCAAATGTGCACCCTTAACCAATCATATAGGATGCCCCCCTTCTAATTAGCCTGCCTACAGCTACTCCATGACAACATCCTCCAATCAGGGCATATCTGAAGCCTTCCTTTTCTTCCCCCTATAAAGCTTTACTACTCCTCTGCCTGCCTTTGATTCTCTGCCAAAACACAAATGACAGGGTTGACTCACATCTTATGATAAGCTCTGAATAGCCTTTTCTTGTTCTTACTTGTTTAGGAATCATTTCTACAATCCTATGATTTTTTGAACCTGACTTGACTTACTTGCTTTGAGTAACATTGGTCCACGTTATGTTATAATTCATGCTATTCTAACTCTATGTGATTAACACACGCCAGACTGCATTTGTTACGATAGTTTCTCGTATGTGCGTGTGTGTGGATGGAACAAACAGGATAAGGATGTGTGTGTGTGTGGGGGGTGTCAACGAACTTATGTTGAGGCAATTAAAAACTTGACGCAATAGTAGTAAATCAGAGCAGTTGCTGATTACAGTGTCTGTAGTTAACTAGTTTCCTTGTGTAATCTTTGAAAATTTCATCCTCATATTCATTTTCCCTTTCTAAACATAACTCCTGTTACCAACACAACATCATGAGACTGGAAATTTCTATACAACAATACTCAGTAATTTGGGAGATTAGTCTTCCCTCTACATCCAAGTTTGATCAATTACTTTTCTCATATGCGGATGCACTATTTGAGATGAAAATTTTTGTTATCAACTCTCTGGTTTTTCCAATGATCCTTAAATTGTAAGACTATAGCAAGGATGTTTTATTTCTTTGATTCTGGAAATGTTTTTGGAACAGAAAGCAAAAGATAATTGAAGTCAATGTCTCTAAATAATTTGAATTTATATATACATATATATGTATATATCTGAAGATATATATAAATCTGAAGATTTCTTAATTGATTTCTTGGACAAGGAGATGAAAAAGAATGCCTTTATGAGTAGTACCAGTGATAGAATGGTTTCTTAACAGTTTTAGCAGCTGATATGATTCAAAGTTCCCATGACTTTAGGAAACTTACCATCCACTCCAGAGTTACGTTGTAGAGACAACTAGAACATGGGAGAGAAGGTAGTCTGGTCACCTGCAAATCTGTGGCAGACAATATGGTTCTATAGAGGGTTTGTAATACACAGACATACAGAATCGAAGATAACTGAGATATATGGTCTTATGCACTAGTTATGTTACTTAGTTACCAGTAACCAATTGAAAGCATATTTAAGGCAGGAGAAAATCTGATGTCTTATGGTACATAAAATGTTTCTTTATTTCCTTGTTTAACCCTCTTCCTATTGTTTGGTCTTCAATTGTTTTAATGCCTAATTCCAGTCAGTTTAAAATCCCCACTACAGTGAAGGTTTGTTTCCTAGTTGAAGAATTGTCTCTGCTTCCTTTTTCTTTAGATAGAATCCCAGTTCTTGACTGTTGCTTCAGCACTTTCCTCCAGTTACAGTGAGATAGATTATCAGTCTCTTGTTAGATGAGCTGTCAAGAATATTGAGCCCTCATTGTGCAAATAAATCTTAAGGACCAAAATGACAAAGTTTGCTCCCAAAAAAACCTCAGGAAAGATTCAGGAATTTTCAGCACAAATTAATTGTAACATAAAAGGAAAACTATAGTTACTTAAGAAACACATAGTTTAGGGCATTTAATTTTGGGAAATGACATTTGTATCTTAAAATGGGAAAATATTTTGGTAAATTTGTATAACACTGACAATTTCTTTCTGACAAAACTGGGAGTATTTCTAAATCATGTGCATGTTACTCCAGAATCTGTAGCCCAACAAAATATTTGTTTTCTTTCTGGAAAAATGGGTTCAAGTTATATTTCTTTAACTTTGTCCTAAATAATTTTCTTTTGACTATCTTTATAAAAATAAATTCCAGTCAATAACAGAGAGTTTTTGCAAAGTGATGTCTGCCCTTAGTCATAGAATAAAAATCAAAGTCCCTAATGGGCTTGCAGAGGTGATTCTATTTGTTTTGTTGAAGATTTTTGTAGATAAAATTAATGATAGCAGTAAAGTCAATTTCAGCATGAGCATGAACAGTAATGTATACTTTTCACTATTGCAGCAAAAAGCAAGCCAGAGTCAATATATATTAAAAAAAAAAAAAAAAAAAAAAAAAAAAAAACAGGTTACCAGGTCGAGTTTTCCACTCTCTCGAAGTCTAGCATGTGAACTCAATGGGAATAATCCCTATAAGCACCATTCAATACACTTTTACATTTATGGAATTCCAGCCTAGCTCTCTGCATTTAAAACAGGCAATCTAAACATGTTCTCGGAGGATAAGAATAAGCCCTGAAGAGTTATTCTTTAAACTTTATATTTTTCCACAGAAACTAGACTTCAAAGATATTCTGAAAACACCATAAAGTCTCAAACTACAGTGCCCGCAAACTTCGCACATGGCTCCCATTGACATCAATCAGAATTCTATGCACATGGACTGAGGGCAAAGCATAACCTTTTATATGTCGACAATATGTTTGAAATGACTACAAAAATGTCTAAAACTTCAAACACTGTACTGACTTTATACTTTGAAAGGACACTTAGTTTTAAGAACTCAACAACTGTCTAAATATCCTGGGTTTTGTTACTTAATTTCAAATTTTAAAAACTTTAGGGGATTTTTCTTAATAATTTGAAGGTCAAGATTAAATTAACTGAAAACATCAAAAAAGTCAAAGTATTTTATGGTGGCTCTTAAATATCCTTTTATTGAGTTATTTCTGCAGAGTATTGATTTATTAAGTATCTATTAATAGCAAACAGAAGTTGCCACCCAGTCATTTGGGAAAACCAAACCCACCAAATAAAACTTCAGTGGTAACTAAATATTGTAAAAACAAAACTAAAAACCACGTATAATATAGCAGGAGATATTTACAAAATAAATATAAAATTTTAAGTGCCATTAGCTAATCATATTTGTATCTTAGCTTTGTGAGGTTTTAATGCCTTTGGCTCCCTATGTTTTAAGTTTGTGCTTATTCATCAGATGTTAGAAACCGCACAGGTCGGGCTCTGAGACATTTTTAGTGCTGTTCTGATCCCTGGAATTATGTGGAAGTACTTTTCTGTGTCTAAGTATAAAGATTTAAGAATTAGTTTTTAAACATCTTTCTCATTGTTTCCCTCAGATCATGGAATTCCATATTTAATACTTTATGTATGCTGAAAGGGCTTTCCCATCTCCAAAATCTACTATCAAAATTGTAAGTGCTGGGAATGTATAATATTAAGCTGCCTTGAAATCTCATTAGTGATATTTAGTGGGTCGAAAGGAAAGAAAAAATTATCTGGAAATCGATGTCTTTTCAAATAGGATATAACATAAGGACAGGAGGTTTAGAAAACATTGGAAGTAGAAAAAATAGGGGAAGTAGAAATACAAGATCTCCAAAATGAGCTTTAACTGCATCCTAACTATTCATCAAATCAAAATCTGACCCTAGAGTATTAACACGGGCTCTCCTGTTACTTACAGGTTTCTCATTGAGAAAACAAACTGCATTATATATTGACTTTTCATGGTGGGCTGGAGTCCATTAACAACTCAACATAGGATTCAGGGAACAGGTTAGTCAAATCTGGACGAAAGTTAGATTTTGTAGAAAGACTTATCAGGAAAGCTTAGTTTCCCAGAAGAAATATAAATATTTACATAAAAATTTCAGTGGACAGCTTTTCCAACAGTTTGAGAATAAAACGACAAAAGAAATCTCCATCTCAGGAGGCAATAGAAAACTACCTAACAATAAGTCCAGTCCAGTCACTCCTCTCTGAAAGATGCATGGTCTGAGACCTACAGCTAAGGCAGCCTCCTGGAATCTCTGTGATGCAAGATTTTTAACCCTTTTAGTATCTAAAATTCAGGAAGTCCTGGGACAGAGGATTAGCAGCTGGGTCAGCAGGGGGTTTTCAGGAACCTTGATGAAGTGTTTATTTCCCAGCTGGATTGAAGTGTTTTGTTCTGTTTTTGTTTTTATTTTTTACAAACTGGTTTCATCTTTATAGTATGCTACAGTGAATGTCAGGCTCCATCACATATTTAACAGTTTTACTTGGTATAAGATTTCTCCCTACAAATCTAAGCATATATAATTAAAGAGATCTCCTGTTCTTTTCCACCTGTTCTCTTACTGCAACTCACATCAGCAAGGTGCTGTATCAGACATGGTGTGGACTGAATGTTTGTGTCCTAAAATTCATAGGTTTGAAGCCCTATTGTGATGGTATTTGGATGCGGGGCCTTTAGGAGGTAATTAGGCCATGAGGGTAGAACCCTTATGCTGAATGTCTACAGTCTTTATAGGCCAAGGTTGAGGCCACCTAGAGAATAGGGCTCAGAGAAGCCTGACTAGGGTTTGGTCAGGAAGACAGCCTTTGTCCATGTGCACTGAACCCAACGCTACCACTGGTCTTACTTTTAAAATACAGTAAGTTTAAATCTTAATTTTCTCAAATCTTATCACGACTCTGGAGGGGTGAAGGGCAGGCTGCCTCAAAATGTGCCACTTTGGTATATTGATTATTTTAAACAAAAGTTACTTAAGAGACAATCTGTGTAAAAAAGACACTCAGAGGCTCCTCTGCCCCCCTTAAAATAAATCTCCCATGTGAAAGGTATCCTCTGGGTACTAGAAGTTAAAGAGACCTCCTAATTACCAGAAATAGAAAATATAGAGCTGAGAAGGCTATATGGATAAACCTTACTACTTTTACTAATTTACTGCCCCAGCCCAAATTCTGCTTAGAATTCCTTACTAATTGAAGCTTCCAAAGTTAGGTTTTCTTTGGCCTGTCAACTCATCACAGATTTATCACCTCATTGTCTAAAAAGTATAAAAACTGCCTGACTGAGAACTTCAGCTACCTTCATTTTGACCTCAGTTTGTACTTTCTAATTGATTAAATTCTTCTTTCCAGTTTACCTTTTAATTTCAGAAAAAGACCCAGATGGCAAAATGTCCTCTGATAGGAGCTGAAACTACCCCCTCAAGTAGCTGAACCTGATGTGTTTGGGACCCCAGAGCCAGGTGCTCTTGCACCCCTGTGCCCCGGCTACATGCCTACCCTTGGCCACTTCTTTAGGTATCAATTATATTATTGGACTTCCATGTGCACATAATAATTTTTTTTCTTCTGTTAATTTGTCTCATGCAAATTGAATTCTTAGTCCAGCTAGAAGAAAGGGTAAAGAAAGAATTTTTCCCCCCTTTAACACATTGCTCCACAAAATTCTATTAGAGTACATACCATAAGTTAGTAACAAATAAGATGGGACATATGATAAAGAGAGAATTTTCCTTTTATTTTTTTGTGAATTATCATTGTTACTAGGTGAGGTTTATGATTTATTCTTCATGATTGTTTGTTTATTTACATAAGAGGGGTTTTCAGTATCTTCCCTTGTGTATTGTAGTATCCACAAATTTTTGTCCATCAGTAAATAAGTGAATATCCCAAAACGCTTCAAAATTGGTACTTTGTATTCAATAATGACAACTTAGGTTCAGGGCGCCTGGGTGGTTCTGTCAGTTAAGCATCTGCCTTCGACTCAGGTCATGATCTCAGGGTCCTGGGATTGAGCCCCACATCGGGCTCCCTGCTCAGCAGGGAGTCTACTTCTCCCTCTATGTCTCCCTCCCCCCAAATAAATAAATAAAGTCTTTAAAAATCATAATTTAGATTCAAATATAATTGTATCACAATTTTATAATATTATAGCATTCTGGAACATGCATTGTTTTATGTGGCACAGTCTCAGTTTAGATTTTCCCAAAGGTAGATGATGAGACAAGTAGTATATTTGTAAAGTAATCCCAGGAAGCATGGGTCTGATAGGTAAGCGGGAAAGTGTGATAAGGAAGAGAAGGAAGACCACAGAGAGTTCACACATAAGTACCTCTCTCAAAGATATATTGGGGCTCAATCTGAATACTGAGAGAATATACCTTAAAATTATGGCTCTCTGGGCTGAAGATGTTAGGGAGGACTCACCAGCTTCTTTTTTCCCTCATTAGTGTAGATCACTCTGAGTTCATTGCCTCTCCAGCATGTCCAGCTCACTCAGCAAAGGTATCAAAGAACTCCCCTCCCATCCATAAAATAAAGTCTATTGTGAAGAGTCCATATTTTACTCGTATGTGAAATACCATTATCACTATGCAAAGTTTGTAATAAGAAAATGAGATAAAATGGTCAGAAAATTATCAGATTTAAGGGCTGATTTTAAGACAGATGAAGAATGATCTACTAACTCATCTTGTATTTTTTTCCCCTATGGACTTCAGACAAAGTGGCATACATACAAAATAAGAAGTCTTTTGAAGTCAAAAAATGAAGATTACGATATTTTGATTCTCTATAAATCATAATCTTAGAAGTTTGGAAATAATAATGCATCTGAAGAGGAAACTGAATAATTGAAATTGGTAAATGCAATTAGGTGATGATTACTGGAATGAAAAGCTAGCACTGTTATGATTGAACATTACCAGGCAGCAAGAACTAGATAATGTCAGTGTGAAAATGGACCCATTAACCTTCAGAATCTATTTAAATAGAGGCTGCATCTCTAATTGAGTTGAAATAGGGACAAACATAAAGAAATTAGCTTTTAATATGTTTATTAATGTCAAAATATCATTGCTGGTTTTGTCCCCGTGTATTTTTATGAATTATTTTACATACATTACTGGCCATCATGTATCATTCATCATATAAGAAGACATTCAATGTGGAAAACTTAATCTTGTTCTTAAGCCAAATTGTTTTAAATGCTTTTTTTACGGTATTGAGTCGTACAGTAATGATATTCCCAGGTTAGTCCTGTAGAATTGCTTACTCCAGGGTTCATTGAATACTGTAAACGCCTGGGTTAATACCCTGATTTATTTTAAAGAAAGCTGTCCATCTAATGCATGCTTACTTGCTTAAGATTTTCTCTTTCTTTCTTTGAAGAATGATACGTAAATCACACACTATCATCATAAAACTTGAAAATATATGTAAAGATTATGTATTATTATAAAACATAGTACTTTATATTAAATATTGTCCTCTTTAATAGGCTTCAAAACTGCTTTACAATAAAACATATATAGAAAAATATTACTATAAAAATAAGGTCATTGAATGTCCAGGGAGAGAAAGGCCAAACCGAAAGGTCTGGGAAACAGATGGTCACTTACAGCGAAGGATGGGCCAGGGAGAGTGAATAAAGGGACCCGGAGCTTCTGGCCACATCAATGGCCCCTATTAGAATAACCCCACAGGAGCCATGGGTGCAATTAACAGTGGGGTCCCAGATGATAGACTTCTTGGGGGATGCCAGAGCAACCTATTTGGTCTTAAATAGTAAATTGTCTTCTTTAAACCCTTCTACTGCATTCATGGTGGGCAGCACTGACCAGGAGCAACAGTGGCCTCTGTTAAAAAGATCGGAAAGTAAATAAGGTAAACAGAAGTCGAGACATAGCTTTTCATACATGCGTGACTGTCCAATTCCTCTTTTGGGGGAGAACATTTATGCAAATAAATGCTCAAAGAACTTTCTCACCTGAGAAATGCCACTTGCAGTTACAAGTTCCACCTGAAAATGCCATAAGGCTTCAGCTGTTGCTGCTGAACCAAGAAGACAGAAATAAGGCTAAGGAGCACTTGAGATCTATAAACAAGTGACAGGATATCCGGGCAAGCTAAGCCATCCACTCCCGTGGTAGTGTTATTAAAAGAATGAGCAAAATTTCCTCATGTTAAACAGTATCCTTTAAAGGAGGAATCATTAAAAGCTACACCATCGATTCTCGATTGTTTTTTACAACATGGACTGATTCACCCTTTGTCAGTCTCCCTGTAACACTCCTATTCGACCAGTGAGGAAGCCCCATTCAGAGGAATAATGCTTTGTTTGAGATTTAAGAGCCGTAAATGAGATAGATCAGGATATCTATCCTACAGTACCCAATCCATACACTCTATTGACTGCCGTGCTTAAGACTACAGATGGTTCACAGTGTTGGACTTAAAAGATGCCTTCTTTTGTATTCCTTTGGAAGAAAAGTCTCAGTTGCTGTTTGCTTTTGAATGGCAAGACCCAGAGACATGGGTCATTACCCAGTATTGTTGGACTCTGTTCCCTCAGGGGCTTCAAAAATTTACTCTATTCAGTGAGGAGCTGATTAAGGACTTAAATGGGCTACATCTAGACCAAGGTCAATTATTGCAATATGTCCATAATCTGCTAATCGCCAGCCCCGATTATGAACATTGTCTAGAAAATACCATCACTGTACTTAATCACCTGGCATGGTGTGGGTACAAGTTTTCCTCTAAAAAGGCCCAAATTTGTAAACAGCAAGTCTACTATCTGGGGTTCCAATTAATCACAGGACCCCAAATTTAATGGCTAGTAGAAAGCAAGCCGTTTTGGATTTGGATATTCTAAGATATTGGCGACAGCTATGAGGGGTTTAGGGTATGGCTGGTGTTTGTACAATCTGGAGATTGAATTCTGGCCCTATGGCTAAACCCTTTTATGAAGCCTTAAAGGAGGCCGATTCAGAGTCAGGGGATTGCCAAAAGGCCTTTGAGATGATAAAACAGGCACTAGTATTTGCCTTTGCATTAGGACTCCCTGATCTGAGAAAGAATTTTAAATTGTATATTCACGAAAGGCAGGGGCCAGCCTTTGAAGTGCTAATACTAATGCTGAGAGAAGTATCACGTCCTGTCCTGTCCCTTATCTATCCAGACAACGGGACAATGTTGCAAAGCGATGGTCCCCATGTTTACGTGCAGTGGTTACCACCTGAGATTTACTATTAGGACAGCCCATGGTTATATATGTGCCCTACCAAGTGTTGCTTTTATTAGAACAAAAAGGGGGCTATTGGTTGACTACAGGCCAAATGGGAAAATACTGAGCAATTCTTTTGGATCACCCAAATGTCACTTTGAAGACCACGAGCTCTTTAAAATCCAGCCACCCTGCTGCCTTCTCCTTTGAACGAGACTCCCTCCCATAATTCTTTGGAATTTCTTGAAATTGTCAACTCCAGCAGGTTTTATTTATCTGACCAGCCACTGATACAGGCTGGTTGGGACTTGTTCCCCCATGGCAGTAGTTTTCTTGATCATGGGCAGTGCTGGGTGGGATATGTGGTGGTGAGCGGCCAGTGACTTGTGGAAGCAAGAGCACTTCCCCTGGGCACATCCTCACGGAAGGCTGAATTAATAGCTTTCCTCAAGGAAGTAACACCAAGGTATGGACTTCCTACTTCCAGCCAAAGTGATGAGGGATACTCTTTCATTGCAACAGTGGCTCAACAAGTAAGATTTTGGGCATTAAGTGGAAATGACATGCATCATGGAGGCCCCAGTTTATGGGACAAATGGGAAAAAATGAATCCTACTTTTAAAAAGACAATTGCTGGGATGCCTGGGTGGCTCAGTCAGTTAAGTGTCTGCCTTCAGCTCAGGTCATGATCCCAGGGTCCTGGGATCAAGTCCGCATCGGGCTCCCTGTTCAGCACAGAGCCTGCTTCTCCCTCTCCCTCTGCCCTTCCTCCACTGCTTGTGCTCTCTCTCTGTCAAATAAATAAAATCTTTAAAAAAAAAATAAAAAAGACAAGTGCAAAAAGTTGCCACAAAACACATCTGAAATGGGACCAAGTCCTACCAATTGCGCTTCTTTGAATCTGGCTGGCCCCCAGAAGTAGGCTCCAGTTAAGCCCCTATGAACTTCTGTATGGTAGACCATTCCCAGCTCCCCAAGGCAGAGGGGAAGATATGCATTTGGTTCAGGAAGTAAAACTAATAATGGTATTTTCAGCAGTTGAATCAGTTATTAGTAACTATGCATGAGTTTGTTTCTTTCAGAAAACCACGCCAACTGTAAGCACCACTACAGCCCTTTAAGGCTGGTGACCATGTGCTACTTAAGACTTGGAAAGAGCAGGGCCCAGATCTTCAGTAGGAAGAGAAGTAAAAAAGACCCTACAGTGTTCTCTTGACGACATACATATCCCTCAAATTGGCAGGAATAAAACGGGTACACCATACTCAAGTTAAACAGTGTCCTACACCAAATATTAAGTCAGGCAACAAATCCCAGTGGGAAAATCAACCTTGGAGATTCGAAATACTTATTTAAGAAAAAGAAAAATGAGCAACTATGCAGTGTTATTTATACTTTGCCATCTATTTGCCTTCTCTGCTGGATGGAAACATAATTCCCTAGACTGCATTGCTCAGACCTTGGCCTTGTCTACACTGGCTGTGGAGTGCTGGGTTTGTCTCCCCAGGGCACAGGTGACACTGGATCACAGTGATCCATTTGTGCATCCAATAAAAAACTTTACTCAGGTCCCTGAGGAACACTGGTACCTGACTGCTGAGTCTTCGCTTAACTTGCAAACTTCTCTAGACTCCCTCGTTAAAGTAGTTCTGGACAATCATATGGCTTTAGATTATATGTTGGCTGAACAAGGGGGTATTTTGTGCACTTGTGCATATATCCTGCTATACTTATATAAAAACTTCTCCAGCTGAGACTACTATGGAAAAAATCCAACAGCAAGCCACCTAGTTGCAAAGATCTCCAGCCCATCATATATCTATTTCAGAGGGAATGAAAGCTGGTCTTACTGATTGGTTTACTGCCTTGTTCTCATGAGTCCCAAACAGGCTAAAATTTACTTGCTCTTTTACTGCTGCCTCAAGGGATGTATCTACTATTAAAAAAAGAAAAAAAAATCATCCCCTGCTGTATACCTTAAAGCCAGGAAGGATGATTGGGAAAAACAAGTGCATACTTTCTGTAATAAGAATCCCCTTACATGGTCTCCACTGAGCAGGAAGCAGCCAGATGAATACAGCCTCCCCTTTTTCCATAGAAATGGAAGGTCTGAATTAACAGTGGGGAAATTGAAACCACTATAGAGAAGTAAAGATGGATGGACACACTAGTGCTTTGGCAAAACTTGACCTTAAACTGAACAGATTTTTATCTTCCTCATTCTTGAAGCCTCCCCCTCCACTTCAGCTTGTTTTTCTGTAGAATCCTTTGTTCCAGGAACTCGGTAAGATACTGACATCTCACAGACCTCAATGTATCCTTAGTAATGAGACTGAGATGGCCTGCGCCAGCGCTTGGCACGAGAGCACCTTGAAGACATGACTAACGCGGCTGGCGGCAGGCACCGGGTTCCTGTAGAAACCTTCCAGATCCTGTATTTTCCTGTAAAACCCTCAGCTTTGTACTTCAGGCAGGCTTGTAGTCGTGGAGGCATTCGCTGCTGCAGCCTCCTTTGCCTGGCAAGGTTATGAATTTCCTTCTTTTTTTTTCCTTTTTTCAAATTTTTATTTAAATTCTAGTTAGTTAACATGTAGTGTAATATTTGTTTCAGGAGTAGAACTTAATGCATTTAATGATTCATCACTAACATATAACACCCAGTGCCCATCACAACACGTGCCCTCCTACTTTCCTTCTTTATAGCCAAACTTGTTCTCCATGTTATGTATTTTGGCTCCGGAGCACAGAGGTCGGTTTTTGACAACATTTTTGATATTTGTATAATCTATAATGAAAACATCGGTCTAGTTTCTGATACTAGTCCTTTTCATCATCTCTCCTTTTTCTGTCTTTTTCTCCTGATCACTCTAGCTAGAGGTTTATTAACTTTAGTGATCTTTTCAAAGAACCAGTTTTTGGCTTCATTCATGTTATCTATTGTTTTTCGGTTTTCCTTTACCTTGATTTCCACTTTGATCTTTACAACTTCCTTTCTTTTATTTTGTGTTTAATATGCTTTTGTTTTTGCCAGGAGCTCCATTGAACTGGGGAGAGCTGAGCTGCAGGATATTGGGCAGCCAATTAAAATGAGCTAAAATGCAAGTAACAATGGGACACTTATTCAATAAGTCTTATTGCACAACTGAGATGCTAAACCTCAGAAAGCTCCCCTCCACACCTGTTCTTCTCACCCCATTTGTGATCCAACTTCGATGCCCTGGCTGGCTGTGCACCATGCCTGCTGTGGGGTGAGTAGTTTTCCCCTCTGGAGGACCTGCCAGGAAAACTTTGTAATTGTTTGTGGTTGCGTCTGAAAAAATCACACTTCAGTTTTAACAAAAAGCCACACTCCTTAGGTTCCCCTACCCCTTATGTTTTTTAAGGTAAATGCTGAACTTATTATTTGTAACCTTTTTTCTCTAATAAGGCTATTTATTGCTATGAATCTAACCCAATTATTTCTTTAGTGGAACCCATAAATTCATTATCTTGTGTTTACATTTTTATTCAGTACAAGATACTCTTATTTTCTATTTAATGTCTTCTTTGAGCAGAGGTATTTCTTGTACTGATTTCTGGTTTAATTCTGTGTGGACAACGAATATACTCTGAATGACTTGAGTAATGTCAAATTTATGAGACTTGTTTTATGGCTCAGAATATAGTCTATGTCGATAAATGTCCTGTAATATTTGAAACAAATTTGTAGTCAACTGATGTTAGTTGCGTGTTCTAAAACAGTCTTAATTAGGTCTAGCTGATTAATGATAATTGTGGTCACGTTTTCCATATCCTTGCTGATTTCTAATCTTCTTGTGTTATCAATTGTTGAAGGTATGTCTTGAAATCTATTTTTGTGAATTCATCTATTTCTCTGGGGTTTCTGTAAGGTTTTATTTCTTATATTATGAAATCATTACTAAGGTGGTAAACATTTAGAGTTGTTAATTATGAATTGACTGCTTTTGCAGATGCTATTTTAAATTTGAAATGGATTTAATTACCTTATTTTAAAATACTTAAACTTTTAAGTATATTTAAAACATTCAAAGAATGCAGAGCTGAATGGTATTGAATGCTTGAGTACATTTTTTGGTCTAGAAGTATAGTATCCTTTAATTTGAACATTTTTCTTAATTTTAAGAATTCTCAGGTAATTGAAAATGTGTTTCTATTAGTCTGATGCTGTTTTATGTTGGATTAACTTGACTTTCTTCTATTTTTGCTTAAATGTCATTGGTTTGGGCTCCTTGATTTCTTTTTGCTTTCACTGTATGATTACTACTATTTTTCTTAATAGATCTGTGTTTTGATATTCTATAGTGGTTATTCCTGTGGTCTCAAGTTTATTAACCACTTCACACAATATGTTTTTTGGTTTTAAAACTTTCTTAGGTCTGTAGTTTCATTTTCATCTCATTATTTTGAATATTTTCACCAGTGTGGTTTTGTTTTATTATATTCATGCTTTGTTCATAAAAATTAAGACCTCTGGAAAAAACTTATTTTTTCTTTTCTTTTTTCTTTTTTTTTTTTAGAGAGGGAGGTGGGGAGGGGCAGAGAGAGAGAGGGAGAGAGAGAGAGAGAATCTTAAGCAGGCTCCTTGCTGGGCATGGACTTGGGGGCTCCATCTCATGACGCTGAGATCATGACCTGAGGGAAGCCAAGAGTTGAAGACTTAAACAACTGAGACACACAGGTGCCCCAAATAACTTTTGAGTTACATTTTCTTCTGTATCTGATTTTTAAAAAACGTTTGAGTGTTTTGTTTTGTTTTGTTTTGTTTTGCTAATATATGGTGGTTATTTGACATTTTGAGATTGGTTGGTTTAAGACCTGAGAATTTTTGTTGTTTATTTTTTTGGTTGCATAAACAGAAACATTGAAAAATGGAGAAGAAAGTCATAAAACCATAGACTGTGTTTATTAGAAAACTCCATCTGTTTCTCTTCTGAAATTTGATCAGGTATCCTTGAAATAAACTATTAGTGACAGAGATTTAGATATTTTTCTTGAATTCATTGAATGGTCATGGATCCTTTATGTATATAGTTCGGAGTCCAATGTATTGATTATTTCCTTAACTCACTGGTTTCTCCCTAGATGTTATCCCTATTATTTCTCAATCTGGAAGAGAAAATTATAGATGTGCATTCTATTTCATTGTTGGAAAAGCTAGGATCAATACCAAGAATTTTCTGGATTTTGCTGTGCTGGTAATCCACCTTCTGTGCGTATGCCAGTGGTTGGGAAGGGGATGTCCGTATTGTGTGCTCTTCTGCTTTGAGTCACCCATGTTTGCTCATGTGTTTGTTTGAATTTACAAAGAACATTATATAAGACAATGTCCTTTTATTTGTTTAGTTGGCAGTGGTAATTTATCACAGCTTGATTTTTCACTCATCTGAGATATCAGAGGAAAACAGTTCTCTGTAGTTTAATTCTGATATCCTAATGTGACTTCTTCAGGCACAATGTATTTGTTTATTTTAGAAAAAAACTCAAAACCAATGGAGATTTTTTTTTTTCCTCTACCAGAATTAATATATATACCACCTGCCTCTAAACCCAGCATATGCACGTAAGAGTAGAAAAAAGAATGAAAACACAGTCCCTTTGGTTAATACTAGAATAGTGGTCTGAGGACATCTTTACTTGAGGATTTCAAATTTAAACCGTGTTAGCTGAAAAGTATTATGGTTCATTTGCAATATGAATTGAAATTGAAAATAACCAATATTAAGTAATTTCTGAAATTAGAATAATAAACATTAGAAAGGTCCAATTCGAATCTTATTTTATCAAAATGGTGTAGGACCAATGTCTCCATTTCAAGCATTATGTTTCAGGCGAAGATGGAACTTCTCTTTTTTTTTTTTTTTTCTTATGATATTTATTTACTTGAGAGAGAGAGAGAGAGGAGCAGAGGGAGAGAGACAAGCAGACTCCATGCTGAGCGCAGAGCCCAATGCTGGGCTTGATCCCAGGACCATGAGATCACAACCTGAGCTGAAATCAAGAGCTGGATGCTTGACTGACTGAGCCACCCAGGTGCCCCTAAGATGTAACTGTTCAATATCATCAAATAACCTAATGTTGCAAAGTATTATTAACAATAAGTTCAATTATGTAAGAATTGTAGTTAAGCTTTAATATCTATGTATTAGTTTGGTGAGTGAAAAATTCAGTTCTGTTATAGAGACCTCTTTGGATATTCATAAATCCAGGAAAAAAGTCTATAAATTATGAACTTGTTATTTCCTAACCATACCATAAAATGTGTATAATAGTATACTTACTGATATAGTAAATCACTATTTTATTCTAATCATCAGAGACAAATACACTATTACAGAGTTTATCTCCTAAAAAGAAAGGAAACGTTTTGCAATACAATCTTCGATGCTAATTTAATATAACACTAATCCTTATTCACAAAAGATTAAAATCAAGCTATTATGTGAAGTTTTCATGAACATAACATGATTTGTTTGTATTTTGTTTTAATGCTAAAGATTTAGACCAAATAAAGATGGTATTTCAGCAAAACGACCTTTTTCACTTTCTCAGATATGCTATTTACCAAGTGAAGGTTTTTATATTCATGCTTTATCTTTTTGGAAAAGGTGGGGACCCCAGGAACTCATTATGGATGATTGAGACAAGACTAACTTGGGAGGAGACAATGTTGATCTAGCCATATGCTCGGTGGCCATTATGTTCTCCAATGGGCATTGAGATATATCCACACTGGAGTGTGAGGCTGCCCACAACTGGCTGATTGTTTTCTACTGCAGCCAGGTGTAATTCATGATGCTTATGAAGTCTTGGCTCTAGAGGCATCAGTCTGACCCTGGGGAAAAATCTCAGCTGGTAGGAGTAAATGTTTTTCTCCACTTTTGCACCAAAGAGGGTGTAGTACCAATGTATTTCTGGCTCCAAAATAGTTACACAGATTGAAATTCACCCTTGATATTTACTCTCTAACCTAAATACAGAAGCACTCATTAAGTTGTGGGAAAGACAATGTGTTATTAAGCTCAGTTTTTGAAAATTCCAGTAGGAGAACATAGGCACAGATATAAACTGAAAGAATAATTGTTCTCTACTTGGGAAGAGATCAACAAAAGATACAAACCCAGGTACAGGGGTCTAATCAATTAAATCACATACAATTTGATTATGAAACATGAGAATATTAAATAAGAACTAACTTCAACTACATGCTAGTCTATAATTAATAATTCAGTTTGAGTGTGGAGTGAGGTAGGGATCCATGTAGTTTTGGAAGTATATAACTAAAAGCACCATTTTCCTCTGATATACACAGACACATTTCCACATATAGGGATCGGTTTCTGGGTTCTTTCTTACGGTCAGTGGATTTGTTGCTATTTCTCCAAGCTTTCACTAACTTCACTTTTGTTAACTGGTTTAAAAAGCCTATAGCCAACTTCATTTTTTTCCATAATTAAATGTTTCTTATTGTGCTCTTTTATGAAGAATTGGCTTAAGTTAATATAAAATCTTGTAAAGATTTTGATAGGTATCAATGGATCAATTTTGAAAGTATGTTATATCTTCAAAATATTTTATGCAACAACACTGTATATCTTCACTTTCTGACATGAAAGATTCCATAATTTTGTAGACTTTCTATGTGTTTTATATATTTTAACTGCTAACTTTGATTTTAATATTATGTCTTCTAACAATCTGCTGCCAACATAAGAACATTGTCTTTTACATATCATGTGCATATGTATATATGTGTGAATGTAGAGGTTTTTTTCAGTCCACTACTAAAAAAAAAATCAATTCTGCTATTTTATTAGATAGTTGGGGAGGTAAGACTCTATAGAGAGAGTCTTAATTCTTTAATTTTGAGCTGTTCTTTTTTTTTTTAATTTTGAGTTGTTCTCTCATGTAATTCCCTCCTTTCTATCAGTAAGCCTTTTACAGATATACATTTTACTCTAAGTGTGAATTTCTCTGCCTTTTCTGGCATTTCTTTTTTCCACATGGAACTAAGTATCTTTTATTAGATTTCAAGTGCAATAGTACTGTGGTCTGAAATGTACTTTGTACTATCACAATTCTCTTAAATATGTTGAGGTCTGATTCAGGGACCAAAATATTGTCTGTCTTAATGATTCTTTTGGTTAAAAAAAATAATAATTTGGTGTCGAGGGAGGATATGTTCTACGAATGGCGGTAAAACCAACTTCTTAGTAGTTTTGTCCAGGTCTTTTCTAATCTTACTGATTTTTGTTTCTACTTGCTCTTTAAATTATTGAGTGAAGAGATTGAAATACCAAAAAATATCTCCTCTTTTTGAATAATTATAGCTGAATTATTAGTTTGGGCATTTTGAAGCTCTATTGCTGGACACATACCCATTTATAGTTTTTTATAAAAGATATTGTTTTCAAGGCATCTTATCTTTTTAATTTTTATGTGTCTTTGTAACTCTCTCTTTTTTTTCCTTTTTATCATTTCCATACTTACTCTTTCCAATGTGAGGAATTTTGGGCTTCCTTGATCTGTGGTTTCTTGGATTTTTGGAAAAAAATTCAACTACTATTTTTTTCTTTGTTCTCCTTTTTAATAAATCTAGCTTTGTATGTGGTATGTTCCCAAGCTCTGACAAACACTATTTGATCTTAGTCACATTGCATAATATCTCTTTGGCTCAAGACGTTCATCTATAATAAAGAATATATTTCCCATAGTATTTTTTTTAGAATTAACTGCAATCTATATCAAATGATTATAGACATATTTAGAGTGGATGGCTTTGATCTTTATCATTGGATTATATTTAGACCAACAGGTGAAAAACAGATCTATAAAATTATTTGTCTAAAAAATAGGATCTAACATGAGTTAATTGAGATTCTCTGATAAATTGAGATGGGATATTTTCTATCTTTTCTGCTATGACCTCTGATAATATTAAAAAATATACAATAAAAACAGCATTTTCCCTACTAAACATCACTCTTCCATTCATTATACTCATGTAACAAGAATTGTTGGATTTGCATTGTATAATCCAAACTTCTACCTACTGATCTCTAGATTTGCTTCATATAGTTCTTATTTTATATATGAATCATATTGTGTGTATGATTTATATGTGGAATTGGAGAAAAATAGCACTCCTAGAAAATGTCCAACATAAAAAAATGGTTATAGACATTCAGATAAATATGAAGTATTACTACTTTTTGTTCTTTCAGTCTTGTAAATGTTTATCTCTTTCAATGGTAAATAGGTATTCATTGCTCATATCTATTAACAATACAAAAGATCATCTATCAATGGAATTTTTTTCAAATGTTGAATACAGTTTTGACCTGCATTGTTTCACTTTACTTTTTTAGCTTATGTGTCTCCAAGAATATTTTAGTGGGAACACCTATCTTTAGGGAATGTTAGCTAAATCTCCTTGGAATTGGAAATCTGTTAATTTTGAACTCATCTTGGACTCAGTTCTTCCAAATTGAGCCACTTTATTGGTTCTTGGGTTTGTCTACTTTAAAATTTAATAAATCTCAACTTTTAATAATGAAGATAATCACAAACTGCTTATACTGAAGAGTTTTTAAAGTCAAACTGTGGTTCTCTTTACAGCTTTACATGAGAAAATGAATGGAAATGAATTCATATATGTTATTTATCTTTTCTATTTGCCTTTATTTGAAATGTTCATATTTCCTCCCATGAGTCCCTATTTGCCTCAAATTTATTCAATTATAAACTTGTTCAGTTATTTTCTGGACTCTCAGATAATCAAATCTAAATATGAATTTACATATTACTATAAATGGCATCTTGATACTGATCACTGTAGGGCTGGCAGAGGATAGCATTTGCATAGAAAAATAGCCAATTCTGTAATAGCATATTCCTTCTTGGATCTGCTCTCCTTAAACACCTCAATGCCAATCAAACTTTCATGTCTTGTACCCGTTTCCTTAAGGGATTTATTTCTCCTATGGCAAATATTTACACAAATTTGTTTAATTGGTGTTTTGGTGATAATAGAATGATGTATTACTTTCTCCCAATAACTGGTTTTTAGTTAAATACAATTCTATAAAGTCTTTATGACATAATTCCTATCCTTGAACATTATGCTTTGTCAGAGTTGTTGAGCTTTTCAATTTCACAGGTTCTAGCTATCCAGGATCCTAGAGTTCTTCCTATAGACACTTTATATCTCAAGCCCATAATTTTTGGTAATGTTAATGCCAGTCAGCACACTTTTAAGCATAAACTGTAACTGGCTAGGCTGCCATATGTCACAGTAGGTATTCAAGAAATGACAGCTATTTCTTTTTGGCTCAGGCGGCTTTCCTTAAATTTCACTTCTAAATTCAAGAAACATGGAGCACCCAGGTCGCTCAGTTGGTTAAGCTTCTGCCTTTGGCTCAGGTCATGATTCCAGGGTCCTGGGATCAAGCCCCACATTGGGAACCCCGCTTAGTGGGGAGTTTGCTTCTCCCTCTTCCTCCGTCCCTCCCCCTGCTTGTGCTCTCTCTGTCTCTCAAATAAATAAATAAAATATTTTAAAAAAATGAATTCAAGAAACATATAGCTCTTCATTCCCCTGCAAAGCCCCATTATTCTTCTAATGGTTTTCTTTTGTTTCCTCTACATTATACTCTATATTTTAGACTGGTGGTTGTTCCTTTTTTCTTTTTCTATTTCTTTCTTTTTTTTTTTTTGAAATTGGAAAGTAACTGAAATGCACTCAAAAAAGGTGGTTTTAGGGATCCATATTTAAGTTCCTGCTTAATGTAATAAGGAAAATCTGTGATTAAAATCTCTGAAGATTCTGAATTTTGAAATGGAGCTCCATGGTTTTCAAGAAAACTTAATCTCATTTTTAAATTTTGACCTAATACATATTTGACAATTTTAGAGAAAGCACTTGTCATAGTATACCAGAATGTGCAATAATAAAATATGAGAACTTAAATATATGAAAGAATTTGGGTTTAAAGTTAAACTCTAAATGCTAAAGTGATTTTTTTTTCTAGAGGGACGAAAGAAAGCCCTTAATGTTTCTTGGTGGCTTGGTTAAGGAAATGAGACGAATACAATGACAAAAAATAATAAAACAGATTTTTAGAAAATAATACAAACCATCTGATCTTCAGGGACTTTTGTCAGACCAAACCATTTGAATTTTCTCTGCTGCTATCCTGCAATTAATATGCTAATGATAGTATAATACTGGCAGCAATAACTATATACTTTAGGATTTAGCGAGCTCTACCTGCCCATTTTGTGTCCAGCCAGATGTATAAACAGATGTATAATGAAAATTATACTGTCAGTAAAGCAAAATCAGAAATCTTATATTGTAGAAGCAAATCTACCTAAAGAATGCACCCCCCAGTATAAAAGGAACAGTTTAGAAAGAAATTTGCAACAAAATGTTTTTCTATTTAGAGAGCTTTTTTTTTTTTTTTTTTTTAAGCTATTCAGGTCTTCTTTTGTTACATATCATGGCGACAATGCCTAGAATGATATTCACAGCATTCCAAGTCTCAGTCAGTACTTTTTTAATAGTAAGAATGACCATTATGAAAATAAAGGGGAAAAAATGAACATTATATGACATTGTTTATTGTTAAATGAATAATGCTAACATCTACTTACATGACTATACTAGCACGTATATGTGGTAAAATTTCATCTATTACAAACAATATTAAACATAGTCAAATACTTGTTATTAGCAAGAAATCATCCTGATAGAATATAAACCGGTTGTTAATGTAGTGTTGGTTTTTCAAAAAATGTTTGGGGAGCATGTGTATGTATGTGTTCATGTATTGGGGGAGATGTCTGAAAGTTAAGATTGAGTAAATATAGGGATAGAAGTGAATTAAACTATTATAAAACATTAGCAAATTATGTTAAAATTATCTGTATTATATTATTCCATTTGTGTGCATGAGAATGAGTATTTGTGTATGTTTATTATTGTGTATAGTACAGAAGTATACCTGAATGTGAGTTATGGATCTGTGCACCGACCGAGATGAATTGTCATGAGATTGAATAACAATGTAATAAAGTATAGAACAAGTATGAACAAGATGACGAAAGGTGGAGAGTATGGAGTACTCATCACAAAGAAATGTCAGTGTGTTCCAGTTGCAGACTAAGACACAGGCAGCAGCCGGACATTCTAAAATCCTGTAAGTCAAAGGATAGATGTTAGGTTGCGGAGACAGTACTACTGAAAATGCTTGAGCAATGCTCATGTCCAACTCCACCTAGTTTTCTTTTTGTCCCCATTGCCTTCTAGCTTCATGAACTTTCTGAGGTATAGTAAGAATAAAGATGTAATGAGCTGTTTTCACTGTGATTACCTCAGATTACATTAGGAGTCCCGTATTCAAGCCAGAAAGAAAAAAATGACTTTTAGATAAATATTCTTTGATTCCACCAATAAAAATAGAAACTAAAAGGGATGTATGTGAGACCTTGAGTTGTTGAGATCTTTTAGTTAAATGCGTGTATGGAAAAACCTATTTGTTTTTCACTTAAATTGTTCATCTGGGTATAAAACGCAAAACTTTTATGAAACTGAAGTGTGTCCATTTTTTTTTGACAAAGAAATTGGATATTCTTCACGTCCTGATCAACTTCCCCGGGCTCCTTTTTGACCGTACAATGTATATGCTTCTAACTGGAGCCATCTGTTGAAAATTATAAATTCATCATTGCCTGCCAAACAGCATAACCAAGGAAGAATGTACCTGCCATGGGAAGCTGGAAGCAATGTAAATGTATGACTCCTGCTCAGACAACTAGAAATCTCAAATACCAGTCCTAGAATATATATATTATGTATATATATGTAGCACTTATCTGTTTATACTAGAGTAGGGGAAGCATGCTCCCAATATCATGCAGGCAGTTGTGCAATGTGTTTACCTAGATCTGTGATGTGAGATTCTGTAGCAAATGAACACTTCCTAAAAGCACAGGCTGAGCTGAACATTCATGGACAACTAAGATTTATCAAGCTCTTTGAGAGGCACATTAAAACAACTATTTTGGGGCGCCTGGGTGGCTCAGTCGTTAAGCGTCTGCCTTCGGCTCAGGTCATGATCCCAGGGTCCTGGGATCGAGTCCCACATCGGGCTCCCTGTTCGGCGGGAAGCCTGCTTCTCCCTCTCCCACTCGCCCTGCTTGTGTTCCTGCTCTCGCTATCTCTCTGTCTGTCAAATAAATAAATAAAATCTTTAAAAAAAAAAAAACACAATTATTTTGTATTTAACAATTGAAAAGTATCATACTCATTGGATGTGTCTTTCTTTCTCACACACATAGGTCAAATCCAATTCTTCTCTGTGAGAGGAAGAAGAGTCCTGACTTGTTTCTCTGCAGTTCCACATGACTTAGTTCATTAAACCAGTATTTTCTGGGATTTTGTCACATGATTAATGTGAGAAGGATGATTATTATTGTTACTATTTTTACCAATATAAAAGTAGTCATGGTGCATAATCGACATAAAAAAAATCCATTCAAGTAGGGAAGGGAAAAGTCTGAAGGTAAAAGAGTTCTTATTCACAATCAGAGAAACCTTTGGTTACTTTAGGTGTACAACAGTTAATAAAAAAGAAGTTGGTCCATTACTTCCTAAAAAAATATTAAATGGAGAAACAGAACTCATCATTTAGAAGGAAAGGAGAAAGAGCTAGCAGAGGAAAACTTTGGCCATGAAATCACCCTTTATGCCAGGAATTGCTTTTGCAGGATTAAAGTAAAATTGAGAAACCATTTTGTGAAGGAGAATAAAAATTGGGGGAGAGGAAAAAAACAGTAATGGGAAAATATTACTTGGGAAACTATAAAAATAACTCTTCTCAGAGCTCTCCTTATCCTGTAAGTGACTGATTATAATTGTATCACAATTACATGATTTCTGCCTTGGGTTATAACTGGATAGATAGGTTAGGAGAATATAAATATTTTTTGCACCCTAGAAGCAAAGAAATAAAAAGAAAACAATTAGCTTTGTAAAAATGTTTTATAATAAGTTAAAGAAATGTTTTATTTTTCTATTCTCTTTAGCCCAAGTTTCAAATATAATATCCTCAATTAATACTAACTGTTATTAAGTATTCAACTTCTCAAGTGGGATTTAGAGTTTGAATCAGAAAATAAGCATTCCTTTTCCTAAAACAGTGCCTGCAACCTAATTCTGACCCACTGGGTGACGTTTATAGTGGTCCTTGTAAGACATTATCACTTAACGATAATATAACTTTCTTTACTAAATTCCAAGAAAGTCTCAGCCTAATAATTATTATGGCCACTTTAGGGTGATAGTCTGAATTCCAAACTTCATTAGGTTTTGAAACTTCCTTCTTTCCCCCAGTTTGAGCAGACTGCTGCAAATCAGTGTGGTCTTTTGTCTTTAACTTTTAGGTCCTCCCCATCCCAACACAAGTTCCTTAGCTGTAACTTCTGACTTCCTTGATTTTTGAGCATGGAGAGAATGGGGAGTTAAGGCAGAAAACAAATTTTAAAACTCTGAATGTTGAAATTGATTGGACACTAGGTTTCTGTGGATATGGCAGGTACACAAAGCTGACTCTCATGGAAACATTAATGGCTTCTTATTTTTTTTTATTATTATGTTATGTTAATCACCATACATTACATCATTAGTTTTTGATGTAGTGTTCCATGATTCATTATTTGCGTATAACACCCAGTGCTCCATGCAGAGCATGCCTTCTTTAATACCCATTACCAGGCTAACCCATCCTCCCACCCCCCTCCCCTCTAGAACCCTCAGTTTGTTTTTCAGAGTCCATCGTCTCTCATGGTTCATCTACCCCTCCGATTTTCCCCCTTCATTCTTCCCCTCCTGCTATCTTCTTCTTCTTCTTCTTCTTCTTCTTCTTCTTCTTCTTTTTTTTAACATATAGTATATTATTTGTTTCAGAGGTACAGGTCTGTGATTCAACAGTCTTGCACAATTCACAGCACTCACCATAGCACATACCCTCCCCAATGTCTATCACCCAGCCACCTCATCCCTCCCACACCCCTACCACTCCAGCAACCCTCAGTTTGTTTCTTGAGATTAAGAATTCCTCATTTCAGTGAGGTCTTATGATACATTTCTTTCTCAGCATAACACTCTCCAGTTCCATCCACATCATTGCAAATGGCAAGATTTCATTCCTTTTGATGGCTGCATAATATTCCATTGTATATATATACCTAGGGAAACCCATTTTCAAAGACCTTGTAGTTATTCTCATGAAAAAAAATGTTTTTGCACACTTCCTATGTGCCAACACTATTCTAGGCTTTAGAGATACTACAGTTAAAAAAAAAAAAAAAAAGGAAAGAAAGTACAAAATGCTACAGGATCAAAAGTGCTTAGGTGTTCCAGGCACCATGAGGAAGCCAGAGTGATTGGAACAGAAGGAGCCTGAGTGATCGGAGATAGTTAATGGGGATCAGGTTGAGTATAGGATGAATAGGAAAAACTGGTGACTGGCTACATCCCCCAGAGATTCTGATTACTTCATCCCTAATAAAAACATTTAAAACACCCAGTTTTTTACTGTACAGCCAAATGAGATTACCACTGTTGAAGGATGTTTGCAGTTATCTTTAGTCTGAGCAAATTGGAGTTCATTGAAGTGATCTAATTTTAATTGTATTTTTAAAGTACCCCTCCTGTTACTTTGATGAAAGACTTTTACTTTGATGAAAGACTAGAGGATCAAGGACAGAATAGTGAGACCAGGTAAGTGGTTATGGCAAAATTCCACTTAGATGATGGTGTGTTGGATCAAGATGATTGTGGAGAAGTGGGGAGAAGGTGTTGAGAATGCCTAACAGTAGACCCGATGGTATATTCTGGAGAATCATATATGAGGTATGAGTAAAAAAGAAGTCCAGATGGTATTGAATTTTTTGGCCTGAGCCAACTCTTCCAGTTGGAAGAGTGAAGTTATTGTTCATTAAGATGGATAGGAGCTGTGAAGGGACAGGCATACAGACTGTGATCCTATTCAAGTCAGACAAGGATGGGCAGGATTCAAGTTGCGGGGAATATTCTTAGAAGGAACACAGAGTCATGGGAGCTGTCCCTAATGTCCACAATGTGTGGAGATGGAGGTGAAGGCAGGCATTTCATTGGAAATACTGAGGTCTGTGGCTGCTTCTTGAATTTTGCTGAAGAATCCAGGAAGTCTGAGGATGAGCAGTTGAAGAGGAGGGAAGCCTGGGTGGCTCAATCATTAAGCATCTGCCTTTGGCTCAGGTCATGATCCCAGGGTCCTGGGATCGAGCCCCACCTCAGGCTCCCTGCTTGGTGGGAAACCTGCTTCTCCCTCTCCCACTCCCCCTGCTTGTGTTCCCTCTCTCACTATCCCTCTCTCTGTCAAATAAATAAATAAAATCTTAAAAAAAAAAAAAAAAAAAAAAAAAGAGGAGTGCTTTCCAGACTATTGCTGATGAATGACAAAGGCCAAAGTAGCTGTGTCTAAATAACCCCGTGGAATCTCTCTAACTCACACAACTCTCATAAAACTTAGGTATGGCACTTGGAAAAAAGAAGAGTAGATTAATTCTTGGGTGAGTTTACTTTCTGAACAGAGCTATCAATTGTCATTCTGCCACAAGCAGGGTTTTCTCTCCATAATGTTTGGATTTAGTTTTAACAATGAGCTGGAATGCCCCCATCCCCTTGCTCCAGTATTTAGGAGACACAAATAAAATTCTCCATCGTCTCCTTGAATTCTGATTCAATTCTGTGAAATGAAGATAAAACCCTCTATCAATATCTACCCTTACTGGAGTATGTGGGGTACAGATAGACTGCTTGTAGAGAACTTTTTGCATCTACTCTCCATGAGGATCCTTTTATTTTTTAAAAAGATTTTTGTATTTATTTGAGAGAGATAGAGTGAAAGTAAGTGAGCAGGGGAAAAGAGAGAAGGAGAGAAAGAGAGAATCTCAAGCAGACTCCCCATGAGCATGGAGCCCAACACAGGGCTCAATCTCAGGACCCTGAGATCATGACTTGAGCCAAAACCAAGAGTTGGATGCTCAACCAACTGAGCTACCCAGGTGCCCTTTTGAGGATCCTTTTATATTTTCTGTGTATTGAGGGTAGTTGTCAAGTACACATTCATTCAGCTTTTGCCGATCAAGTATGGTGGCTGAATTAGGAAACTTGGAAGGGTTGCCATGTATCAATTTGGAAGCTCTGCCAAAACTAAAACTGTGATAGGTTTATTTTAATATATTGTTACATGCACATAGATTTTTAAAATTTTACTTAAGTCACTTGAACTTCATAATTGTTTATGAGTCAAATATGACAGTTATTTATTATCCTCATTTACAGATTAAAATTGGGCTCAGAAGTTCAATGACTTGCTTCAGGTGATATAAACAGAAAATGAAGAAATCTTATTTGAACCTAGGTTTTGTGATTTCAGAAAATATTCTCTAATACAAGAATGCTCCTATTTTTTTCCTCAAAAGTGAGTCATATAACCATTCCTTTTAAAAGAAAAGTAATCTTGTGTTTTCTTAGCATCTCTATATATCTTTCTTACTGCAATGCTATTTAAACATATATACGTAACTTAGGTGATGTAAATGTCTAAAGCTTATATTTCTCAGCTGTTCACAAAACAAAAGCATAAAAGTCAAAGTTAATGCCATTTTGTGTCTTGCAATGAAAAATAACATTTATTTGACTATTTTCTTTGCAATAAACATTAATAACATCTGGATAAAACATTAAAATGGATTAAGGCACAGGACAGTAATGTAATCATAAACTAGAAAAAAATCAGTATTGAAAAGGAACCATATTGGGTAAAGTTCACATATATAGCTTTTAGTTATAGGGTACCACACACAATGAAGTATGCAGAATCAAACAAAGTCAGTTTCACTTGCTTAAGGAATCAAATGGTAAATTTGAGACAAAGGGGAAATGAGAAAATTAAAAGTGAGATGCTGTAGGGGAAATCCATACAGGGAGAGCTCCAAAACTCTGCTCAAACTCTCTCCAAGTTGCTGTTTGACTCCTGTAATACATGTCTTTGAAAGAGATTCCAAGGTCCCAGCTAATTACAACAGCTGGGAATATAAAAGATCAGATAATTTTCTGCTATTGCCAACTTCAGGAGTCAGAATGTTTGGCATTCAAACCTAGCAATGTTAACTGCCTGCTAGAATAAAAGACAACATTATTTAAAGGAAGATAACAGAGGCAGACAATCTACAGTACATTTATAATGTCTAGTATGCAATCAAAAATTACTAGGCATACCAAAATCATCGAAATGTAACCCATGGGCAAGAATGAAAACATTCAATACAAACCAACCACAAAATGACCAAGCAATTGTATTTAGGAGACAATTTTAAGGTAGTTATTTTTTAATATTGTCAAGAACTCAAAATGAGGTCATCATATATAAGCAGACTGAGAATCTGGGGGGGGGGGATTAAAATTGCATGCACCTAGCAAAACTAATCAAGAAGCATGAAACAAGTTATCAATTTCAGGAGTGAAAATAAAAATTCTATAGACACTAAAACATTAATATACAATATTATAAAAATTTTTGGCCAATACATCTGACAATTTAGAGAAAAGAGAAAAATATCTTAAAACACAACATAACCAAACTGATTGTACAATCTTAAACCTATTTGAAGAGATAATATCCTTCTTTAGATCCTCCTGTATAGATATTTCCAGTCCAATGTGGCTTCATGGATACATTTTACCTGCCTTTACAAAGGAATATTATAATCTCACATGATCATTTCCAAAGAAGTACTTATCAGCACACAAAGGCAAGATATATTAAAAATGAGATAAAGATTGGAGTGGGAGAAATAAAACTCCATGTGTAGATTACATGATTTACGAGCATAATTTTAAGAAATACATATTAAAATATTAAATATTGCTGAGGAAAAATTAAAGAAGACTTTTTGAAATGGAGTGGCATACAGTGCTTATGAATTGGATGACTTGATGTTGTTAAAATTCTCCCAAATTATTGTTTAGATTCAGAGTAGTTACCCCCAAATTACTAGGGATTCTTAAATATAATTTGACAATTCTATACTTACATCAAAACTTAAATATCCCTTTGCCTCATTTGAATATTTTAGTGGGCTCTTTTCCAGCTTGCTAATTCTTTCTCCTTTTCTGTCTAGTCTGAGACAATTCAGCTATCAGCTTTTTAATATCATTTGTTTTCATCTTTAGAATTTCCATATACCTCATTTCAGGATTTCATGAAAATTTTAATCTTTCCTCTTTTTCCTATTCTGTTTTAAGGTTTCTCGACTTCAGGACTGATATTTTAGGATAGGATATTTTGGAATTGATGACATTTTGTTGTGGAAGGATTCTCCTGTTCACTATAGGATTTTTTATTTTTTAAAGTTTTATTTACTTTAATGAGAGAGAACATGCACATAGGCCCACAGGAGGAAGGGGAAGAGGGGGATGAAGAGAGAGAGAGAGCCTCAAGCAGACTGCCTGCTGAGCTTGGAACCTGATCCTGATGATCTCAGGACCCCTGAGATGATGACCTGAGCTACCCAGGCACGTGCACCTGCACTGTAGGATATTTAGCAGGATTTCTAACCTCTACTCACTAGATGGCATAGAAGCTCCTTCCCCAATTATGACAATCAAAAATATCTCCAGAAATTCCCAAATATACCCAGAGGGGGAAAAATCACTCCCTATTGGGAATCCTTGCTTTGTGCCATTTAAGTTGTGTGCATAAATGTGCATCTATTCCAATATTTGAATCACTTATGATTTTTAGTCTTATTTTTCTGTTTTTGGTCAAATTCTTGTCTTGCCTTGAATTCAGCTTATTTGGGTACTTATTTGGTATATTGTTCATTAAAAATAATTTCAGGTTAATGTTATGTTCTTTCTAGAGAGTTCAATCTTTGCTTCTTTTGTAGTAGCTTTCCTTCTTTGTTTGTTTTTTTTTTTTTAAGATTTTATTTATTTATTTGAGACAGAGAGAGTGAGTGTGAGGAAGAGAACATGAGCATGGTGGAGGGGCAGAGGGAGAGAGAGAAACAGACTCCCTGCTGGGCGGGGAGACCGATGCAGGCCTCGATCCCAGGAACCTAGGATCGTGACTAAGCTGAAGGCAGATGGCTAACCAAGTGAGCCACCCAGGTGCCCCTCCTTCTTTGTATATTTAACCTTTCTAGCTCCCATTGCTTCTGGAGGTCCCTTATCTATTTAAAGACTTTTAAAAATTATATAATTTTCTATTTAATCTCAGCAGGGATGGTGTTCTGTTCCATACTATGTCTTATACGGTAGCAGAACAATGTTATTTATTTAACTGTATTTAATTTTTGATAGGTCCCTGAGATACATAACTAAACATAAATAAACTTTTCAGCTATATCCAATGTTATACTTATAATATCCATTCATTTTTATGACTAATCTGTATGTTATTTCCAAATTTATTTAGTTTTTTCTTTATATGGCCTTTTTTTCAAGTATTCTATATTTGTCTTTACCTCAATTGGAATCATATTTAACATGAACTTTTAGTTTGTTTATAGTCTAGTATTCTTGGATTGCTACACTAAATCTTACTTATTTTTGCTGGAACTTCCCTTTGGGATTGTCACCATTTTTCAACAGCATCAGGATGAATTTCACTCTGTCACACATGTCATGGGTCTAGGAGTAGAAGTCACTAGGTTAAAGAAAAAACTTACACAAGGCTATTGTCAGCAAGTAAAGACAAGACCTTCACTCTTAACTCTTTAGCCCACAAAATAATATCAGAATCTGGATGATTTTCTAGATTGGCGTTTTATTAAACTTTCCAGTAGAAAGAATACAACTGCCTTTTGGTCTCTTTTTTTTTGGGGGGGGAGCTTAAAGCATAGTCTTGTTAGTTATATCCTTGCTATGTTTATATTTAATATTGTACATTTTTTTCTAAGCCTTAACTAAAAAGATTTCCTTATTGACCTCCATTTCTCTGGGCTCACCTTAGTAAAATGAGGGGAAAAATGGACTTCTTCAAAGCAGGTAGTTTGTCATATTCCTGAACCAATATTGAACCAATTCAATATTCTTGATGATGGTGAACAACGACAAAGGATATATTTTTAAATATATGATAGAGTACTTAAAGCTTACATTATGTGGAGTAGAATCAGTTTTTATTCACCTTCAATATTTTCAACTTCATTTTGGCCTATACTCTCCTCATCTTTGAGAAGAAAGTTTTGTCATTCTTCATAGTGATCTAGATATTATTGTTGAGATGTTTGTTGTCCTCCTATGCAGAGCTTTAGAAAATGTCAAATTATCTTAGACAGCACAGACTTACTAGAATTGCGATGTGCATTTTTCTGACTGACATCATCAAGAAGTTAAGATATTAGTTTTCTTTGTCTTTAAAAACAATCAAGATTTTACAGACCTATTAATACGAAGAACAAACTTATCGCCAGTGTCTGACCACTTGTTTTAATCAAACTAGTTACTATGTGGGTTTTGTTGTTAAATTACCTCAGTGACCAATACTTTATAATTCATAAGAAACTGTGTTCATCTAGGCATCTTTAGTAATGAGAGTTCTGAAATACTTTGGGTATTCGAGTTCACTTATCTATTCCCTCAACAAATATTTTAGTACATACTCTGTGTCTACCACTTTGATTAAAATTGATCAAAACTCTGAATTGATCTTACATTGTGAATTTGAAATAAATAATATAGTGATACGTATTAGTGAATAAAAGTCAAAGAGAGAAAAAAGGATTTATAGTTTTCATGATGATGGGATTGTTGTTTTTTGGTGGTTGATATCATCTTTATCAGAAGACATGCGTGGAGAAACAATTGAAAGGGAAGGAATCTGTAATAAATTAATAAAAAATAAAATTAATACATCCAAAGCAGTAATGTTATTATATGTACCTTACTATTTATAAAATATAAAGACATCAAAGACTTTCATATTTTTAAACAATTAATTTTAAAGAAAACCCCTCACTTAAAAAATTGTACATTTTTAAGGTATATAGCATGATGTTTTTATGTAAATATACAAAGTGGAATGATTACGGTAACCTATTTAAGTAACCTATCCATTTCCTCACATAGTTATCACTTTATGTGTGTACATGGTGAGAGTACCTGAAATCTACTCCTAGCAAACTTCCCAGCATACAACATTGTATTATTGATTAGTCATAATGTTGTATGTTAGGTCTCTAAGCTTATTCATCCTACCTAACTGCAACTTTACCTTTTAACAACATCTCTCCATTCCCCCCATCTTCCACTCCTGGAAACCACTATTCTGTTTCTATGTATTTGAATTTTTTTTAGAATCCACACATGAGTGAGATCATGCAGGATTTTTTTTTCTGTGTCTAGATTATTTCACTTAGCATAATGTCTTCCAAGTTCATCCATGTTGTTGTGAGTGGCAGGATGTTTTTTAAGGCTGAATAATAAGGTTGAATTCTATTTAAAAGTATAATCAGTAAAGATTTTAAACATTTTGTAAAAATTGACATTTAAATTGAGACAAAGGATATGAAGGAATATTTATTTGGGGTCATTAAGTTGCATAAAGGTTAGTTTAGGTACACATTTTCCCATAGTTATACTCTTACCTTCATCATAAGATGACACAGCTTCACAAGTCTTTTTCTGTTTATAGAGAAATGTATTAGTTTAAATTCCTGGGTTTTGCAAGGAAATATCTATTGATGATAATTCTATTTTTTGTTATAATATTAACTTATCTAATTTTCATAATAAAACATTATTTCAGCCAAGTGTATATAAATATTTAATTGTAAGTCTCCTAGGAAAGAAGGCAATTCACTAAGTCATTTTATATGCTTGAATGAAGTCATAGACACACAGACACATACATACATATATATGCCACGTTTAGGTGGCTGTAATTTTCAAATGGCTATCTTTAATTCATCTCACTTTTAAATTAATTCAAACATGGGGCACCTAACTGGTGCAGATGTTAGATCAAATGACTCTTGATTTTAGTGTTGTGAGTTCGAGCCCCACATTGGGTGTAGGGATTACTTAAAAGCAAAATGCTTCAAAAAATTTATTCGAACATGATGAAAATAATTTAGTCTGCTATTACAGTATCTAATATTTGACCTACATTAGGTCAGAAAGCTCAGATTTAGATTAGTATTAGTCTGATTGTTGATAATTTCCAAAATATTACTAGTCTAATACAAAGTCTAATTTTGCACTAAAAATTTCCTTTTAAGGGAAATGTTTTCTTACATCATTTGTTTTACTCAGTTGTGCTGATATTACAGATGCTTAATGATCAAGGAGTTTGAAATGTGGTTCAGACAGCATATAATCAGTCTGACATTTTATGAGTTCATGGGAGATTTTATAACAGATTTTTGTATAAGACTATTGAAGAAGAAATAGTTGGTGACTTAATCAAATTTATTTAGCTAATTGCTGACAAAGGCTGGCAATTCTCTTGATGATAATTGGTACTTTATAAAAAGTTTCCTGAGGATAAAAGCATCAACGGAGGGGGGAAATGGTAGTATCCGATATTACAACTCTAGGGTGAAATAAGTTAATTGCATCAGGGAATGCTAACTATCCTTCAGTATCCATTCTCTTTTTTATGTTAGTGAAAACATCTCCAGCCCAGAATTTTTGATGACAATGAGGTCACAGTGCTAGAAAATACAATTCAGTCTCTTTTAAATACTTTCAGGTGACCATGCCAATAATTCTGGCCATTATATGAATGGAAGTGATAGGAGCACCTTCTATGTTGATTCTATAAAGAAGCTTACCTGGACTGTGGTGAGGATGATAGGGTCTAATTAACCTTAGACTGTTCACCTCTGTGATACTGAATAACGGAAATATAAACGTCTAGCTTTTTTAAGCTTCTTGAAGCTGAGGGCTCTTTATTAGCTGCTTAGCCTATCATATATATCCTGTTGTCAGAGAAGAAAAAAAATAAGTTCCCATTTCACTCCCAGTAAACACACACACCCTGCTGAGTTTTCTCTGGTTATTAGATTATTCTTCAAGTGGATTAATTTTTTAAGCTACATGAGTAAAACAATGTGCTTCCCATTTCCCCCTCAAGTAAATATATATTTAAATATATATATATATATATATATATATATAAATGTGTTGATACACAAAATTAGAGGGCCCTAAGGGAAGGTACTTAATTACTTTTCAAACTGTAATTTGTTCTCAGATACTTCTCTTTAGATCATACATAAGAGCAACGTTTAGGAAACTGAGAGAAATTAGTTTAAATGTGCAGTAACAAGATGAATATAGTCAAAGCAGGGAAAAGTATGTATTTGGTCTATATTTAAGTCACAATATTTACAAATATGGTTGGAGGTTTGTTACTGTATTTTCTTAAGCTCTTACTGTGAGATGTTTCATCTCTATACAAACTTACACAGACAGTTATATTTGTGTATAAATCACGAAAGTTTAGAGCTTGGCAGAATGTTGTAATTTCTTATAATTGTTAATAAATGATGCACATTCCTGGTCTGCAGTCTTACGAGCTCATAGACTCAAAGCATAATGAGCTCATAAACTCCATGACTTCCTGCCTTGTATTCATGAAGTCTGATCTCTCAGGCTCAAGGATTTGGCAGTCTCTAGGTCTAGCAATGTATGATCTTCAAGTTACAAGGAGGAGCAGTCCCATGGAGTCTGGTACAGAGCTCTCCTGGAAGAAAAGTTCAAATATAAATCAAGACCATGAGTATTGCCTTCCATAAAAATTCAAAACTACAAACTTGGAAGATCATGAAACTGAAACTGTGAAACTTGGTAGAATTCCCATGTGAGGGAATTGTTGTAGGGATGGAATTTTCTGTTACCTCTGTCCCTATTTTAGATTCCTCTGATATCAAGTGCAATCTACAGGGTCATTGTTTGCCAAATGTTTGACTGATTTTTCTGACCCAAAATGCTGGATTTGTGCCAGACTTGCTTCTCTATCTCTTCTACCCTGAACCTTAGCAACTGGTGCTGGGCATATAAACATCAACGTCCTTTGGTGAGAATTCTTTTCATCTTACCAAACCCTCATGGAAAGCAAATCTTCCAGTGGAATTTGTGCACACACAAGAGAGATTTTTTTCTAACCTTTAATCATTAATTATGTATGTGGGTTTTTTTAAGATTTATTTATTTATTTTATTTTATTTTATTTTTTTAAGATTTTATTTATTTATTTGACAGGGAGAGACACAGCGAGAGAGGGAACACAAGCAGGGGGAGTGGGGGAGGGAGAAGCAGGCTTCCCGCGGAGCAGGGAGCCCGATGCGGGACTCGATCCCAGGAGCCTGGGATCATGACCTGAGCCGAAGGCAGACGCCCAACGACTGAGCCACCCAGGCGCCCAAGATTTATTTATTTATTTTAGAGAGAGAGATTGTGGCAAGGGAGGGACACAGAGAGAGGGATAGAGAGAGAGAAAGAATCTCAAGCAGACTCCCCGCTGATCATGGACCCCACTGTGGGGCTCGATCCCAGGACCCTGAGCCAAAATCAAGTCAGATGCTTAACTGACTGAGCCACCCAAGCACCCCCGTATGTGTTTTTGTATGAAGCAAATACTAATTATATTTGGTTTTCTATACATGACATTGCTCTCACTGCCAGTTTCTGTGTACTATATCTTCAACTCAACGTCTAATGCTACTTTTGTGCTATGCCAAATTGTTCGATCAGCATCATTTTATTTCTGGATCCTCTCCGCTAACCCTGTCATCGACACAATTCTTTTGGTGATTGTGTCAGTGTCACAGTTCACAAATGCTCTATAATTGAAAATATCCAGATAACCCACGAGGGAATAACATATTCTTGTTCCTTTAGCAAATGATCTGGGGGTATTACAAGAAATTCAGTTCTCAAAATATGCTTTGATTGGAATATGAAGTCCTACTTATTGGAATTGAATTGGAATTACAGATAAATGTGTAGTTATTAGATCACTCGTCCTCATTGGCCTTCCCACTTAGAAACATTGTACGTTCGGTTTATGTACTGCAACGCACTTTTATTGTATTTTCCATAAGATTTTTATATTTTTAAAGTTTTATACTTTATAGAATTTACTAATACCATATACATGGTAACCCTTTCTACTGTATTGCATACAACACTACTGAAAAGGATGCCATTGATCTAAGTTGATTTTATATCCTGACATGTTAGATTCTTATTGTTTCATTCTTCTCCTAAATATTTTGCATTCATTGTCATATTTTTAAATTCTGAAGGTTTTGCCTGTTTATTCTAAACTTTTATTGTGCCTTATTTATTTTATTGGCTTACACCTCCAGGAAAAGTTTGGTAGGATAAATTCCTGAGTTTAATGGATGGCCCCTAAAGTTTTTACCTTATATAACATGTTTATTAAGTTATGTAATAGATAACCTCTTATCCTTTTAAAAGTTTTCATTATTAAGTGTTATATTTTGTCAAAATGAGCATTATATTTATACAAGTGGCATTTATTTTTTTTAATATTCGTTAATGCCTAAACCTACTGACATTTGTATAAAAATATCTGATTGATAATGAGATTGACATTATTACTGAAGGTTTTGTAAAATGGATTCCTTAAACCACCCACAGTTGTGTCCTTTTGTAGTAGGAGATTGTTTTTTTTACTATGTCTTACATATTCTCTTACATTTTATAGTGTTTCAAACTAAACTATACTTTTCTAAAGAAGTCCTATGTCTTTTTAAAATTAAGGTTTGTAATTTTTTTTAGTTAAGATTCTTCAATGTATGTTCTGACTTTTTATGTATTGTCCCTTACTTGTACCTCTTGCAATACTTTTATTTTATTTATGTTTTTAAAATTTTTATTCATTTATTTGAGAGAGAGAGTGAGCGAGAGAGAGAACACAAGCCAGAGGAAGGGCAAAGGGAGAGGGAGGATCAGACCCCCCTCCCCCCGCCACCCTGCTGAGCAGGGATCCCAACATGGGACTTGATCCCAGGACCCTGGGATCATGACCTGAGATGAAAGGCAGATGCTTAACTGACTGAACCACACATGGGCCCATCCCATGTGCAGTACTTTTAAAAGTGGCTTCTGATCTCTGTGTTTGCACTCTGAGTGTAGTTGGCTCATGTCTGCAAGGAGATGGCAGGGGTAAAGTTCTGAAATGTAGGAATTGGAGTGATTATAAGGAAGATTAAATTATGACATCTACTGAAGTGGAAGGCTCATACACATAACCACTTGTTTAGAATAGGGATGTAAAATTATTAAAAGCCTAGCCTTTGGTATTCCCTTGGAATATTCTACTCCTGTTTCAGATGTTTTTATTGCCTAGTATCAGAAACCTACTCCAGCTCAAGTGGTCCATTCAGAGAAGCCCCAGATATTTGGAAACCACTGATAGGACACTAGCAGGAGCTGAGAATAGGGTTCCCATGTAAATTAAATGGAAGCTCAGTACGTATTAGTCTATTGCCTTATGTAGTTCATGGATATGAGAACAGGTAATCTAACTTTTGTAAGTTTAAGTCTTTGGCCTTAAATGTATGTGAATGAGAGCTCATGTCAACTGCAATTGTCTCAGAGTTCTCAAATTTCACTGGCAGCTGGGCCTAACTTCCCTGGGATGATGGTGAGGGTAGAGAACAAACCCAGAAACTGACTCCTGGATTCAGTGAATTCTTAGAAAAGCATCTGAAGTGTGAGTGTTCCTTTTCTCAGTCCTAGTTTCTAGAGGCCATCCACAAGAAATTTGGGAGTAGATTTCAATGATATATACTGGATATAGATTACATGATCATTACTTAGTACTGATTCAAAGTTTGCTAGAGATAAGAAAGGTCAGCTATGCTCAAATATCTCTTGCATATCATCAGACTTAAGTCAGCTGCTTTGTACCTAAGTCCCACCCATTCCTTCCAGGTTCGTTCTTGTTCTGTGTGACCAAGTGCTGCAAAGACCCTCCACATAACTTCCTCCAAGGTGGTGATAGCAGGCTCATTGGAGTTTCTCATTTTAATTAGTGTTTAATCTCACATGTGTTCAATACTGACACTATAATTTGAAGTCCCTATCACCAGGGAAATTGGAATGAGAACATTTACAGTTACAACTTTGACTTAGGTAGTTATCTTCTACTAGTCAGAATTATTGGTTCTTTTGATTGCATTGACTCCTGTTATTAAAAGAATGTAAATTATTCCAAACTTATATTTACACCTCTTGTTTAGTCTCCTTTCCCTGGCATGATCTGTCCTTGGATCTTTCTACTTAATTTACTAATTCAATGCCTATTTCAATTAGCTAACATTAACGTTTTGCCCTTCTCCTATTCAGTAGGTACCCTCTTTGGTCAGTATTGAACTCCTCCCAATCTTCCACTATTAGTATCTTTATACAGATGATCCCCAACTTATAATGATTCAACTTGTTTTTCAACTTTAAAATAGCGTGAAAGTAGCATGTATTCAGTAGAAATCATATTTCAGATTTTGAATTTGGATCTTTTCCCAGGCTAGTGATATGCTATACAATCCTCTTTTGTGATGACGGGCAATGGCAGCGAGCCTTAGCTCCTACCAGCTATGCAGTCAGCAAGGTAAACAACCAGTACACTGACAACCATCCTATACCCATACAACCATAATGTTTTTCACTTTCAGTATGGAGTTCAACAAATTACATAAGCTATCCAACACTTTATTACAAAATAGGCTTTATGTGAGATGATTTTGCCCAACTAAAGCCTAGTGTAAGTGTACTGAGCATAGTAGGCTAGGTAGGCTAAGCTATGATGTTTGTAGGTTAGGTATATTAAATGCATTTTCAATTTATATTATTTTCAACTTATTTTTATTTTTGGGGGGATGAAACTCCATTATAAGTCAAGAAAGATCTGTATTCTTTTTACTTGGCCAATTACAAAAATCAGATTTGTCTCCATAGTTCAGAATGGAGTGTGCAGGATGAATGCATATATAGAAGGTGGAGAGATATGACCATGAAAAATATAACCAGTTTCCTTTTTTCTCAGTTTTCAATTTGAGCTAGGTTTCTAAAGCATGGGGTGCTTTATTATAAGCAAATAAAATTGGTTGAGGAAGTTTTAGTAGGATTGAAAGACTAGTTGAAGAGTCTCTTACTTTTAATAACTTGTCTTATACATCTTCTATTTATAGTGAAGTTAGTTAAAACTGGGGGAGACATGCAAATAAATGCATGCATGGTTTAGCAAAGGAATAGTTGATAGTCTTCTTTTATTCTTTACCTACCTCTATACAGCACCGATTCTGGACCAATTGCAGGCTTTAGCCTTCTACAGGGAATTGCCCTGATAAGAGTGAGTGCTGCTAATGTTTGAATTCTTCTGGAGAGGGAAAAAATGTCAAAATCCATTTTTATTTTCCACTATGCCTTTTATCTTTAACATAAAATCAAAATAATTTTAGTTCCTTCAGGGAGAGTGGCAGGAAATTGATAACATATCCTCTGAACAGTGCTAAAAAGGAGAAGAAATATATTCTCCTCAACTATTCAAAATCTAATTGTTAGGAGTTTAAATCAGTAAGTTCTAAAGCATGTTATATTTTTTTTAAATCCTTTGGATGGTGAAGTTACACATTCGTGCTATTCCCCATACCATTTATTGTAAAATATCTACCTAACAGAACAACATGAGCAAACATTTTTTCATATATATATATATATATATATATTTATATATATATATATATAATTAATAAGCATAAATCATTTAGGTAATTTTAAATGGTTTTAAGTCCTTAATTATGACACATAATAATGCTACAAATCCTTAATATATTGATTATTTTCTTGAATAAGATTGATCTTTACTAAGAATATCTTTACTAAGATCTTTACTAGAATGAAAATGTAATAAGAAGGAAACCTACAGATAAAACTAATTATGTGTATAATCAGAACTTAGAAGCTTTACATAAAACAATTTCCGCAAAAATAAAACTTTTATTATAAAAATTGACTGGATGGGTTTGGTTCTCTTACATTTCTCATAAGCTTAACTACACATTTATAATTGTCTTATTTTTTAACGTATATGATCATGGTAAATTAAAACAACATTGATGGCATTATCACATTTTGAGAATGTTATATCATTATGGATGGACTAAAAACAGTGCTAGTTTCAAATCCCACTGGCAGCATAGCCCTTCCTAGTGAAAAAAGGTATTTCATCTCTTGCTGCTTATAGAAGCATCCCAAAATTTAGTGGTTTAACAACCTTTCAGTCCACTTACAGTTGAGTTTGCTGGCTTATTCTGGTCTGAGAGGACTGAGCTGATAACTACTGGACTGGCCCATAGAGCTATTAACTGGGGGGTCAGCTTGTGTCTGGGTGATCAGGGATGCCTTAATTCAGATGAATGGCTTTTTTCAAGCTGTTGTACAGGGTAAGGGAGGCACCTGAGTTTCTTATAGTCCAGGCACCTGAGTTCCCTTATAATCCAGCAAGCTAGCCTGGATTTCTTCAGATAAGGACTATGTCGTTATAAAAACTTCAAGAGAAGCATCCCAATGTACAGCCCTTGTTAAGTTAAGCCTTTGCCTGTGTCATATTGATCAATAAAGTGGGTTGGCCAAAGAAAGTCACGTGGCCATTCCAGGTTCAACAGCTGGAGCAATATGCTCCACCTATTCATGTCATTCATAGAAAGGAATGTATTTATAGGCATTTGGTAATCAATCATACCCATTCTCTGGCTGCAGTTTATTCACATTTCTCTCAAATGGAAAATATGCTCACTCTTATCCCAGGGACCCAAAATGCCTCCTACAATTTTGCCCTTAGAGTATGAAGTCCAGAATTTTGTGCTCTAAAATCATGTCTAAAAGGCAGTATTGGATATATTTCTTTTGAACTAAAGAGACCAGTTACTGGTACCTTTACTCCCACAGACATAATACATAGAAGATGTGCTAGACATGTACATTAAACACCTACTTTACCTTCCAAATTAGACCACATGATAGTTTTGCAAGCTGTTCTAATACAAAATCATATGGGTCACCCCTTTTTAAGCTTACTATACATTTTCCTCATTGATTTTTTTTTTTTTCCTAGCTCCCATGTACAGGTTATTCACTATTTTCCTAGCCTAGCTTGTTTCTTCACCGCATTTTCCAGTCATCATCACCATTGCCCATTCCCAAGATCAATGACACTTATAAGTACAATATCTCTATCAATTATCTATTGCTGTATTACAAACTATTCCAAAAATATCAATGGCTTAAGCCAGTAATCATACATCTGGCTCCTAATTCTGTGGGTTGGCAGGGAAGTCTTTCCTGACTGGGCCAGTCTAGCTGTTTTCTGCTGGGCTAGCTTATGCATCCTCTGTCAGGTGGCCAGTCAGCTAAGTGATGGATGATCTGTGGTTGACTAGCTCACGACTGGTACTTGGAAGGCTCTCGGCTAATTGGAGGGTATTGGGTCATGTGTATCCTGTTATCAAGGAGGGAGTCTGAATTTCTTTCACATTGTAGTTGAAAGGTTAAAAACATGGTAAAAGAGGATAAAACTCAAAGATCAAGCTCTTGCCAAGTCTCTGCTTTTATCCTGTTTGCTAATGTCCCTTTGGCTAAAGAAATTCACATAACCATCACAGACTTAAACATCGGAGAAAGACTTCACTTCGTGATAAGAGTGCAGGGGTTTGTGGTCACTTTTGCAATCTATCACAGAAGGTTAAATAAAGAAGGCAGTAGCTCTTGTTTGTATTAACATGAATATTTTTCCCCTGTGAGACCAAATAAACATAAAGAAGGAAGTAAGTGCAATACATCACTTCTCTTTCATATATGCACCATATATTTAATTCTCTGGTGTTCTAATTCTTTCATTTTTTCATCAAAAAAAAAAAAATCTTCCCCACTCTGTGTTCTCAATTTTTAGTGTTTATTGTTGCTAATTATCACAATTCTCCAGAAAATCAGATTCATGATCCTCTGCTATGAATTATGATTTATGTACTCCCAAATTAAGCCCTTTATTCACCCAGTTAAATCAATTTGACTTCATCTTGAACTCCAGTCCATTAACTCTATCATTTTTTCTATTCATCCTTTCCTGATTGCCGAGCTTAGATTCTGCGGTGTATTAATATAATTATTATCTCTCAGGTAACCTCAATCATCCATCTTTCACCTGAGCAAGCCCCATACCTGGATAAATCTATTTCTCTATAAACTAGTAACTACCCTGGTGCATTTGAATGGTACTAAAACACATATATACACACAATTATATGCACTTATCTCACTTTAAATTTGTGAACACAGATTTCAGGTGTACCCTGACATTTCAGGTGATTGCCTGACAAGACTGTTCCATTTCCTGGCCAATTCACTTAGCCACTCAGTAAGAGAACTCCTCACATTTCTTCACTTCCCCACATACTGTAAGTTAGCATTATTATCTCATTGAGAATATAGAAACAGTTGCAAGTGAATCCCTGATCTTACTATAGTCAAATGTACCAATCCATTGGAATCTGAAGGCATATCCATTCTTGTCCTTCCATTCTCCCTTGACCTCTGCTATTACACATTCATCAAGGTTAAACTGAAATTGCTGTTAATCTTGCCATTTTTAAAAAATCTGCAGGAAATTTGATACCTTTCAACAATATTTGAATAAGCTGATAGATGCCTCCCTTATTAAGTACTTTCTTCACTTGATATGAGTCATGGAAGCCTTTTGGTTTTCCATCAAATTTGCTGACTACTCCTATTCTTTTCAATATCTAAATGCCAGATTTTGTTTTTGATTCAGAAATGTTAGTGTTTTCAAGAATCTTCAGAATTTCTCTTTATTCCCTACACTCACTACCTTCCAAATGATCTCAAATTCTGATGGGTTTATGTTAGTTCTATTTACTGGTTCCTCCTGAATTTATATAGAAAACAACCATTTCTCCTGAAGTTTACTATTGGATATAACTTTCCAAATATAACATTTGTAGTTGGATGTCAATTAAATACCATCTTTCACAGGTCTAAAAGTACTCAAATTCAACATTCCCATATGACTGCCAGTCTTCTGTATACTAGTATGACTTCAGAAATCATCCAGTTGAAAGAGGTAGAGGGAAAAAAAAAACCCTCAGTCACCTTCATGGTCTTAGTTTCTCTCTACTCCATATGTTGGGCTCACTTCCAAAATTCACACATCAATAAATAAAATGGAAGAAACTGAAAATGATTCTTTAATAATATGATTGATAAACTTTTAGCATGTTACCTAAGATAAAAACAAAGGATACAAAATTTTTATTTATTTATTTATTTATTTATTTATTTATTTATTTATTTATTTGATGTAGTGTTCCATGATTCATTGTTTGTGTATAACACGCAAGGAGGCATCACTATAGATCCCAAGGACATAGATAGGATAATAGAGTACTGCAAATAATTCTATGTCCACAAACTTGATAACTCAGATACAGTGAACCAATTCCTTGAAAGACTTAATCTGCCAACACACAAGAAGAAACAAATTATCTGAATAAGCCTATATCAAAGAAATCGAATCAATAACTTTCCAGAAGAGAAAGCACCAGGCCCAGATATTAGCAAATCAAATCCAACAACAGATAAATAACAGCATACATCTCACCAAGTGGGATTTATCCCAGGGATGTAAGGCCAGCTCAACATTTACAAATAAATGATAATCTAATGGTGGATATAGAACTTTATATTTGCCTAAACTTATAGAATGTACAATACCAAGAGTGAAGTGTAATGGAAACTGTGACTATCATGTGATTATGACATTTCAGTATAAGTTCATAAATTATAATAAATGCAACACTCTGGTAAAGGATACTGTTAATAGGGAAGTTTATAAATGTATGGAGGCAGAGTGTTTATGGGAAATCTCTGTACTATCCTCTCAATTCTGCCTCTAACCTAAAATTTCTCTTAAAGTCTTAGAAAAAATTCCAAAAGTCCAATGTCATGTGGATGTCAGGTGGATCTCACCCACGCTGACTTTCCTAGTCATTTCATGCTACTTTTTTGCTTGTTTAGCTTGCTCCAATAACATTCACTCAACTGGACTCTTCTTGCATTAGCAATCAGCTGCATGCAGAGGTACTCTGTCAGTTACTTGCTTCAGCTTTACCACACATCTCACTTTATATCCCAGGAATTCTCTTCCATTCCACCTAACTGTGCACAGTAGCTATTCAGTTATTGTTTGTGTGTGTTTGCATAAATGTGCTAATTTTTAACACCATGTGCTAAACCTGTGACCAGTGGGGATTATAATTATGTTTATAAAATTCTAGCCCTAGCTGGGTAATTCTGAAGTATACTTTATATTGCTCCTTAGAGGTTCCTAGAGGGATTATGCCTCAGTTTTCTGTTGGATAACAAATTTACTCATCCTTGCATTGGCTTTCTCTCCTTCCTCTTGTGACTATTATACTTTTCTTGGCCTCTTCCTCCTATTCCACCTACATACAAACCATTTATCAGGCTCTTCTTTCAGGGCAACCCTGACAAAGGTAATTAGTAATAGCAGTAATGGGTTTTGGTTCTATGAGTGATGTTATTTCAAAATATTCTAATTATGCTCCCATTGCCAGGGTTAAGTAGAGTGGTGATAACTCTTGACATGTAATAGCATTATAACTAAGATTTTTGTAGGAGGTATATTGGAATTGGTGCAGATAGAAGATGAAACATTGGTTTGTACAATACACTTATTAATATAAGATCAATGATAATATTAGAGGCTGTGCAATTAATGGACCTTCATTAATCTTTTTAGAAGCCCAGGAAAAAAATTGAAATTAGTCAGCTCTCAATCAACCTAAGAGAATAGAGAAGCTTTTGAAGAAAACCAGGCCGAGGATTTAAATATAAATATTTTTGGGAGTACCTGGGTCGCTCAGTCAGTTAAATGTCTGACTCTTCGTTTTGGCTCCTGTTGTGATCTTGAGGCCGTGGGAACGAGCCCAGCATCAGGCTCCAGGCTCCAGATTCTCTCTCCCTCTCCCTCCACCCCTCCACCTGCTCACACTTCTGCTCTCTCCCTCTCTCTCTTTCAAATAAATAAATAAATAAATCTTTTAAAAAATATCAATATTCTTGGACAAGAAAGGACATTGAAAAAACAGACTTTATGGGTTTCCTATGCCAAAGAAAAGAAACCATGCTTGGACTAAAAAAATCTCTAGAGACCCAGACCATGGACCATTAGGTGAAAAAGCCTGATGATTTTGAATCTCTACATTCATCTTCAATGTCTTGTTTGGAAGAAGCTGCTCCCTCCCCCATACTAAATCCTTTCCTCACATAAGATTCCCGTAGAGGCTTATCTGGTTCAGGTTCCTTGCAAAATGATGCTTGGATTATTCGATATTTGACTCCATCTCTCCTCGTATCCTAATCTGTATGTAGGGGCAGGTGAAACAGAGCAAAAACAAGATAATTAATTATCAAGTATTTTCTCAAGGAGGAAATTTCTCAAGGGGGGACTCTATTGTGACTCAGTGTTTAATGTTCTGGCAGGGACACCTGGAGACAGTGCTTAGAATTGCTTTTTAAATCTTGGAAATAATTGTTCTTGGTGAAAAAAATAGAATATTTAGAACAGTGTCAAAAGACTCATGTAGGTAAGCAACACAGAAGGGATCCAATATGTGAGATCAGACAAGCTACCATTGAAATGTTTCATGGGAAATCTCTTTTTTTCACTAGCAATAAGAAACTGCTAAGGGAGGGTCATCTGGGTGGCTCAGTCAGTTTAGCCTCTGACTCTTGATTTCAGCTCAGCTCATGATCTCAATATGGTGAGATTGAGCCCTGTGTTGGGCTCCATGCTCAACGTAGAGTCTGCTTGTCCCTCTCCCTCTGCTCCTCCCCCCCTCACTTTCTCTCTCTCTCAAATTAATTAATTAATTAATTTGACAGAGAGAGCAAGAGAGCACAAGTAGGGGGAACAGCAGAGGGAGAGGGAGAAGCAGGCTCCCCACTGAGCAAGGAGCCCAATGCAGGGCTCAATCCCAGAACCCTGGGATCATGACGTGAGCTGAAAGCAAATGCTTAACTAACAGCAACGCTCAGGTGAAAAAAAAATTAAAAAATAAAAAAAAAAAAAAAAAAAAAACTACTAAGGGAGACACTTCTGAGTTCCTTTGTGGAAAATTCTGAGATCCATTTTACATAGCTCATAAGAGGCTTCCCAGTAGGATTAAACCCCATTTTTTCTACAACAGTGATCAGCTTCATAACACCCTTGAATTAGTTTTGTATACTTGCCTGTTTCACTCTTTCTGGCCTCTGGATCAGCAGATCATTTCCAAATTAAATTTAATTAAATGCAAGCCTTTGTCTTGCTTGCATTGGTTTCCTTAAAGCAAAATCTAAGACACTAGCATTTTTATTTCTCAAACACACACAACAAACTTATTTCCACCTAGGTTGATCGACTCTCATTTCTCTCTGCCTAGTATGCTGTTGCTCAGAAAGATACATGGCTTTTTCAGATAAAGTTATTTAGATAAAACTCCCTCCTTACTCTAACATTGCTTTATTTTACATGTTTAGTATCTTAGTCACTAAATTTTAAATACCATGATGTTAGAACTTTATCTAGAGAATACCTGGATTTTTTTCAGCACCTATTATCTTTCTAATAGCAAATGATTAAAAGATGTCTTTTGACCAAGAATTGAGGTCCCAAGTTTCACATTCTCTAATGGAACAAAACTGTTTCCTAAAACTAGAAGGCAACACAAAAAATTGCATTGTCCAGTTAGGCTCACATGAGTAATGATCTTATGATTGAAAACAATGCCACACTTAACTGATAATATAAGGAATTGGTGAAAATTTCATTGGAAGAAATCTGAGACCCTCATATGCAGCTTCACCTTAAAACTTATTTCTCTATGGCATTAGGATGCTTCCTGGTTTATTGACTGTGCCATGGATTTGGAATAAGTTATGTGCCCATATTTCTTCACAGGGTAAGCCATTTTGTTATAGAATATCTTAAACCTCATTAAATAATTAGCATATACGACTGACTCCATTCTTCATCCAGGCAAGAGTTCCAATTCCTCAAAATCCCCAAATTCCAAGTTTAATTATAATAAGCAACCTCAGCAGATCAGATCTATTCTGCTAAAAAGCATGTCCTAGATGAGAACTTCCTTTCATGCTGTAAATGCTACTGATATGTCTATGAGGATTTTTTTTAATACATTTATTAGGTTTCTTTGGTGTTTCTTTATTCCAGGAATCACTAGGAATAAGAAGAAATGAGTTACAGTCCCATTGCTAAGTGTTTATGTCCAGAACTCCTAATAATCTAAAGTACAAGATGGCAACAATGGGAAAGGAAAATATACTAGAGAAAATAGCAGTTGGCAATTTTAACACTATGTCATATGTTTATTTTTCAGTGTTTTCATTTTTAGGTGAGCTCTTGCTGCTTCTGATGCTTAGCATCCTTCCACAAGCAATGAATGAGCTGACTTATTTACTTCTTCAATTTATCAATTATATTAGTCAGAACATGTAAAGTACACAGGATCAAATATTTTATTTATATGGAACCGCCACAAAATTCAGTGAGATAAGTTACTATTTTTCTTAGTCATAATTTCTCCCATGAATACCTCACAAGATCTTTCTGAAACAAATATTAATAAACCAGTCTTCAATCAGTTGATAAATGGAAACTGTTTCCTGTGTTGCCATTGGTTTGAGGAATGACCCTGTAGTCAGAGCTTCCAGGTAGCTCAGTCTGTGCCTCAGTTCTCTTATTTTTTCTTTGGCTACAACAACAAAATCTGTTGAATCTCAGCATATTTCTCTTCTTAAACATATGATTTTCCAGAAGTTTTGTGAAATTTCAAAAATTTAAAGAAAGTTACTACTCCTTTTGTTTCTAACCGAACCTCAGACTTTTCACTATTCCTCCAATAAAGTCAGTTTCCATATTGCTGTTTTTCTCATGTAAAAACAAACCAAACAAAACAAAAACCAAACTATAAATTGGAAACCATAGGTGGTAAATATAAAAACACTTTTATAGGAAATAAAAGTTATCAATAATACAGAAATAAAGATGGAGGAATATAATATTGATTTTTAAAATAACTTTTTTACATAATCTGCCAAATAATATATAAATAGATGTTTATCAATTTTTCCACAAAATACACTTTCCCATAGGTGTATTTTTTTTTTTTTTTTTAAGATTTTATTTATTTGACAGCGAGAGAGAGAGCGAGAGCAGGAACACAAGCAGGGGGAGTGGGAGAGGGAGAAGCAGGCTTCCTGCGGAGCAGGGAGCCCGATGTGGGGCTCGATCCCAAGACCCTGGGATCATGACCTGAGCCGAAGGCAGATGCTTAACGACTGAGCCACCCAGGCGCCCCTCCCATAGGTGTATTAATATAGCCACCATTGTAATTGAATTTACTGTATTGTTTTTGTGGGTTTTCCTTCTGTTCAAAGGTGGGGGAACTTGAAACATCCTTATTCTTTTCTTTTTAAAGATTTATTTACTTATTTATTTATTTCAGAAAAAGAGCAAGAGAGAGTGAGCTTGAGTGGGAGGAGGGGCAGAGGGAAAGGGATAGAGAGAGAATCCTCAAGCAGACCCCCCACTAAAGCATGGAGCCTGATGTGGGGCTCAGTCAATGACCCTGGGATCATGACCTGAGCCAAAACCAAGAGCTGGCCACTCAACTGACTGAGCCACCTTGGCGCCCGAAAACACCTTTTCTTTTTTTTTTTTTTTAAGATTTTATTTATTTTAGAGATAAAGAGAGTATGCAAGGGGGGGAGGAGCAGAGGGAGAGGGACAAGCAGACTCCACGCTGAACACAGAGTGCATCACGGCTCAATCCTCTGACCCCAAGATCTTGACCTGAGTGGAAATCAAGACAGACACTCAACCCAATGAGCCACACAGGTGCCCCCAAAACATCCTTATTCTTAAAGCCTTCTTTTTTGTCTCATGTAAATAATTGATTAAAAAAAGAATAAATGTAAAGAGTATTATATGTGACCGAGAAACTAATAAATATTTTGAAATCAGTTATAATGTTTCATTATTTAAAAAAAAATCTTAGGTCATCTTTACCAATGTTGCCAATTTTTTTACTTTATTTTTCCTGGTAGAGGATTCTCATTTTTGAAGGTGACTAGCAGTGGTATTAACATTTCCCCTTGAAATTTCAGTCTGTCCCTCAGGAACATTGAGGCAACTTCAGGAAAAGAAACCAAGCACTTGAGGTAAGAAGCCCTTGGCATGAGTGGGAACAAGTCACAGGGACTGCAGGTGAACTCTAGGCTATGCTAATGAGATACGAATGAAGCATCTACAGAGCTTGGTGCCACAGGGTAAAGCTATAAACCTGAATAGTTCACCAAGTGACCACTCCTACTGTAACTTTCTTACAATAATATTTTTTAATAAAGTAAGGTCCCTGATGGGCATTTTTTATAGACTTGTTTTGCCTCAGCAGCTGTAATATAAGCAAACTGCTAAGATGTGGGATGAACTAGAAAAGGTCTGGTTAAATGAGGAAACCATGAGACATTCTATGGTAAATGCTTACAAGTTTTCTTTCCTAGAATGTCTTTATGTTGAGGACAACCCTAGTTGTACTGTATTTCTGCTCTTCCACTTCATGCTTCCGTCTGCTACATATATTTGTATCACCTTAGTCATAGGAATCAAGTCAGGCAGAAGGATTCTGCTAATGGAGTTTCTTCCTCAGCATTTTTATGTACAAGCCTGAGTTTTGGTCCTATAGTTTTGTTTTGTTTTTTTAATCTAGCTGTTATTTTTTTAAAAATTAAAAACATTTTTTTAATCTCTACACCCAACATGGGCCTCAAATGCAAGACACCAAGGTCAAGAGTCTCATGTTATTCAGACTGAGCCAGCCAGGTGCCACTCACTAGCTTATTTTTAAAGCTGAGAAAGAAGTGTTGAGTTGTGAGATTGTCTCCTACATTGAAAGATGTTTGAACTGTTTGTCTTCATCACCCAGGTGTCTGAAACAGCAAATAATTCTTAGGTTGAAGTATCAGGGTGATATTCAAGCTTTTTCTAGAAAAATCTGTAGAAACTGCCACTGGCCAGTGTGTACTGACAACTTTTTTGCACTCACTTGAGTTTTCAGGTGTGACCTAACACTAGTTTACTTACTTTCTTCCGTTGTGACATTGATGATGATCTTCCTCCTATGTATTATCAGTTATTATAATATATTTTTCCCCTCTGGTATATTTTACTTTTATTTGTTTATTGTTATGTTAATCCCCATACATTACATCATTAGTTTTAGATGTAGTGTTCCATGATTCATTGTTTGTGCATAACACCCAGTGCTCCATGCAGAACATGCCCTCCTCAATACCCATCACCAGGCTAACCCATCCTCCCTCCCCACTCCCCTCTAGAACCCTCAGTTTCTTTTTCAGAGTCCATCATCTCTCATGGTCCGTCTACCCCTCCAATTTCCCCCCCTTCATTCTTCCCCTCCTGCTATCTTCTTCTTCTTTTTTTTTTTCTTAACATATATTGCATTATTTGTTTCAGAGGTACAGATCTGAGATTCAACAGTCTTGCACAATTCATAGCACTTACCAGAGCACATACCCTCCCCAGTGTCTATCACCCAGTCACCCCATCCCTCCCACCCCACACCCCACTCCAGCAACCCTCAGTTTGTTTCCTGAGATTAAGAATTCCTCATATCAGTGAGGTCATATGATACATGTCTTTCTTTGTTTGACTTATTTCGCTCAGCATAATACCCTCCAGTTCCATCCACGTCATTGCAAATGGCAAGATCTCATTCCTTTTGATGGCTGCATAATATTCCATTGTATATATATACCACATCTTCTTTAGCCATTCATCTGCCGATGGACATCTTGGCTCTTTCCACAGTTTGGCTATTGTGGACATTGCTGCTATAAACATTGGGGTGCACGTACCCTTTCGGATCCCTACTTTTGTATCTTTGGGGTAAATACCCAGTAGTGCAATTGCTGGATCATATGGTAGCTCTATTTTCAACTTTTTGAGGAACCTCCATACTGTTTTCCAGAGTGGCTGCACCAGCTTGCATTCCCACCAACAGTGTAGGAGGGTTCCCCTTTCTCCGCATCCCCGCCAACATCTGTCGTTTCCTGACTTGTTAATTTAAGCCATTCTGACTGGTGTGAGGTGGTATCTCATTGAGGTTTTGATTTGGATTTCCCTGATGCTGAGCGATATTGAGCTCTTTTTCATGTGTCTGTTGGCCATTTGGATGTCTTCTTTGCAGAAATGTCTGTTCATGTCTTCTGCCCATTTCTTGATTGGATTCTTTGTTCTTTGGGTGTTGAGTTTGATGAGTTCTTTATAGATTTTGAATACTAGCCCTTTATCTGATATGTCATTTGCAAATATCTTCTCCCATTCTGTCGGTTGTCTTTTGGTTTTGTTGACTGTTTCCTTTGCTTTGCAAAAGCTTTTTATCTTGATGAAGTCCCAATAGTTCATTTTTGCCCTTGCTTCCCTTGCCTTTGACGATGTTTCTAGGAAGAAGTTGCTGCGGCTGAGGTCGAAGAGGTTGCTGCCTGTGTTCTCCTTTAGGATTTTGATGGACTCCTGTCTCACATTGAGGTCTTTCAACCATTTGGAGTCTATTTTTGTGTGTGGTGTAAGGAAATGGTCCAGTTTCATTCTTCTGCATGTGGCTATCCAATTTTCCCAACACCATTTGTTGAAGAGACTGTCTTTTTTCCATTGGACATTCATTACTGCTTTGTCGAAGATTAGTTGACCATAGAGTTGAGGGTCCATTTCTGGGCTCTGTATTCTGTTCCATTGATCTATGTGTCTGTTTCTGTGCCAGTACCATACTGTCTTGATGATGACCGCTTTGTAATAGAGCTGGAAGTCCGGAACTGTGATGCCGCCAGCTTTGCTTTTCTTTTTCAACATTCCTCTGGCTATTCGGGGTCTTTTCTGGTTCCATACAAATTTTAGGATTATTTGTTCCATTTCTTTGAAAAAAGTGGATGGTATTTTGGTGGGGATTGCATTGAATGTGTAGATTGCTCTAGGTAGCATTGACATCTTCACAATATTTGTTCTTCCAATCCATGAGCATGGAACGTTTTTCCATTTCTTTGTGTCTTCCTCAATTTCTTTCATGAGTACTTTATAGTTTTCTGAGTACAGATCCTTTGCCTCTTTGGTTAGATTTATGCCTAGGTATCTTATGGTTTTGGGTGCAATTGTAAATGGGATCGACTCCTTAATTTCTCTTTCTTCTGTCTTGTTGTTGGTGTATAGGAATGCCACTGACTTCTGTGCATTGATTTTATATCCTGCCACTTGACTGAATTCCTGTATGAGTTCTAGCAGTTTTGGGGTGGAGTCTTTGGGATTTTCCACATAAAGTATCATATCATCTGCAAAGAGTGAGAGTTTGACTTCTTCTTTGCCAATTTGGATGCCTTTTATTTCTTTTTGTTGTCTGATTGCTGTGGCTAGGACTTCCAATACTATGTTGAATAGCAGTGGTGATAGTGGACATCCCTGCCGTGTTCCTGACCTTAGGGGGAAAGCTCTCAGTTTTTCCCCATTGAGAATGATATCCGCTGTAGGCTTTTCATAGATGGCTTTTATGATATTGAGGTATGTACCCTCTATGCCTATACTCTGAAGAGTTTTGATCAAGAAAGGATGCTGTACTTTGTCAAATGCTTTTTCTGCATCTATTGAGAGGATCATATGATTCTTGTTCTTTCTTTTGTTAATGTATTGTATCACGTTGATTGATTTGTGGATGTTGAACCAACCTTGCAGCCCAGGGATAAATCCCACTTGGTTGTGGTGAATAATCCTTTTAATGTACTGTTGGATCCTATTGGCTAGTATTTTGGTGAGAATTTTTGCATCCATGTTCATCAGGGATATTGGTCTGTAGTTCTCCTTTTTGATGGGGTCTTTGTCTGGTTTTGGGATCAAGGTAATTGTGGCCTCATAAAATGAGTTTGGAAGTTTTCCTTCCATTTCTATTTTTTTGGAACAATTTCAGAAGAATAGGTATTAATTCTTCTTGAAATGTTTGGTAGAATTCCCCTGGGAAGCCATCTGGCCCTGGGCTTTTCTTTGTTGGGAGATTTTTGATGACTGCTTCAATTTCCTTAGTGGTTATAAGTCTATTCAAGTTTTCTATTTCTTCCTGGTTCAGTTTTGGTAGTTGATACATCTCTAGGAATGCATCCATTTCTTCCAGGTTATCTAATTTGCTGGCATAGAGTTGCTCATAATATATTCTTATAATTGTTTGTATTTCTTTGGTGTTGGTTGTGATCTCTCCTATTTCATTCATGATTTTGTTGATTTGGGTCATTTCTCTTTTCTTTTTGATAAGTCTGGCCAGGGGTTTATCAATCTTGTTAATTCTTTCAAAGAACAAGCTCCTAGTTTCGTTGATCTGTTCTACTGTTCTTTTAGTTTCTATTTCATTGATTTCTGCTCTGATCTTGATTATTTATCTTCTCCTGCTGGGTTTAGGCTTTATTTGCTGTTCTTTCTCCAGCTCCTTTAGGTGTAGGGTTAGGTTGTGTACTTGAGACCTTTCTTGTTTCTTGAGAAAGGCTTCTATTGCTATATACTTTCCTCTTAGGACTGCCTTTGCTGCATCCCAAAGATTTTGAATAGTTGTATTTTCATTTTCATTTGTTTCCATGAATTTTTAAAATTCTTCTTTAATTTCCTGGTTGACCCATTCATTCTTTAGTAGGATGCTCTTTAGCCTCCATGTATTTGAGTTCTTTCTGACTTTCCTCTTGTGATTGAGTTCTAGTTTCAGAGCATTGTGGTCTGAAAATAGGCAGGGAATGATTCCAATCTTTTGGTACCAGTTGAGACCTGATTTATGACCTAGGATGTGATCGATTCTGGAGATTGTTCCATGGGCACTAGAGAAGAATGTGTATTCCGTTGCTTTGGGATGGAATGTTCTGAATATGTCTGTGAAGTCCATTTGGTCCAGTGTGTCATTTAAAGTCTTTATTTCCTTGTTGATCTTTTGCTTAGTTGATCTGTCCATTTCAGTGAGGGGAGTGTTAAAGTCCCCCACTATTCTTGTATTGTTGTTGATGTGTTTCTTTGCTTTTGTTATTAATTGCCTTATATAATTGGCTGCTTCCATATTAGGGGCATAGATATTTACAATTGTTAGATCTTCTTGTTGGATAGACCCTTTAAGTAGGATATAGTGTCCTTCCTCATCTCTTATTACAGTCTTTTGTTTAAAATCTAATTTGTCTGATATAAGGATTGCCACCCCAGCTTTCTTTTGGTGTCCATTAGCATGGTAAATGGTTTTCCACCCCCTCACTTTAAATCTGGGGGTGTCTTTGGGTCTAAAATGAGTCTCTTGCAGACAGCATATCGATGGGTCTTGTTTTTTAATCCAATCTGATAGCCTGTGTCTTTTGATTGGGGCATTTAGCCCATTTACATTCAGGGTAACTATTAAAAGATAGGAATTAGTGCCATTGTATTGCCTGTAAGGTGACTGTTACTGTATATTGTCTGTGTTCCTTTCTGGTCTATGTTGCTTTTAGGCTCTCTCTTTGCTTAGAGGACCCCTTTCAAGATTTCTTGTAGGGCTGGTTTCGTGTTTGCAAATTCCTTTAGTTTTTGTTTGTCCTGAAAGCTTTTTATCTCTCCTTGTATTTTCAATGACAGCCTAGCTGGATATAGTATTCTTGGCTGCATATTTTTCTCATTTAGTGCTCTGAATATATCCTGCCAGTCCTTTCTGGCCTGCCAGATCTCTGTGGATAGGTCTGTGGCCAATCTAATGTTTCTACCATTGTAGGTTACAGATCTCTTCTCCCGAGCTGCTTTCAGGATTTTCTCTTTGTCTCTGAGACTTGTAAGTTTTACTATTAGATGTCGGGGTGTTGACCTATTTTTATTGATTTTGAGAGGGGTTCTCTGTGCTTCCTGGATTTTGATGACTGTTTCCTTCCCCAAATTAGGGAAGTTCTCTGCTATAATTTGCTCCATTATACCTTCTGCCCCTCTCTCTCATTCTTCTTCTTCTGGGATCCCAATTATTCTAATGTTGTTTCGTCTTATGGTATCGCTTATCTCTCGAATTCTGCCCTCATGATCCAGTAGTTGTTTATCTCTCTTTTTCTCAGCTTCTTTATTTTCTATCATTTGGTCTTCTATCTCACTGATTCTTTCTTCTGCCTCATTTATCCTAGCAGTTAGCGCCCCCATATTTGATTGCACCTCATTAATAGCCTTTTTGATTTCTACTTGGTTAGATTTTAGTTCTTTTACTTCTCCAGAAAGGGTTTCTCTAATAACTTCCATGCTTTTTTCAAGCCCAGCTAGTATCTTTAAAGTGATGATTCTGAACTCTAGATCTGGCATCGTACTAATGTCCGTATTGAGTAGGTCCGTGGCAGTCGGTACTACCTCTTGTTCTTTTTGTTGAGGTGATTTTTTCCGTCTTGTCATTTTGTCCAGAGAAGAATAGATTAATGAGAGAACAAAATGCTAACAGGGTAACAACGTTCCCAGAAAATATACTCTAAACAAATCAGAAAAGACCTGAAACAGTGGGAAAAGAGAGGGAAAGAGAGAAAAAAGAAAAAGAAAAAAAGAAGGAAACGAAAAAGATAAAGATAAAAACAAACAAAAACAGAACAAAAAAAGCAAAAAAACCAGAATGTGATCAAATATGATCAGGCTGGTATATAGATCAGTGCCACACACTAGATTTTGGGTGTATTTGGTGTTTTAGAAGAAAGTGCCTCCCAAAATTTTAAAGAAAGAAAAACTTATATATGTACAAAATAAGGGTTGATATGATGAAGGGATGGAATATGACTGTAAAGATGGAAATTATAAAAAATTTTATAAAAGGAATTGATAAGAAGTTGTTTGAAAAAAGGAAGAAGAGGATTTAAAAAAAAAGAAAAAAAAAAGGGAGAGAATGTGATCAGGCAGGGGAGTAGGAAAAAACCATACAATAGAGATTTAGGGTATATTTTGATCTGTTAGAAGAAACTATCTCAAAATTTTAAAGAGAGAACAACTTATATATATATATATATATATATGCCAAAAATACTGGTAACTACTATGAAGGGATAAAATATGACTCTAAAAATGAAAAATAAAAATGAAAAATAAATTTTTTTTTAAAAAAAAGGGATTGATAAGATGTTGTTTGAAAAAGGGAAAAAGAAAAATTTAAAAAAAAAGTTAAAAAAAAAATAACTTTCAAAGACTAAAGAATCATGGGGAAAAAGCCATGAATTCTATGTGCAGTATTCCCCTAGCACTGGAGTTCTGCCGTTCTCATTGATCGGTAAACTTGGTCTTGGCTGGCTGTTCTCGCTGATCTTCTGGGGGAGGGGCCTGTTGCCGTGGTTCCCAAATGTCTTTGCCGGAGGCAGAATTGCTCCGCCCTTGCCGGTCCGGGCTAAGTAATCTGCTTGGGTTTGCTCTCCGGAGCTTTTGTTCCCTGCAAGCTTTCCGTACAGCTTTGGAGGCGGAGAGTGAAAATGGCGGCCTCCCAATCTCCGCCCTGGAGGAGCCGAGAACTCGGGCCCCTCTCCTCAGTGCGCCCCCAGAGAAAAGCTGCCAGTCACTCCCGTCTCCCCGGTCTCCGGCCGCACTCCGTGCTCACCTGGCCTGTGACTGGGCGTTTCTATCTCTGGCACCCGACCCCGGGTGGAGTCTCCAAACCCAGCAGATCCCCGCGGTGCGCTCCCGCACCTCTCCTCCCGGGGGAAGAAGGTGAGTCTCCCCAGATCTGCCGCTTGTTGGGTCCCTGCTGGAGGAGCAGTGGCCCGACTGTGCCGCGGATCACGGTTTATGGCAACCCCGAGCTGAGAGCCCGCGCCTGGGCTCCGTCTCTGCAGCCGGCTTCCCTGCTCCAATACCTGGGAGCTCTGCCGCACTCAGGCACCCCCGGTCTTTCTGTGACCCCGAGGGTCCTGAGACCACACTGTCCCAAGGGTTCCAGCCCCCGCTTAGCCACTGGAGTGACGTCCCTCAGCAGAGCCGACTTCTACAAGTTCCGATTTTGTGCTCCGCGGCTCTATCACTTGACAGCAGCGGCCGACAAGGCCCCTCCCCTGCCGTCTATCCTCCCGAATATCACCTCAGATTCACTCCTCCGCACATCCTACCTTCCAGAAAGTGGTCGCTTTTCTGTTCAGAGAGTTGTTGCTATTCTTTTCTTCGATCTCCTGTTGAGTTTGTAGGTGTTCAGATTGGTTTGATCCCCATCCAGCTGAATTCCTGAGACCAGACGAAATCCAGGTCTCCTACTCCTCCGCCATCTTGCTCTGCCTATACCTATAATATATTTTTTACATTTTTTATTTTAAGTTGGCTCCATGCCCAGTGTGGGGCTTGAACTCATGACCCTGAAATCAAGAGTCACACGCTTTACAGACTGAGCCGGGCAGGCACGCCCAGTTGTTATAATATTTTAAAATTTTGTTCTACTTTTGGTCAAGGGTTAGATTCATGGCCAAGTATTCATTAAGTTTAATAGTTTGTATATTTTTAAATGATTTTTTTAAGAACAGTTATAAATTTACTAAAATTGAGAAGAAAAGAGTTTCCCTATATCTCACATTTCATTTTCCCTATCAACATTTTATATTATCATGGTACATTTGTTACAATTAATGAACTAATATACATGCACTATTAACTGTATTTTATTCAGGCTTCCTTAGTTTTTACCTAATACTCTTTGTTCCAGGATCTATCCAGAATACCACATTACATTTAGGTGTCACATTCGTTGCTTTTTAACAAATTCAAGAAAACATTAGTAGAACTAAGGCACTGTTTTATAATTCAGAAAAATATTTAGTACCTTTTAACATGTTTTCCCAGTTTCTGCTGAATTGTTTGGGCCCTTAGAAAGCAGAGTGGAGATTCCACCCATGTCTGCCCAGACCACACGTCTAGGCTGGACAGCATCCCTGGGTAGAACAAACTCCTTTTCCATCCTTTCCACCCCAGTCCAGGATATCCATGCCACCGACTTAGATAAGCTTCCTGTGCAGCCACCAAGCGGCTTTTCATTCATTCACTCATCCATTTGTTCAAATAATCCAAGGGTTAGTCATTTGAATAATGCTACAGCTTCCAGTAACTGCATTGGAAATGTCAAAAATGTTGATTCTGTATTCAGAATAAGTTCGTCAATAGCTGAGAAGCTAGGGATATCTGTGCCTGCTTTTGTGTTCTTAAAAATAGATTCATATATGCACCTGAATGACAATATTTTTTGTACATTTAAACACATGTTATATTCCAGTGTTAAAATGTCATTGAAAGAAAAAAAAAAAGAACAATATATTCATATAAAGTAGTTCTAATCTTATAGAAAAGCATTAAGACTTTTTTATGTAGCCTAAATTTTGGGGCAGGCGGAAGACCAGAGCTTGATGACAGAGGGTGATTATATTAAGATGAGGGAAGATATTGAGACACTCGAAAAACAATTCATTCTAATGACATTAAAGTTTTAAAAAAATGTAAAAATATCCTCTTGTGACAAAAGTTTTATTTGAAACTAACTTAGTTGGTAGTTAAAAAAATAGATCTTAGGGAAATACTCAGAAATCAACAGGTAGGAATTCTGATTTTTTTAAAAGATTTTATTTATTTGTTAGAGAGAAAGTGCACGAGAGAGAGAGCACACAAGCAGGGGGAGCGGCAGGCAGAGGGAAAAGCAGGCTCCCTGTTGCAAGGAGGGAGCCTGATGGAGGACTTGATCCCAGGACCCTGGGATCATGATTGAGCCAAAGGCAGACGCTTAACCCAGTGAGTCACCCAGTTGCCCCAGGAAACTTGATTTTATATTTTTAACAAGAACCGATGTTGAGAATAGACCTAGAATAAAGCAAATGCGGAAGTAGAGAGAGAAATATGGCAGAGACTGGCTGGTGTTAAGCAAACCTATCCCTTGTACATAAAAAACAGCAAGACCCCATATTCCAGGTTGTCTTGTAGTTAGGTATGACAATGTGACTTACTTCTGTTCAATGTATGAGTACGGACTTCTTGTGTACTACTTCCATACTTGGAGCAAATAGTCTCCCACACATAGTTCTTTTCCCCCAACACCCAGCTGTGTGTTGATACCCATGAAAATCTTGAAATCCTTGTGTTGAAGATGACAGACTCTCTCTCATTGGGTGCCTGAATACTTCCTGAAATAGAGGGACCTCATTCCTCTCTATTTTGAATTTATTCTAACAAGAAATTTCTATTTAGTTGCCTTGCATATTTTCCTTTACTCTTAAAACTGCTGTAATCCCCTTACTGAATGCAGAAATTGATACAATGAAGTAGATTGTTTTCATGAATAAAACCTGAAATGTAGGACTTTGGTTTAGAAGTCAGGTAGTGGTCAGTAAGGAAGAGGAAGGGAGATATTGGAAAGATGAAGTACCTAATGGGTGTAAATTCTCCTTGTATTTCTCAATATTTCTGCATTATCTGTGCCTTATGAGCAATGGAAATAGACAAACTATAATAAATACAGAGAATATCTCTGCCTTTCATACTATACTCTCATCTTCACCACCCTGGAGATATTTGTCATATTCCAGAGTAATAAACCCAGATATATCTTTTTCTTTCTCCTAGAGAATTTTGCTTACTTTCCAGAGCAAAAGATAAGGTCTCTATTTCCAGAAGGGAAGATGGGCAGTCATTCTGTCAGCTCTACCTAAGTACTAAGTCTCATAGTTTTGACTTTCTTCTCCTATTGTGCCATACTACTGCATGCACAGGTCAACATTGGATCCCATCACATCACCCTGTAGAGAAACATGTATGGGAAAACAACACATGATGCTTTGTCAATGGTCTGCTTTCCGATCAGAGATTTGTGTTTTCTGCCAGAATATGAATATATAAATCTTCATCATCCATGCTATACAGTTGCAAAATACTTGGTAAAATTATCCCCTTTGATATTTGACTAAGACTTTACTGAATTTGTAGATTTGAGAATGGGGTTGGAAAACAGATTATTAGAAATATGGATCATTACTGGCTGCTCTTAACTAAAGTAGAAAGACATGAGCTCAGACAAGAATTGGTTTATTTATAAACTGATAGGACAGAAAATAGAGCATGTCAAGATATTTGAAGCCTCAAAAATGATTTCAGAACCTAAATAGGAAAGAACTGGCTTTGTGTAATAGTAATAAAAAAATGACAAAGAATCTCAAGAAATCTGATGAGAATTAGTAAGGCCTTATTCTTTCAGACTTCAAGTAGTAGAGATGCCATGTTATTTTTTATTATATTCTTCCAGTTTTATTGATGAATAATTGATAAACATGACTGTATATGTTTAAGGTGTACAGCATGATGGTGTGATTTGCATATATTTTGAAATGATGGCCACAACAGATTCAGCTAACATCCATTTTCTTATATAGACATAATAAAAATAAAAGAATAAAAGGGGAAGAAATACTTTTTTTTTTAAAGATTTTATTTATTTATTTGACACAGAGAGAAAGAGGGAGATCACAAGCAGGGGGTGGGGGCAGAGAGAGAGGGAGAGTAGGGAGCCCGATGCAGGGCTGGATCCCAGGACCCCGGGACCATGACCCGAGCCAAAGGCAGACGCTTAACCAACTGAGCCACCCAGGCACCCCAAGAAAAACTTTTGATGAGAATGCAAGACTTACTCTTAGCAACTTTCCTCTGTATCATACAGCAGTGTTAACTGTGTCATCCTGTTGTACGTCACATCCCTAGTACATAGTTAGAACCAGAAGTTTGTACCTTTGGACCACCAGTGACATTTTGAATTGCCATTTAGAAGCTTTTGAATGGTAGAGTCACATTTATATTCAGCGCTGCCACAAAAATAAGTTTAAGATTGTAGTATTCCTATCCCAGCCTTATGGCTTGAAGATGGGCGTCGTTAGTTCAAGGCGCCGGGGTGGTGTGTTTTGGTCCATTTGCTGTAACAAAATGCCACAGACTGGGTGGCTTTTAAACCAATTCCTTTCTCCTAGTTTTGTAGGTTAGGAAGTCTAACATAAAGACACATACTGTCCACTTCCTAGTTCTTAGCTGCCCTTTCTCTGTGTCCTCATATGATGAGTGATCACTCTCACTCTCCCTGGGGTCCTTTCTTATAAGGGCACTGATCCCATTCATAGTGATTTACCCTTACGACCTAATCACCTCCCGAAGGTCATACCCCCAAATACCATTAGACTGGTGATTAGGTTTCAACATATATATTTGGGGGGGGGGTGGAATGCAGTTTATAGCAGGTGGAATCAAAAAACCAAAAATGAATTGAGACCTATGACTAGGAAATAACTGTAGTTATAGGTTCATGGAACTAACTAAGGTGAAATTAATTAGGAGTCATGTTTTATGGGAATCATGCTGCCAAAACTCAAAAGGCAGGATTAAAAAAAGCTTGAACTGTATGAAACTTAAAACATCACTTTAATCCCCAAACATGGAAGGATAAAACATAGGTTTTATTTCTTAGAAGAAAAGTACATTTCCAGTTTTGTTTTTTAATTTAAGAATTCATTATTAGATTTACTATTAATTATACAAAGTATAGTTGTTTCATATTGCATCGATCTTACCTATTTTTCAATTTGATACCAACCTCCTCCATATTGTAGTTAATTCTATAACATTTTAAACTACTTAATGTTGCCTGCTTTCTTGCTTTTTATTCTTGGATTTTAAAATACTCAATGCATTTAACACAAAAATTTTTAGAAGTTTCTGAAGATTTATTCTCTTTAACACAGTGGTTGATCTTATTTCACATTTATTAACCACTTTGTTGTTTTTGTTTAAAACTTTTAGTTTTCTCTTTCATAATATTATAATCTGATAATTTAACTTCTGTATGGTTTATCTTGATTTTTAAGATCATAAAGTCTTTCACATGACTAGGTTTTTATTGACTACATGAGAGTGCATATTGTTTCTGTAGGAGATTTCTACTGATAGAATTTAAAACAACTTTATTGATAATATCATTCAGTTCTTGTAGATAATTATTGATTACTTAAATTATGTGACAAAGACCAAATGGTGATATATTTGTCAATTCTTCTTCGCTTATCTTGGACTTTGCTTATTTAACTACTATAGTGTTTATCAAATAAATGGTTATGGCTAGAAATAGTCTGGCTCTAAAGAGTCTGTTTTTGACCTTTGGGCAAAATACTGTTTTGGATGGTATTAGTATTGTTACCTGTATGTCCATTTTAATTAATATTGTCACCTAAGTATTTGCAAGGAGTATATTTACAAGTAGTTTTAAAATTCATTTTTTTTTATTCAGTGGATTATATATTTAAAAAATACACAGTTAATCTTTACTCTGCATCGAGCCTTGTTGACTAGAATTTAGGCATGTCTGGAGGATACAATTCCAATATGCCCAAGTTCTCGTTGATGCAGTTCTGTGAAAAATAGGCACAGCCTGCAATGGAATTTTGCATTTCCTGTCAAACTTTGAACACATAAATCATTCATCAGGGAAGATAGTCAAATATATTTTATTTTTATATTTTTAGTTATTTTAAATAATTCATCTATATTCACTCATTTATACTTTATTTTTTCCTATTAATTTCTTTTTTTTTTTTCCTAAAGATTTTATTTATTTATTTGAGACAGAGAGAATGAGAGAGAGAGCACATGAGAGGGGGGAGGGTCAGAGGGAGAAGCAGGCTCCCCGCTGAGCAGGGAGCCCGATGCAGGACTCGATCCAGGGACTCCAGGATCATGACCTGAGCCGAAGGCAGTCGCTTAACCAACTGAGCCACCCAGGCACCCTTTTCCTATTAATGTCATTAATGGCTAACTAAATGAAACTGTCTGTAACTTGTAAAATTAATAGGTTTTTCATTGATTTGAAAGATACTTGTGATATTTCTAATTCTAGAGTGTCTGATTACATTAATAGTCACTTTTGGGGTTGCATATATCTCTATTTAACTCAAAATAGTTTAAACAATTTCTACTTCCCTCAAATCCCATGAAAGATTTTATCATATTTCGCCTCACACTATTTACCCTTCCTTCTAAAATTCTGTCGATGGCCTGATCTGGGATGATTAACTTCAGTTAGTTTTTCTAATACTCTCTGGAGAGTAAAGCTGCTGCACTTATTCAGATACTGAGCAATTACGTGCTTATTTAGAAATGGAAAGATGTTGATTATTTGACATACTAACCTAAGAGTAAACAAACAACAAATAAGCATTCAGACTTTATTAGCTGCCAAATCATGCTGAAGCAAAGGTCTGTGAAAAATTTAAATCTGAATGCTCATTATATAAGAGAAATTGATGAAATAAGTATTTACCTGTTTGGAATGCAAACATCTAACATAAACGTGGCAAGTTTATAAACTCTATTGTAAAGAATTACATGAATAATACAGGACTATTATTGGAATGTTACTCTACATGTTTTTAACTTCCATCATGTACATCTAATTTTTATTTATTTTTTAATTATTTTTAAAAAGATTTTATTATTTATTTGTCAGAGAGAGAGAGCACGTGTTCACACAAGCAGGGGGAGTGGCAGGCAGAGGGAGAGGGAGAAGCAGGGAGCCTGATGCGGGGCTCAATCCCAGGACCCTGGGATCATGACCTGAACCAAAGGCAGATGCTTAACAGACTGAGCCACCCAGGTGTCCCTACATCTAATTTTTTTAAGAATATACCTCCCCTTTTTAAAAATCACATAACCAAGAGTACTTTTTAATTTTAATTTTATTTTTTAAATTTTAAAAAAAGATTTGCTTATTTATTTGAGAAGGGGGTTAAGGGGCAAAGGGAGAGGGATAGAGAGAGTCCTCAAGCCAACTCCCTGCTGAGTGTGGAGCCTGATGGGGGGCTCTATCTCAGGACCATGAGATCAAGACTTGAGCCCAAATCAAGAGTCAGTTGCTCATCCAACTGAGCCACCAAGGTGCCTCTTTTTTTTTATTTTTAATTGAAATATAGTTGACATATTAGTTTCAGGTATAATCTAGAATATTTTTAAGCTTAGCTTTTTTTTTTTTTTTAAAGATTTTCTTTATTTATTTGACAGGGAGAGAGAGAGAGAGATCACAAGTAGACAGACAGGCAGGCAGAGGGAGAAGCAGGCTCTCTGCTGAGCACAGAGCCCGATGTGGGGCTCGATCCCAGGACCATGGGATCATGACCTGAGCTGAAGGCAGATGCTTAACCATCTGAGCCACCCAGGCATCCCTAAGCTTAGCTTTTTATACGTATGTATAATTTATGCACTTTTCCTTCAATTTCTACACACTTCGATTTCCATGATCTCCCCCTGATGATAATACAGTGAAGAGGCAAAGCAAATCAGTTTTCTGCAGTTTGAGATCTTGGTATCTTGCCACCTATTTTTCAGTAAAGGGATTATGCTAACTATACATTTCATCAACACTGACATTAGAAAACATTTTCTGCAAACATGATTTTGGGTGAGGGGCTACTGCTACCTATATCTACTAGCCTGAATTTATCTTAAAGTTTTCCACTACAATGTAAATAAAAGGGTATAGTATATAGGAACCAAAAAAGGAACCAAATAGTCCATTATTTCCTGCATAGACATTGAAGAAATTCAGAAAATTGGAAGGAATAATGTTTCTCATTTCAGATCGAGTGAAAGAGTACTTTTCCTTACATGAAATAAGGAGTGGAAAAAAAAAAAAAAAAAACAAGCATGAACTACCTAGGAATTCTTGAGAGTCAAGAATAATTCAGTTTGAGTGCACTGTGTGTGAGAGTTGAGTTATGCCTCCCTGGGGAACTTATAAAATTATTTGTGGACTTCAGTAGAGTGACCTGTGTCTTCTAATAGGATCCCATGGGCCAGCCCTCTGGCTCTCCTCAAAAGAAATTCCAGCTTTTGAGAATAAAATCATACATAGACTTAAAGTCCTATAGGAGTTAGGATGTTTCCATGGCTGATTCTCAAAATGTTTCCTCTTGGACCCTGAGTAAAGATTGACATGCAAAAATGAGTATGCTAATTCACAACTAGCAAGCAAGGAGGACATAAGTTTGAAGCATGTTAACCCTTAAGACTGGTCAGAGTGCTGTTACAAAATGAGTTTCCTACGTTACATAGTCTGTTCATAACAGGAGCCCACCTGCTGTTAAGGAAACTCCTTGCCCAGAGGGAATATCATGCCTATATAATATTTTACCACGAGACTCAACATACTGCAAAGATACAATAAAAAAAAAAAAAAAATCTCTAAAACCTAAGGTGAAACTAAAAATTGCAAGACTGAAAAAGATAGTCTGTAAGCAAAGCACCCTTAACTTGAGCACAGAGATGTTCCCCGGTATCAGGAAACTTGACAAGACAATGACTGAAATCCTGCTCAAAATTCCAGTAACAGCCTACTCTTACCTTGGCCTGAGATCTTAAAAGATGTTCTGTTAAGTGTATGCTCTAAAGAGGTTTGTGGGTCTAAATATATACATAAACTGAAAGAAAAGGAAAAGAAAGAAAACGCAGCTGACCACTTAAAAGAATAAAACAAGTATTTGATAAACACTTGGATATTAATGATGTCATGGGGACTTCTGAAGCAATAGTATCTGCTTTTGGTTCTGATTTACTGAGATTCTAGAGCAGTAAACATCCATTTGTATCAATTAGTCAACACAGAAGTTAACTTGCCTCGTTTGTTAAGTATTTCATCTATTGTTAAAATAGATGAAATAAGAGAACTTCCAAGATCGATCCATGGCTTTCAAGAACCTGTTTTGAAACCTAGAGGGACAATGTGGAAACTTCAAAGGTACAAGAAATGGACAAGGCCACCCAAATTTTTTTGTGATTAAATATTAAAGGTCCGGGGGCTAAAGCCTTTCATAACTCTGCAGGGACAGTGTTTACATTGTCAAAAGACATGTAAAAATTTACCCCCAGATGTAGTGGCTTAAAAAACACTGATTTGCTCACGATTCTGCACTATGAGCTAGGTTTAGGTAAGGAGACATTCTGCTGGTCTCGACTTAAGTCACCACGTAGTTGTATTACCTGGAAGCATGAGTAGCACTCACAGTCCAAGATAACATATTTGTATGTCTGCTGCCTCAATGGGAAAACCTGGGAGCTTCCAGGTCACCTCCTCCTGCCCTGTCTCCCTAGGGAAGCCAACGCCCTTCACAGGTAATCACAGGTCCGAGAAGGTGAAAACCAACTGCCAGGACTCTTAAAAAAATCACAATGTTGCTGGCATTCTGGACAAACTAATCACAAGGTCAGCCAAGATTCAAGGGAAAGGGAAAGGAACTATTTCTTTGCGGGAGGAGAGGTTGTGAGTTCACAAGATGCTGTCTATCCCTAGCTCCTCCCACTTATCTGTGTTCTTGACAGTATTCTGTGTAAGAAATTACTAATTGAAAAAGAGTTTCATTTTGTGAGTGTCTCCTCCAAAATCAAATTCAGTGCTCCAATATTTTATGGCTTCTCATCTGAACAGACTCTCTTTATCTGGCAGGCGTATTCTACCTGCCCTGCCGGAAACCTTAACAACTGGCACCAGATTAGTAAAGTGTCCTCCTTGACTTGCTCACTTAGGAAGGCTGAAGCATCTTGGAGTTGAGTCATTTCATCATTTTGTGTGCATTGCACTTTGATGGCTTTAAAGAATAATGTCTTGGTCCCTTTGGGCCAATGCTATACCATAAACTGGGTGGCTTATAAAAAATATAAATTTATATCTATCAGTTCTGATGGTGGGAAAATCCCAAGATCAAGGTGCTGACAGATTCAGTATCTGGTGAGGGTCCTTCTCCCTGGTTCATGGATGGTCTTCTTGCTGGGTCCTCACAAGCAGGAAGGAATAAGGGAGATCTCTGGAGCCTTTTTTAAAGGAGTTCTACCATGACCTAATCATCTCCCGGAGGTCCCACCTCCTAATACCATCACATTGGGGACTCAGTCCAGAGTCTTTCATGGTTTGTCTCCCTCTCTGATTTTCTTCCCATTCAGATTCCCCTCCCTTCCCCCCTGGTCCTCTGTGCTATTCCTTATGTTCCACATGTGAATGAAATCATATAATTGTCTTTCTCTGTTTGACTTATTTCACTTAGCATAATCCCCTCCAGTTCCATCCATGTCGATGCAAATGGTGGGTATTCATCCTTTCTGATGGCTGAGCTGAGAAGTCCTTCAACAGATGAATGGATAAAGAAGATGTGTTTCATATATACGATGGAATATTACTCAGCCATCAGAAAGGATGCTTTTGCCTTTTATTCCACTAGTTACCCATTAAGGTTGTTTTTCTCCAGGCGCGTCTTTCTCTCTGTGAAATTACTTTACTCAGCTTTTTAACCTGCACTGCATCTATGTGCCCCCAACCCCCAATAATTAAGCTTTATTATTTTTTTTATTTTGCTTTTTCTGGTATCTGATCAGTTCTTTTATTCTATCACAAGCCTTACGCATGCTTAAAAAATAATGTTCCCTTTTAACATTCAATCCAGTATTTTTATTTACTTGAGAGAGAGAGCACAGAGAGAGAGGGAGAAGCAGGCTCCCCGCTGAGCAGGGAGCCCAATGCAGGACTCGATCCCAGGACCCTGGGATCATGACCTGAGCTGAAGGCAGCCGCTTAACGACTGAGCCACCCAGGGGCCCCAATCCAGTATTTTTAAGTGTACTTTACTTGATGGTTTCCTGCAAATCTTATCTGATACATTACTAAAAATGGACAAAATTTCTGTTTTGCCAACATACAAAGCTGATTTTTAAAATGTCTCTTGTTAATGGAGTAACAAATATCATTCTGCATTAAAGAGGATAGATCTGCAATCACTGTAAAATAGCATCCTTAGTCATTATTGCATTCAAGACACTCCTTTTCAGTTTATGTTATCACAATAAATGACACCTCTGCTTAAACATATTTCAATGTACTCAATTATAACTTGATGCACACATGTCCAATTATGAAATCCAATTTTTTTCATGACTGTAGATGGCAACGTACATTTTTGATAGTTCCATGCTTTTCATAGACTTGTTTTCACATCTCCTCTATATTTTACTACAATAAACATGTCTTAGACATATTTATGTGATTTCATAATTTGATCTTGATGGTGTATGAAGTAGAAAACACTTTGACATTCCTTTCAGTTATGCTGTGTGCTTCCTATCTCCATAGTTAATACTAGCTAAAGCAAAACCTCCAGTTATTTTTGAATATAAAAAAAAAAAAAATGTAATCCAGTTCAATTTAAATCTTTTATCTCTTATTCAGTTTCAGCTTAATGTCTCTACTCAAGTTTAGATTGGGCTCATGATCCAACATTCTCATGTCACTTGATGTTGCTACATGAATGGCAAATAGATATATCCAGCTTAATTGACCCCTAAACTGAGTCCCTGATAGCCCTCTCCCCAAATCACATGCGTGTCCTCACATTTGATCTGTTCACACACTACACCCTCTCAGTTGATAATTTCATGTTTCCAGTTGATGAAGTTCAAACTCTAGAACTAGAACTATCTTTTCCCACCCTGACACAATTTTCTCCCTCTCACTCCACCTCTAATCAATCACAAAATCATACCAATCCTATCTTCAAATTATAACCAGAAGTTTACTGCTCCTCATCACCTGCTCTGCGGTCCAGCTGACCATCATTACATTTCAAGGGTGGCTTCAAACTATTCTCGTCATGGTAACCAGAATTCTCTTTTGTAAGCAAGAGACAGGGTATGCTGATATGTGTCCCCTCCCCATCTTTTCCATCAACACCGTAGTGGCTTTTCAAAGTTATCGCCAATGGTCTATGAGACTTTACAATACCTTGTGCCTGCTACCTGTCTGGTACTCTCTTCTCTCCCCTTACTTTTCTCCCCATGGCCTCTTCGCTCTCTGTCATGTGTATCAGGCGCTGGCGCTTTAGGACATATCAGCTGGTCATTCCCCTGGGGAATCTCCTGCCTTGGATCTCTCTTGGCCAATGGCCTAACATTCATACCTTTGCTCACATCTTCTCTTCATAGTCAGGTCTGCCCTATTCTCCCTCTTTAATATTCTTACCTGCTTCTGTCTTCTTTGGAACTTCTAATTCCCTTACCTTGCTCTAATTCTTTTATTGATTTCATGGTTAAGTAAGTCACACATTTTGGGTCATGAATATATATTCTAGGACTTTATCTGCCTTTTGAAATAACTTTGGCCAGGAGTTAATTTTTTTTTCAGCCAAAACATTCCAAGAGGACTCCTTTGCTTTATTAATGAATTACCTTCTTCAGAAAGATACCTTTTCCTCTGTGAACAGTATATAAATTTCTGTTAACATGACACAAACCAAGTAGCACAAATGGGGAAGCATATTAATATGAATTATTGTGAAATTAATTTTATGTTTGAAAACTTGAAAAACAATCAACTTATAAGCAATTCAAGAGCAATTTTTTTTTTTTCCCTTTCTTTCATAAAGTAAATTGAAGGGCCGTGAAATAGATAAGTCTCTTTTGTTTTTAGGAAGTGAAGTGTAAAATGGTAATTTTGATATGGTGGTTTTTCTCACTGTCCTGCCATTTTCCATTTGGTTGGCATTTCGGGGGATTCTTTAAAAACTTCTCTCGATATGCAAAACAGGAAGTAATAGTATTACAATCACTGTGGCATTTTTGTTTAGAATTTAGCTTTTTTCGTCATCCATCAAAGACACAAGGAGACATGAAAGCAGAGATTACAAAACCTGCTTTTTCCTAAGGCATTCGTTTTCCCATTCAGAGTTTGTTTTTCAGTTCAATGGAGTGTTTTACTTTTTAATGGTTCACTTCACTGTTGCTTCAAAAGACACAATCTATCAAAGCAGGAAGAATATTTTGTTATTTTTCCTATCAACAGTTGATGGAAAGGGGCCAAAGTTTTAGTATTTATAATATTTGATATAATGTATACTTTGCAGCTTAATAAACTAATTACATTGGAATCATGTTTTTCAGATTTGTCTATAGTAACTACATTGTGTGCTTCAAAAATAAATCAAGCAGAAAAACTTTCTACATAATAATACAATGGTAAATATAGCATTTCTATAATTGGAGGCTTAATCAGTTTTTAAGAATTTATTTATTTTTTTTGAGTAAGAGAGCAAGCAGGAGTGAGGGGGGATGGGTAGAGGGAGAGAGAGAAGCAGACTCCCCACTGAGCCAGGAACCTGACACCCAGCTGGATCCCAGGACCCTGAGATCATGACCTGAGCCTAGGGTAGATGCTTAACTGACTGAGCCACCCAGGCGCCCCTCTGATTTTTAAATTAGAGTATAGAGAGTATATTGAGAGGAAAGATTATAGCATTGACTGGGATGAGAATGTATTGCTTGAAATAAAGTGTTATAGGTTGAATTGTGCCCTCTGCCTTCCCTGCCAGAAATGTCTTGAGGTCCTAATCCTTGTTACCTGTGAATGGGACCTTCTTTGACAATAGCGTCTTTGTATATGTAATCAAGTTAAGATGACATCATTAGTAAGGTCCCTAAAGCAATATGACTGGTGTGCCCTAATAAGAGAGAAAGCCATGTGAAAACAGACACAGGCACAGAGGGAAAAGGGCCATGTGAAGATCTAGACAGAGATTGGAGTTATAGCTGCAAGCAAAAGGATGCCAAGGATTGCCAGAAGCCAAGGGGGGGAAAAAAAAAAAGCATGAGACCGATTCTCCCCTAGAGGCTTTGGAGAGAGCCAGGCCATGTCAAAACCTTGGTTTCAAACTTCCAGCCTCCAGAACTTTGAGAGAATATTCAGTCATTCTTAAGCCACCCAGTTCGATTAAGCTACCCAGTTCGTAGTACATTGCATGGCAGGCCTAGGAGACTAATAATACAGAAAGGGAAATAGATTTTCTCTTCTCTGTGAGCAATAGAGGGGGGGTGCACATGGGAAGCAGAGCAGGGAGAAGAACCAGAAGAGCCCCGGGGCAGGGAGTGGGACTCTCTCGCTGGCTCCATTGGCCATCTTAGGACACAGATTTTCCGTATCATTCCCCCTTTTGATCCCCCTTTAAACACCTGGTTTAGAGGACATCATTTTGTTTGACTCTGAGGGTTGGCTCTCCATTTGTATCTAGGAAATAACCACATCAGAACTAATAAATGACAGAAAAGATTTGAACACATCTGTCAGATTAAAAAGACTGTACCATCCTACGCCAAACCTCTTAAGTTCTTATGGAACAGAGGGGGTAGATGACCAGGGCATTCTCTGACATGCCATAGCATCATGGTACAGACATATTATTTTCCTCACCTCAAATAGAGCCATTTCTTGACAATTAGTAAATTTTACTTAAATGGTACGTACACATTTGGCTCTATAAAAATTTAAACACCAAACTAGGATATTTAAGATAACACAAGAAAAACCCTTCTTAAGTAATCTAAAATGAGATAAGTGATCACTAATGATGGGACTTTTAGCAACTATATCAAGTGCAGGTACTTCCTTTTACATGATTTATGAGTGCATTTGACTGATACATAAGGAATATATTTAGCCAGAGTCAGCAGAATAGCTAATTTTATTTGAATTTTAAAGATTGCTTAAAGGCTGAATCAATCTGGCAAGTAAAAATGCACTGTCTGAACATCATTAGTGATTAAAAGAACTTTAAAAAGTTGGAAAATAACAGTTTTGGAACATAGGAAGGGAGAAACAGTATAAAGGGGGAAATAATCCATATTGTGTCTCCTTTTCAGTGTTCTAAAGGTTTCATCGCATTTTTGAACAGTGAGGAAATTTCTAAAATTTTTCATATAGATGCTAATCTCAAAAAAAAACTACTTTTGAACTTTGTTATTTGATGCAACAGTCTGTATTTGCATGTGACCTGCATGTTTAGAGCAATTATGTTTTGTAGATCTGCCCTTTAACTTTTTTCACTTTTCACCTATCCAACTATATGAGTATATTCCCATTCATAAAAATCTAACCATCTAGCTAAGGATTAAATTGAGGATGAATTAAGTTTTTTAAAGAATCAGAAATTCTAAACTTCATGATGCAAAAGAAAGTGACTAATGAGCTCAGAAGTTTAAAAGAGGAATTATTGAATACATATTGTTACAGAACCTGGACTGAATCGCCCGATGGAAGAACCAAGTGGCACTTGGAGATCTTGGAGGATAGGAGGTTTATTTAATGCCGACAGGCTGAGGAGAGTGGTCTCCAAAGGTCTGAGCCCTGAGCACAAAGGGGGCAATTTATACGCTTCTACTTCCACATACTTGACACTTTTGGCACGTGCGCGAAGTGGGGCAGGGAGAAGAACCCGAATTGGTGCGCTCGGGAAGCAGAGCAGGGAGAAGAACCCAGAAGAGCCCTGGGGCAAGGAGTGGGACTCTCTCGCTGGCTCCATTGGCCATCTTAGGACACAGATTTTCCTTATCATTCTCCCCCTTTGATCCCCCTTTAAACACCTAGTTTAGAGGGCATCATTCTGTTTGACTCTGAGGGTTGACTGCAAGGCTTGGGGTGAACACGGACTTAATCATAAACTTAACAGCACACCAGGTAGCAGAAGACAAGGACTGACTGGGGCCAGGGAAACCATGGTGAAATGTGCTCAGGGGTAGACAGCAGAGGACCAGTAAAAGTGGGATCTATGCCTTTAGGTAGAGGGAGCCATCATGGCTAACCTGTCAGCAGATGAAACCCATGGACAAGTAAGTGCAATAAACACCCTAGAGACACCCAATAAGCAATAAGACACCCAATAGGCAACCTAGTAAGCCTCTAGGGGAAAGTCCAGTCAGGAAGGGCAACAGTGTAGGATCTGACTCCCAAGATGAGGGAAATAATGCCGATGAGAGCCAGGGACCACAGTGAGCAGGTGTCCATCAGTCAGTGGGGTCTCTTCGAAGGTGAAGCCAGAGTGGGTTCGTGAAGTCTGGCTGGACTCTCCACTGATGTGGCTCCTCATCCAAATGATGAGCTTTCTTCACTCTGGAGTGGTGGACCCACGGGGTGACACCTGAGACCTTGAGGGCAGTAGGGTTGGTTAGAACAACAGTGTGGGCCCCTGTCCACTGCAGTTTGAGGGGGGTTTTTCTTCCAATCTTGACCCAAACTGAGTCCCCTGTCTGGAAGGAGTGTACCTGAGACCATAAGGAAATTGGGGCCCTCTTAATGGTGTACTTTTGTAATTTATTTAGGGTGGCCCCCAGGACCTGAAGCTGCTCCTTTATCCCTTTATCTCCAACCTGATGCAAGTTTCCTGGAAGGCTTCCCAAGCATGGGGGAGGCCGTCCATATATTAATTCGAATGAGGAGAAACCTGACGTCCCGGGCTTGCAGCGAGCATGTAGGAGAGCAAGGGGTAGCAGATCTGGCCATGGAAGGTTGGTCTCCTGACAAAACTTTGCTAAGGTTCCCTTGAGGGTGTGATTCATTCATTCTATTTCCCTGAACTTTGGGGCTGGTAAGTGGTGTGGAGTCTGCAGGTGATGTTGAGAGATTTGGTCAAGACTTATACAATGTCTGCCACAAATGCGGGTCCATTGTCACTATGGATTGTTAATGGCAGGCCAAACCGGGGCATGGTCTCCCACAAGAGGACTTTAGCTACTTCCTGGCTTTGCTCCGTCCTGGTTGGGAAGGCTTCGACCCACCCAGAGTATGTGCATACTATTACTAGGAGATATCTGAACCCCCTGCTCGGCTGCACATCTATGAAGTCTACCTCTAGATCTTTGAAGGAGGTTGCTCCCAACCTCTGGACACCTGGCAGGAGCTGTGGTGCAGACCGAGCATTATTTTTAGCACATGTTATGCATCATTCACTCGTTGCTCAGCTTAGTGCTGGCAGCTGACTGATGTAGTAGTGCCTCCTGAGAAGGGCCTCTAATGCAGTTTTTCCCAGATGAGTGAGTTGGTGGCATTCCTTGACTAGATGCCCTCCAGTTGCTGTTGGAACAAAGATGCGCCCATCTGGCATCATCCACCATCCCTTTTCAGTTAGGGTGGCTCCCTCAGCCATGGCCCATTCCTTTTCCTTTTTAGTGTAACTGGGTGGAGGGACTTCTTCTGGAGGTGTCAGGGCCATGGTGAGGGAAGGGGCTCTGTCCATGTCCTCACTGGCTGCAGTCTTGGCTGCCTCATCTGCCAGATGATTTCCCCACACTATGGGGCAGTCTCCTTTCTGGTGTCCCTTACAGTGCAGGATTGCTACTTCCTTTGGAAGCCAATGACTTCGAGGAGTCTCAGTATCTCCTCCTTGTTCTTGATAGCTTTTCCTGCTGTGGTTAGGAGGCCCCTTTTCTTGTAGATGGCTCCATGTATATGTACAGTAGCAAAGGCGTACCAGGAGGCAGTATAGATGTTGACTCGCTTGCCTTCACCGCAGGTGAGGGCTTGGACTAAGGCATACAATTCAGCCCGTTGACCTGACCATCCAGCTGGTAATGCCTTAGCTTCTAGGACTTCAGTGGTTGTGGATACTGCATAACCTGCTTTCTGGGCACCCTCCTGTAGGTAACTGCTGCCATTGCTGAACAGCGTGAGCTCTGAATTCTTTATGGCTTGATCCCGCAAATCTGGATGGCTCATGTAGACTTCATCAGTCACCTCAGAGCAGTCATGGTCTGGTACCCCCTCTTCCGTGGGGAGAAAGGTTGCTGGATTTAATGTCCTTACTGTTTCGAGGGTGACCCATGGGTTTTCTAAGAGGAGCCCTTGGTATTGTGCTAGCCAAGAGTTGGAAAGGAAGCGGTGTCCCTGTGCATTCATGAGGGACACAACTGCATGAGACACTAGACATTAAGTTCTTGCCCCAGGGTAAATTTGTCTACCTCCTTGATGAATAAGACTATGGCTGCCAGTGCCCTGAGGCATGATGGCCATCCCGCTGCCACGGGGTCTGGCTTCTTTGAAAGGTAAGCAACTGGCCATTGCCAGGGTCCAACAGTCTGGGTGAGTACCCCAAGCCCTATTTTTTTCTACATCCGGTAGGCCTAGGGCTGAAGCCCGCCCCAGGGTGATCTTTATCTCTGTGAAAGTGGCTTCTGCTTCCTCAGTCCAGGCAGGGGGTTCTCGATCTGGTCCCCCTAAGAGATCATAAAGGGGTCTTGCTATTGCTGAAAGCCCAGGGATCCAGATGCAGCAGAATCCTGCAGGCCCCAGGAATTCTCATAGGCCCCTTTTTGTCTGGGGCTGTGGCAGGGAGATGATGACCCTTTTCCTCTCTGACACTAGTTCTCTTTTCCCTTGGGTGAGGAGAAAACCAAGGTATCAGACCTGTTGTTGGCAGATTTGTGCCTTCTTCCATGGGGCTCAGTGTCCTGAGTCTGACAGGAGCTGTAGGAGGGCCTTGGTGCCTTTTGTGCAGTCTTCTTGTGTGTCACTGGCAAGGAGGAGGTCATCCACATACTGGAGGAGGGTGCATTATGTGGCCTCTCTTGGGCAGCTAGCGAGGTCCACGGCCAGCACCTCCTCAAAGAGGGTTGGTGATTTTTTAAACCCCTGCGGGAGGCTCATCCAAGTCAGTTGCATCTGGCGCCCTGTATCAGGTTCAGTCCATTCAAAGGCAAACAGTGGCTGGCTCTGGGGAGCTAAGCAGAGGCAGAGGAAGGCATCCTTCAAATCTACGCAAGTGAACCACCTGGCTGACCCTGGGATTTGGCCGAGGAGGGTATATGGATTCGGGACCACTGGGTGCAGAGAGATGGTCCCCTTGCTGATGGCCTGCAGGTCTTGAACTGGTCTGTATCCCACCCCCTGGCTTCTTGACTGGCAGGAGTGGGGTATTCCAGGCCAGCTGCCACTCGACTAGAAGACCTGCTTCTTTGAGTTTGGTCAGATGTTCTTGGATGCTGGTCTTAGCTTCCTGTGGAAGGGAGTGTTGCCCTTGCCTCTGAGGTTGGGCGCCTGGGATCAGTTCAACAATGATTGGGGCCCAATTCTGGGCTAGTCCAGGTGGGTTGTTTTCAGCCCGTACTGAAGGGAAGGCGAGTCTAAACTCTGGCGGGCTGCTCAGTTGGGCCTGGGCACAGAACAGCCTCCATTCCTCTTCCCTTGGCGTGATAATTGCTAGTATTAGAGACCCTGTCTCCTCTTGCCTTGGGCTCAATCAGAGGTTAGTGTGCCCAGTGGGCTCAAAGGTTGTCTGAGCCCTAAGCTTGGAGAGTATGTCTTGGCCCAGAAGAGGGATGGGGCAATCAGGCAGATAAAGGAATTCATGTCGGACCTTGTGGCCCCCGAGTTCACACTGAGCCTGGCAAAAGGGCTGTTGTATCGCCCGTGTCCTGGTGGCCCCGAGGCTGGTCGCAGTCCTTTTGCTGAAAGGTGCCACTGGGGAGGTGACAACAGAGTGCTCAGCCCCAGTATCAACCATAAAAGTCACTGGTTGGCCCCCCATCTTCATTCTGACCATGGGCTCATGGGGGCCAAGGAGGAAAGAGCCCAGTCGCCCTCAGTCTGAGTCCATTCCTGCAAGGCCTATGAGGTCCTCCTCTCGGGGTTCTTCCTTGTAGCGGCTGGGCTTTTGAGCCTTTCCCCAGTTGGGATATTAGTTTTTCCAATGCCCTTTCTCTTTACAGTAGGCACATTGATCCCTTGCCAAGGGGGTTCTGGGCTTCCTCTCTTTTGGTGGTTGGGGTCTCCCTGTCTTTGTGTCATCCTTTTCTTTCAGGGTGGTGGCAAGGAGGCTGACTTTCTTTTTCATCTTCTTGTCAGCTTCCCATTTGGCTGCTACCTCCCTGTTCATGTAGACCTTATTGGCAATCTCTATTAGTTGGGTGATGTCTATCCGGCAAAACCCTCTAGTTTCTGAAGTTTTTTCTGATATCTGGGGCGGCCTGAGCCACGAAGGAGGTGTTTACCATCTGTTGGCTTTCCTGGGCCTCAGGGTCAAATGGAGTGTATATCCTATAGACTTCACATCGTCATTCGTAGCAGTCCCTGGGGGTCTCCCCTGGTTGTTGAGTGACCAATGATACCTTAGTCATATTCATGGGTTTCTTAGCTCCTACTCGGATTCCCTGGAGGAGGGCCTCCTGGTACCAGCGGATGTGGGCCTGTCCCTTGGTTGTGGTGAAGTCCCGTCCTGGGTGCTCTTCAGGTGTGGCCGTATTAGCCCAGGCAGCAGAGTCAATGACTCCCACTGGTGCATGCTCCGTAGGGTTCTCAACTTGCCGGGGTTCATCCTGACTCCATAGTCTCCCAAAAACTCCTTCTTGAAATTTTTGATCATGATCTCTAGAACCGTAGGTTTACTCTGCCCTGACCCCATGGTGATGTCCCTGTGTGCTGTGGCACAGAGACAGACAAAGGGGGGGTGCCTCCTGAGGTGAGACCCAATCAGATGCCTGACTGGCCATGTCCTGAAAGAGCTTAGGTGAGGCTTAGTCATAGTGGTCTCAGCGTTGTGACTTACGATCGGAAACTATTCCGATGCCACCATAGATTGTATGCTGCTCACCATGTGCCCCGAGCACAAAGGGGGCAATTTATACACTTCTACTTCCACATACTTGGCACTTTTGGCGCATGCACGAAGCGGGGCAGGGAAAAGAACCTGGATTGGTGTGCACAGGAAGCAGAGCAGGGAGAAGAACCCGGAAGAGCCCCGGGGCAAGGAGTGGGACTCTTTCGCTGGCTCAGTCAGCCATCTTAGGACAGAATTTCCTAATCAATATGATTATATAATAGGAGTTCATAAATGGCAGCATAACTTTAGAAAACCCAAACACAAGCATGACCAGAAAATATGCTGTGCACAATAAAAATAATTTAAGATTAATGGACTTGTAAAATATAGATAACACAGTGCATTTGACAAAACTTACTTAATAAACTTATGCTTAACTGACTGAGCCACCCAGGCGCTCCTGAGGGAGAAGCAGGTATGCTTGAGAAAAATATGCTGTTATTCACAGAAGATATACTATGGAAATTCTTACTATTGTTGAGATGGTTATTGCAATTTATCCTACAGAAGGAATGTACTTGAAATCTGAAGATAATGCCATAAATATAAAAACTAAGAGGTCCATATGTATTCAAGAAAGAGTTAACTAAGGGATTACTTCATTACTTTAAGTGACGTTGTTCCCAAAATTAGTATTAACTCCACATCCAGTATATCAAATAAGATATATTTGCACATATGATTGCAGAATGCCTCTTTATAATATATTAGTAATTGCGGAGTATTGTGTAGCTAGCTAGAATATAAAGAGGGAGATTTTCTACAGAGGGCAGAACATAGCAAGTTGTTTAAATTATAGCTCAATGTGCTAGATGTTTACATATAATGAAATATATTATAAATATTAGAATAAAAGATGACCACTAAGACCAAGAGTAAATTCACTAAAGTATACATGTAGTTCTATCACATACTATTATAAAATGGTTACATTTGTGAAATTATATATATTTATATACATATACACCTATACATATATGTCTTATACAAGACACTTCAAAATATTTAACATGCTATAATGTATATGATTGGATTAAAGCTGTATTTGTTTCATTTTAATAGAGCTGATAATATTCAGGTACTACGTAAAAGAATATAGACTTGAAGTTTAGATCTTAGCTATACTCCTAGATGTGAATTCACAGAATTATTATTCATAAATTTGAAAAAAGAAAAGATGAAATGATGAAAGAATAAAATTAAAAATGAGTATAGAAAAACCTCAAAAACTGAGTAATGGACTCAAACAAAATGGATTGATGCAAACCTCATTTGAAGAAAAATATTCAATTAACAATGAAAATTTAGCTTGATAATATTTCCTGCAACAAATTTAAAGAATATATTTTGATATGAAGATATATGCTAACTGAAACAACTTTAAGAATAGAAACTGATGGAGCGCGTGGGTGGCTCAGTCAGTTAAGTGTTTGACTCTTGATTTTGGCTTAGGTCACGATCTCAGGGTCCATGAGATAGATAGAGCCCCATGTAGGGCTCTGTGCTCAGTAGGGAGTCTGCTTGAGATCCTCTCTCCCTCTACCTTTGCCCTTCCCCAGCTCACATGTGCTCTAACTAACTAACTAAATAAATAAAATCTTAAAAAAAAAAAAAAAAAAAAGAATAGAAACTGATATGGCTACAAAGATAAATGCAAACTCAAGCTGTAAGAAGAAAAATATAGTGTCGTTGCAGATGTATTAGAGCTTCTTTCCATTCTAATTCATATTTACTTTCAATAGATGAAGGATTTTGTTCACAATGTGTCCATTTCAACAGATAAATATTAAGCTAGTATGCATTCAGGAGGAAAACAAGCAGGATACTGAGGTGTAAATGCAATGGCAAAAAATACGGTCTGTAATGTGGAATGCATTTTCAAATGCTTGGAGGCCTATTACTTGTCATGTAATGGAGGATTGCCTGGCAAATCTTCAGAGTTCAGAGCTAAGACTAATTGGTAGGCTTCTGCTTAACATTGTACTTTATTTTTATATAGTGTGGAATTGCTCAAAAATGAAATTAGTTGGTTTAAACATTATTCATGAGCGATTATGGGGGATATCCATGTTGCCCTTTGATCAGAGTTCTCTTCTCAGAAATACCCTTCCCTCACTTTACTCCAAACAAGTGGTATAAATGGGAGGTACCACTTTTCTAACTACACAAAAGGACCTAATCTCTGCTATCATTTGCTTACAGTGACTATTACAATTCTGTGATGTTAGGGTAAGGGGAGTAAATGAAATAAACCAATAGATTTTTTTTTCCTTTTGGAATATTTTTATTGTGAATAAAATATCAAGTCATTCTGTGATGGTAGGAATTAAATGACTCAATTTGACATTTGTTAGTTCTAATATTCCCCCAAGATATTGAGGAAACAAATATGCAGGAGGCAAGAATGAAGTTAGTTATATAAAACAGAGATGAGAGAAGAAAGCAAGCCCCCTGGGATGCCTGGGTGGCTCAGTCTGTTAAGCGTCTGCCTTCAGCTCAGGCCCTGGTCCCGGGGTCGTGGGATCGGGGCCCACATTGGGCTCCTTGCTCAGCGGGGATCCTGCTTCTCCCTCTGCCTGCAGCTCCCCCTGCTCATTCTCTTTCTCTGACAAATAAATAAAATCTTTAAAAAAAAAAAAAAAAAGAAAGAAAGAAAGCCCCCTGAAGCCAATGCTTCTTTGAAGTCCAGCTCTTTAACTGCACGTTATATGACATGGTATTTAAATCCTTTTTTTAATTCCTTTAGTTGCACCTCTAACATTTCCTTTGTTAGTGATTCCTTTGTCACTTGGATGGTTTGAATTGCTTTTCTGTGTTTTTTTCAAAGGGTATTGTCTAAAATACTTGTCCATTAAGGAAGGGCTAGGGTAATTTTTCTCAGCCACAATACTGCAAGTGGAAGTGTTCTATGGGAGAAGGAACTAGACATCTGAAGGGTAGTATTACTTTTAACAAAACTTTTATTCCTATGATTACAACCATGATTAAATCCCAGCAAATGACACTAAAATATAAAGCCACACTCCTAATTTTCAGTGTGTCTATAATTCTTAGGCTAATATTATTCTATAAATTTAGCAATATTAATATATAATTTGTATAATTTATGTTTTCTTAAAATTATTTTCTCCAAATTATTTTGACAATAGAACAATCACAACTTGTAATAGGACAATTTTTTTTTCTTGCATAACCAATTTGTAGTCATTTTGAAATGTTACATTTTAACATATGGCAAAAATTCTTTTCTTGACCAAACTTGAGTCAGACTCTGAACCTTGTCATAGCCCATCTGTGTACCCTCTTGTAAAATCCATTTTAGCAAGAATCCTTCAAAGTCAGTATCCCCACTCTTGATATCTGATCATGTTCCTTACCCTTCATCATTGCCGTGGTGATGCCTGATCACACGGACTGTCTTTAGCAAAGAACACTGTTAAATCAGTTTAACCAGAATCCCCATTATCCATGCTGTTTTTTTCTTGATAATTCCCCATCCACTGAATCCCACCTCCTCCTTAGCTGTAAATATCCACTAGTCTATGCTATATACTGGGATCTCTTTCCCTCTATTTCTTTTTTCTTTCTTTTTTTTTTTTTTTCTAAGATTTTATTTATTTGACAGAGAGAGAGAGAGAACAAGCAGGGGGAGCGGTACGCAGAGGGAGAAGCAGACTCCTGCTGAGCAAGGAGCCCAATGTGGGACTTGATCCCAGGACCCCGGGATCATGACCTGAGCCAAAGGCAGATGCTTAATGGACTAAACCACCCAGGTGTCCCTCTTTTCCTCTATTTTTGATAGTCCTGAATAAAATCTGTTTTTTCAGCTTTAACTACACAGTAGTTGTGATTTTTTCCTTTGATACCTGTTTGGCTATTAGAAATTGTATTCACCTTCTAATATTGAAATGTATGAGCTTCATAAACACTGAAACATTGGCTGTACCTTTTGGTGATATGTTTAGTCCTTTATTAGAGTATTTTTCACTATGGAGACTAAGCTACTAGAGTGGAAGATACCTTGGTTCTCATTTGACTATTTGTATCATTTTCCCTTCTCCCACCATCTTCCTTAGCTTACACTCCTGACACTTCTTCTCTCCATAAACCACCTAGAAATGTTACATATGCATAAATTAATAATGAAACATGCTCTTCTACTATGTATCTCTACCTGCAGCAAGGGGGAGGGAGGGAAGTGATTTGCCAAAGAGAACAATTCCTATCTCAATATTATGAATTAAAACTAATATAATTTTACATACTGATAACTTTAATTAGGATGGTTTTTCCTGGTGTTAGTTGTTCTATAGCTATAAAACTTCCTTATTTGCATAAAATTTTATAATTTCTGGATTTATATAATAAGAAATGACTACTTTTTCCTAATCCTTGGTTAAATACTCGTTCTCTGTTCATGGGTGGCAGGCAGGAAGGAAAAAAGGTAATCAAGAGTAATGTGTTTTCTAAATATTTTATTTTTTTATTTATTTGAGAGAGAGAGAGAGCAGGGAGGTGGGGAGGAGGGTGAGGTGCAGAGGGGTGGGGAGGAGCAGAGGGAGAGGGACAAGCAGACTCTGCACTGAGCACAGAGCCCAACTCAGGGCTCAATCTCACAACCCTGAGATCATGACATGAGCTGAAATCAAGAATCAGACAAAACCAACTGAACCTCTAGGTGCTCAGAGAAAACTGTTTTATGATACTTATTTCCAGATCTACAGATAATTTAGTGATATTGATTCCATTATTTCATGGACATATTTAGGTTATTGTGCTGACAAACCCAAAATTACAAGTCTTTTTTTAATTAAAGAAAAGTTTTAGTTTCCATCTAACATTTTCCACATGCATTGAACTCTTTTGCAATTAACATATCCTTTGTAGAAACAATTTTATACAAGTTGATTTTCTCTTATGATACAGACATTCTAGATTGAAGAAGCAGCTTTTTTTTTTCTGATTTAAAAGAAACTTTTCACACAAAACATTCCCTGAAATGGAGGATGTGATCTTCACAAGCTTTGTGATAAGCATGAAAGTATTCAAGAAACTAAATTATGTCATAAAAACGGATATGCAAAATATGTTGTTTTCAGATAAGTGAACTTAGCTGAGAAAAGTTAGAAAATTATTGCTAAGGGGCGCCTGGGTGGCTCAGTCGTTAAGCGTCTGCCTTTGGCTCAGGTCGTGATCCCAGGGTCCTGGGATTGAGCCCCTTATCGGGCTCCCTGGGAGCCTGCTTCTCCCTCTCACACTCCCCCTGCTCGTGTTCTCTCTCTCGCTGTGTCTCTCTCTGTCAAATAAATAAATAAAATCTTTTAAAAAAAAAAGAAAATTACTGCTGAAAATTAATTCTTAACTTATTGTGACCATAAATTGTCAATATATTTTTAAAAAACATAATCCTCAAACTACAAAATTTATTTACAAAAATAAAATACACAACTACTTTATTAAAAGATTTTTTTTTTTAAAGATTTTATTTATTTATTTGACAGAGAGATAGAGAGCACAAGTAGGCAGAGAGGCAGGCAGAGGGAGAGGGAGAAGCAGACTCTCCACTGAGCAGGGAGCCCAACGCGGGGCTCGATCCCAGGACCCCGGGATCATGACCTGAGCCGAAGGCAGCCGCTTAACTGACTGAGCCACCCAGGCGCCCCATAAAAGATTTTTTTTAAAGTCTGGAAATAGAAATATATTTCTAAAAATGTTAAGTAAAGGAAACATAGAAATCACAAAATTATTCATAATTCCATTTGGCTAGCTTTAAAAATAAAGCAAAAATACAGAAGTGAAAGTAAACATTCTATTTAGGAAAGAAAGGAAAACCTCACACTTTCCTTCCTATGGTATTTGCTCATATCACAAACCAATGCTCAGATCTTCTTGTGGTTATCACTGCCTCTTTTTAACTCACATTTATTTTTCTCAAGACTATTTTGTGTTCACATTCTATAGTTGATCACTTTCTAAATCAGTAACAAAAGATAAAGTTACACTACATCTAGTTTTAACATGAAGCCCGACATCTGTAAAACAATTAACATGTGCTAATTACTCATCAAAGAAAACAATGTGAATTAATGCTGGCAAAATGAACTCAATTATAATTATTTGTAAGAATTTTAGGGGAGAATATCCAGGTTAAATTTATTAATTTCATTGGTTTACTGCTGCAAAGATCAAAGATGGTTGCAAACTCTGATGCTTGTAATTTAATTTATTTAATTTATTTTTTTAAAGATTTTGTATTATTTATTTGACAGAGAGAGAGAGCACAAGCAGGTGGAGTAGCAGGTAAAAGGAGAGGGAGAAGCAGGCTCCCCGCCGAGCAAGTAGCCAGATGTGGGACTCGATCCCGGGACTGCAGGATCATGACCTGAGCCGAAGGCAGTTGCTTAACCAACTGAGCCACCCAAATGCCCCTGATGATTGTAATTTTAAAACAGAGATTACCTGACAGTTTTTTGTAACTATAATTATCAGTGAGCTGAGATTTAACCTGATTGTAACCATGAATCTATAGCCCTAAAATAAACCCTAAATTATCAAGATGGGAGAGATACCTTTGGGTTTAGAGCTATGGAGTCATATAAAAGTTATGAATAAGAAAGAAAAAACATAGAGATCTTTTACTTTTGTGCTTAAAGCCAAACAGCAACTGGTGTGGGTTTTGAGGTAATGTGGTTCAAGAGGGATAACATTAGATTCATAATTAAACATTAGTTATTCACATCTGCGAAGTAGCTGTTGAGGGGCATACATGAAGTTATTTCTGTCTTGGGTATCAAGTGAGACTAAATGTATTTTCTCTAACTTATGGAAAATACATGACAGTCATTAAAAAAATTAAAGGGAAAGCACTTGGCACTCTAAAAATAACTTTTGCTCTTATTCTTTCAAAACTGAGGATTACATTACAAATGGGATACGTCTGTCTTTCACAGTACCTCCTAATTGACCATTGTTTCCTGGAGGGTCTAATGACCAAAATATCACCCATTAGAAACAGACCTCCATGGTTCACACCTCAGCTTTAATATATACTTGTTGGCTTGTTTTTTGTTTTTGTTTTTGTTTTTTTTAATATTAGGCATTCACATATATTTTAGTGATGAAAAGGTAACATGGGTGAAGATGTGTGAAGATGTTGTTAAATTTTCACATCCTTGTGGCATTTTCTTATTTCTTTTTTATAGATTTCCAATTTAATTCCTTTGTGTTGAAAGATATACATTGTATGATTTAAGTTCTTTTACATTCATTGGGACTTGTTTAAAAGAGAAAGAGGGGAGGGGCCCCTGCGTGGCTCAGCTGGTTGGACATAGGACTGTAGTTCCCGCTCAGGTCATGATCTCATGGGATCATGTGGGATTGAGTCCCATGTCAGGCTCTGGGCTCAGTGGGGAGTCTGCTTGAATAGAGTCTCCCTCTGCCCCTCCCCGACGTGTGTGCGCGCTCTCCACTCCCCCACTCCCTCTTTCTCTCTCTCAAATGGGTAAATAAATCTTAAAAAAAAAAAAAAAAGAGAGACAGAGAAGGAAGGGAGAGGAGTGAGGGAACCAATAATGATGAAATTTGAACCTAGGTTTATTATATTCCAGTGCTTTTAGTTCTAACCAGTATGTTATCTTGTCTCTTAGATATCTATTGAATATCATATTTCTACCCCTGTTTTATAGCAGAATTATGCTGGTTAACTATGGAATTAACTTCAAAAGAAGAAATAACTTCAAATTTTGAAGTTTCTACAGTTTATAGCAGAATTATGTTTTTTTTTCTTCTGTTACATCAACCATCCCCTAATTGATTCTCTGCCTCCCAGACCTGAATTTGCATAAACTACTGAGTTTTTTAAAACACATGCAATCAAGGCAAATCATTACTTAACCGCTAATTTCCTCTGTGACTCCAAACCTCTGAAACACTCTCCTTCCTTAATGTTACTCAGCTACTCTTGTACTGAGCACATCAAGTGCTTCCTTAACTATATTCTACTGCCTGCAAGAGTCCAATTCTCTACCACCTGGATAGCACCATGTCAATCCTCAGCCACAGTTCTAACATGATTGATTTTCAAAATCTTCAAATCAAAAGCTTTCCTTATCTAAGAAAGCCTTAACAGGTACCAGTTTGTTCACAGATTTTAAGTTAGCATCTTCTAGCAATCTTGGTCCAGAACATACCTGTATGATTGAAATTAAGGTCACATAAGATATTTCATGGAAAATAGCTGCCAGGCATGGGGGAGTGTGTCATAATATTTTCTCAGTCCAGGAACCAAATAGGAACCCAGAGCTGAAATCCTTAAGTTCACTAGGTCTCCTCAGCAGTAATCTATTTTTTGTTGGGCTTGGATTTTACAGTATTTGGCCATACTCATAACATCAAATAGGGAATAGAAACAAATTTAAAAAGAGCAAAAGAGAGTCATGACTGCTCCATTATTATGGGTAGTTTATTCTAGGCCTCCTTATTTCAAAATATGGTTTATGCTAATTAACCATTCTTGACACCTAGGATTTTAGAATAAGTCTATTCATTCAGGAGGAGGTAGAGAAAACGGATAAGATGATTTAGTTTCTCATCCCTTGTTCCCACTCATCACTGCAAAGCTCAATTGTGTGCTCAAGAGTTACTGCTATAGTTCCAATAGGCTTGTGTGTCCTCTAATGAAATATCAGATACCTAAGTACTAATACTGAGTACTTAATTCAATCACTCCCTCATGCTGTCCTTGAGAAGTATGTCTTTTTTTTTTTTCCCCCCTTGGGAAGTATGTCTTAACAAGACAGATAATATCCCTGCAGTGCCCTCTGCCTCTAAATTTGGCATAGGAAATATATTTTTTGTTGATGATTTTTTTTTTTTTATGTCAGATGGGAATAATTCCATAGTTAACCAGCAAAATTTGAAGTTATTTCCAGGTAATGGGCCATGCTTAGGCATTTCAAAATGAAATCTCTTGCTGAAGGTCATTATAGAGAATCATATTATTGGATCCTTTTTTTTTTTTTTCCGGGACCACAACAATAAGTACCTTTTAATTGTACTCCTTCTTTATCAGGCTCCCGAAAGAACAGAAAATGGGGAAATGGGGAAATACAGCTTCCAGACTTGTGTTAAAATTCCCAAAGCAATACTTGATGGGAAACTAGGCTTTGATAACAACTTAGGTTGAAGAACTAAGAAAACTTTTCTTCACCCCAATCATAATCTGAAAATCAACCAGTAACTGGAGGGAATGGGGAAAAGTTACAGTGGGTTAACCTGTGGAGATCTGGTATTAATACCTGAAGCACACTTTATTTGATAAAGAACTATAATGGGGCCACTGGATGGCTCAGTTGGTTAAGCGACTGCCTTTGGCTCAGGTCATGATCCTGGGGTCCCAGGATCGAGTCCCACATTGGACTCCCTACTCAGCAGGGAATCTGCTTCTCCCTCCGACCCTCCCCCCTCTCATGTGCTCTCTCTCTCTCTCTCATTCTCTCTCTCAAATAAATAAATAAAATATTTAAAAGAAAAAAAAAAAGAAAAAGAACTATAATGCATTGAATTGTGTCCCCCAGAAGATGCTGAAGTCCTAACCCCCAGGACATGTGAATGTGATCTTTTGTGGAAATAAGGTCTTTGCAGATGCTCAAGTTAAGATGAGGTCATTAGCGTAGGCCCTAATCATATATGACTCTGTCCTTATAAAAAGCAGAATTTTGGACATAGGAAGAATCACAGGGAGAATGTCCTGTGAAGATTGAAGTGATGCTGCCATAAATTAAAAAAATGCCAAAAAATGCCAGCAAACAAACCACCAGAAGCTGCAAGAGAGATTAGAACAGCCTTCAGAAAGAGTGAGCCCTGTAGTCACCCTGATCTTAGACTTCTAGCCTCTAGAACTGTGAGGCAATACTTTCTGTCTTTGAAGCCACCCAGTTTATGCCACTCTGTTATGGTGGCCTTAGCCAGCTAATATGGGAATTATCCCTAACTCTTAATTAATAAATTGACTTATTAATGGGTGATATTTAAATTTAAATATGGATTATTGACTGTTTTAAGTTAACTCAAGTTCAAAATTATGAAGGGGTTCCATGACAGATATATACTGTTCCTATTGAACTTATATGACAAATCAGCATAAAATAAATCTGCCTTGATTATTTAAACATATATTATATAAAACAAATTTTTCTTCACATTGTAATTGTTTAGATTCACGTTAGAACATGATAGTTCAATATATTAAACCATTGAGTCATTTCAAAATAGGCATAATAAAAGTGGAAACAAATATGAATAGCAAATGTTCTGTTTGTCCATGGCATAAGAAAATCAAAATAGAGTGAAACACAGAAAAAAGTAATATGAAAACTTGTAGTCCTGAGGTTAAAAAGTATTTGCCTATATGTCATGTGGAATTGTTCAAAAGTAGATTTGTATCTTTGGTACAGTGATTTTATGAATCTGTCATAATATGATAAACCATCTATATTCAGCAATCAAAAATGTATTTTAGGGGCGCCTGGGTGGCTCAGTCGTTAAGTGTCTGCCTTCGGCTCAGGTCATGATCCCAGAGTCCTGGGATCGAGTCCCACATCAGGCTCCCTGCTCCGCGGGAAGCCTGCTTCTCCCTCTCTCACTCCCCCTGCTTGTGTTCCTGCTCTTGCTATGTTTCTCCCTGTCAAATAAATGAATGGAATTTTAATAAATAAATAAATAAATAAATAAATAAATAAATATGTATTTTATAATAGTAAGAATGTTTTAGGTAATTAAATATTATAAAACAATACACTATTTCTTCATAAATGATGCTGAAAATAAATTTAATATGTTAATATTTTCCTGTTCTTACAAGAATAACCATTTACTTTTAAAGCACATGGTTTTTAATAGACAAAAGGCAAATGCCAGGTTAGTGAGTATAATACTGCAGAAATAAAACCTCAGATATGCACTTCAAATTAATGAACATTAATTATACCAAGAAGAAGAAAATGTAGTTATTAAATCTCCAGAAAACTCAGCCAAGTTAAACATTTTTCCCTACCCTCTTGGTAAGACTGATTCTGAACATTGAAGGTTTTACCAAGTCATGCGGCACCTTTGGAGAGGGCGTGCCTACCACTGTGACTTGATGTGTCCTGAAGTGACTATTAATGAGATATTAACGTTCCACTTTTTCTCAGGTACCATTATAGGTCCATGTCGGTAACCATTAAAGAACCTACTACTGGAATGGATAGCTGAATAAATGGTTAAAACAATTTCAACAGAAGCTTTCCATCATCTAAACGTAAAAGACCTCTTCAGGCAGTAAACTCAGCTAGCTCTCAGGCAATTTACAGGGCCTGGGAAGCTTCACTCACCCTCGACTTTTTCCTTAACCTTATGGAAGAATTTAAGGATCACTCCACTTCTTTTATCCCCCAAAATGGACTCTATTTTTTCACTTGGTCATCCCGTGGCTACAGACCATGTGCCACACTATGGCTCCTCAGGGGAACCATGATGTTGACCTTTTTTCTACTCATCTCCCCAAATCTGCCTGGTGCTCTCACATCATTTTCCTCGAGGCAGACTTTGTAGTCAAGGGGAAAGTCTCCTGCTCAAAGATTCTCACTAATGGCCATCTTCTTGCTTCTTTTTTTTGCCTTAGTTTTCTCTCCCTTTTTCTACAACAGGAGTTCTTTATCTGATTTGGACAATTGGGGGAAGTGATAGTTCAAGAAATGGCATATGGTTAGCAGTAAAATTCCCAGACTTCTCCCTTCTGTGTTTCTACTGTTCCACCATGATAACGTCCCAAGCAGAAGTGGCCAATGTTTCATGCCTAGGCTAGGTGCCTTTTCAGACCAAACTATGATAAACCATGGAGAATTATTACTATAAATAAAATAACCTTTCAATTAAATGTGGAGTTATTTTCAGGAACAGTAAATTAAACCCATCTAATTCTTTGAAGTGAAAAACACAGTTAAAGTTTGTAAACACAACATGATACAAAGTAAAGTGTATCCACAGAACAATAACGGTGTTTATGCTTAAACTGTCAGGTTCACTGCATTCACATGCTCAGGATCCCCCACCTGTACTTTCCCTTTATTTAAGTGGTGCTTATCTCAGTATTTGTTTCTATACCAACTGTTTCATCATCCCTGGGAGGCGTTAATGTGTCTGATTCTAAACAATTACTTGAATCTTAAGTTTCTTGAATTTTCATGTCCAATGACATTTTCTCCCTATTAGCTACCCATTTAAAATTACACCTTAGGTCTTATTACTCCCCAAACTTTTATTCTTCTCAGTAAAATAATTCAGAAACTAAAATTTATATCTGAAGTGCCTTTTGTTCTGTTTTGCTTGCTCAATTACCCTCTACACGTTTTAAAATGTATTGAGGCATCAAAATATATCCATCATTATTCTAAATTCTCTCTAATTAAAATCTAAATTAAAATAGTTTTTCAAGTGCATTAAAAAGCAAAGCTCAAATCCATTCATGTAAAATACAGACTTAAATCAAATTGTAAAGAAAGTATTCATATAAAATTATGGGCAAAAATTATGAAGTTAACTGAAAGAAAAAAACAGGAATAATTTCTTTTTTTTTTTTTTAAAGATTTTATTTATTTATTTGAGACAGAGAGAATGAGAGAGAGAGAGAGAGCACATGAGATGGGGGAGGGTCAGAGGGAGAAGCGGGCTCCCTGCTCGGATGCGGGACTCGATCCAGGGACTCCAGGATCATGACCTGAGCCGAAGGCAGTCGCTTAACCAACTGAGCCACCCAGGCGCCCCAGGAATAATTTCTAATCACATAAGGTTGAATTTTAGAAAAAAATTAAACAATCTAAAGAGAAATTTCATAGTGATAAAATATATAATGTAAAGAATAAGCAAGACATCTATAGGTACCAAACAACCAGCATTGAAATTAGTGAACAAAATGAGAGGATAGAAATAATATTAACTTCAAATTGCTTTTGGTTCAAAAAGGGGTGGATGTATCAAAATAAAAATGGCCAGAACTAACACAGCTAGAGTTGAATTAATATAGTAGGGATTTAAAAATTATTAAATATCTCCTTTTACCTTAGCTTTAAAGAACTGAACAGTCGAATTTTATTTAAAGGCTTTCAACCCATAGCTTTATAAAACTGTTGATATTTCCCATACAACTCTTAAGATAGGAATAAAGTGAACTACTGAATTCCTGGAAGATCTTTTAATAAAAATGAGTAATTAATAACCAAAATATAAAATATTAAAACATGTCTATGAAAGTTAAGATTTAAAGGACATCCGCGGGGCACCTGGGTGGCTCAGTCCTTAAGCGTCTGCCTTCTGCTCGGGTCATGGTCCCAGGGTCCTGTGATGGAGCCCTGCCATTGGGCTCCCTGCTCCAGGGGATGCCTGCTTCTCCCTCTGCCTCTCCCCCTGCTTGTGCTCTCTCTCTCTCTCTGTGTCTCTCTCTCTCTCTGTCAAATAAATAAATAAAATCTTAAAAAGAAATAAAATAAAGGACAACCGCTATTGCAAATATTAATGAGTGTTATCAAGGTAATACAGTCAATGGGGTAAATGCAATAAAATTGAATTGGCTATAAGAAAATTTAACAAAACACCTCTAACATTGGAAGAATAAGCAATTCCAACTTTTTTTTAAATATTTAATTTATTTATTTTAGAGAGAGCGAGCGACTGCTACTGGGGGAGGGGGAGGGACAGAGGGAGAGAGAGAATCTCAAGCAGACTCTGCACTGAGCATGGAGCCTGATGTGGGACTCGATCCCACTACCCTGAGATCATGACCTGAGCCAAAATCAAGAGTTGGGGATTAACCAACTGAGATACCCAGGTGCCTCAGCAATTCCAGTTTTAAAAATAATAGAACTAATAACGGATTTTAGTGATTCATTAGATAAAAGATAAATACTCCAAAGCAACTCTTCCTTCCATTCTGATAATATGCACCTAAATATCATAATAGAAATATTATTACATCTTCTCTAATAAAAAATAACTTCACAGTCTTGAATATAAATAAGATGAAAAATACATATTATTAAAACAAACCTATTGAAAAATATTACAAAAATAAATGCATGAAGGATAGCATGGCAACAGGCTCGAGGTTGGAAAGATTTAATACCATAAAATGTTACTTCTCCCCAAACTGATTTTTTTACTGTTTCTAAACAATGTTCTGTTGTCGTACCAACTGACCTAACTGTAAGGGATGTAAAGATGTGCACAGAAAGGCAAGGCCTGTGAAACAATGTACCTTACTTCTAAAATGTGAAAATATATCTAGTTACTGAAGCAGGCTAGAACCCTTCAGCAAGAGGCTGTTCTGTGAAGTGATTAAGCCACCCTGGTAGTATTTTATCAGAAGTACTCAACCTTTTGGATTCAGGACCCTTTATTCTCTTAACAGCTGAAGACTCCAAAGTGCCCTTGTTTATGTGAGGCATATCAATATATGCCATATTAAAAATTAAAATAGAAATTGAAAAACATTTTTAAAAAAATAACCTCAGTGTTAACATGAATTCTATATTTTTAGGAAAATATTTTCTATGATGAAAATTTAAAGTATAGCATTATCAAACATTTTTGTAAAACTATAAAATGTCTGGCATAATAAAATCCAGCTGGATTTTCATAATCTTCTGTATTCAAAATATTGCAGTGTGGTATTTGTTTGAAATATATGAGAAAATATACTAACACATGATATTGAGAATGGAAGGAGTATTTAAACAGCTTTTTAAGCTAATAGTGAATATTCCATTTTAATACTATATACCAAAATTTGATTAGTTACAGTTTAAGGGTTAGTTACAATGTAGAATCTAAAACCAAATCAGAGAACATTTTGTAATATTTCCTTAAAATCTATTGATATTATTCTGGAATTTTGTCTATGTATGATTTTGTAATATTAGTCATTCATAATTGAAAAAGTATCTTTTTTAATGATTCTACAGATCTTCCAAATGTTGACATATTTCATTAAACAACATCAAGGTCACATTCATTACTCATGACTAATGTCATCAGAACATTTTTTAAATGTTGGGAACATGTCAAGCTTAAGAGAGCAGATATGAGTTTTCAAAATACTAATTTGTACTTGAAAGCTCACATTTTATCATGGACATCAAATTTGTTGTTTATCTTGGAATAACAGGCACACTTCAGCCATTTTCAAGAAAATGTCTGCCATATACCCACATCTGAATAATCATAGTTTGTCTGTCATTTTTTTCAAAAGTTCTTTTCCTTGTTACAACTATCATAGATTGTTATTATGTAGGTTTTACATCTATTTCTCATTACATGGATGATTAAAAAGCATTGAGATTTAAGAAAATTCATCAAAGACATTAGTTACTGAAATTGGCTTTGTAATTTTCTTTTTTACTGTTAGTATCTAGCATCAAAAATCATGACTCCTGGGCTGTGATTGCCTTACTTTGGGCTAAAGCAGTATTGCCTCCTGTTGCTTTTTTTTTTTTTTTTTTTTTCTTTTTATTATGTTATGTTAATCACCATACATTACATCATTAGTTTTTGATGTAGTGTTCCATGATTCATTGTTTGCGTATAACACCCAGTGCTCCATGCAGAACGTGCCCTCTTTAATACCCATCACCAGGCTAACCCATCCTCCCACCCCCCTCCCCTCTAGAACCCTCAGTTTGTTTCTCAGAGTCCATAGTCTCTCATGGTTTGTCTCCCCCTCCGATTTCCCCCCCTTCAGTTTTACATCATCAAAACAAATGTCCATTTAGATATAAAGGCAAATAATACAAATAACATTTTAGCAGTATTATGAAGCAGTTTTGGGGTGCCTGGGTGGCTCAATTGGTTAAGTGACTGCCTTCAGCTCAGGTCATGATCCTGGAGTCCCAGGATCGAGTACTACATCGGGCTTCCGGCTCAGTGGGGAGTCCGCTTCTCCCTCTGACCCTCTCCCCTCTCATGCTCTCTCTCACTCTCTGTCTCTCAAATAAACAAAATCTTAAAAAACAAAAAACAAAAAAACGAAGCAGTTTTGTTCTCCTCAACCTCTTTTATTTTTCCTTTTTTCCCCCATAAGCTGCTTGACCTAGTCTCACAACCTGTACATCATCAAACCTTGAACACTTTATTTTAAAGCCTGCCTTATCAACAGTATCTCAAAGCAGCTATGAAATGCTTGGGCTGGTTCCCAACTAGAACTGGGTCAAAGGGAGAACATGCGAAGCTAAACTGGAATTCCTCAAGTACAGTGTGACAGTAATGCCCTAACTGTGGGGCAGAGAGCAGTCCTTTTGTTCTCTGGAGGCAGTGTTCGAAAACAGCATCTTGAACATAGTGGAAGATAAAACTGAGTGAGCATCTATAGCAACAGCTACGGTAACACGAGGTGTTCTAGCTTTCTGCTGATGTGAAGGAGTCCCCGGTGCCTAAGCAGGCAATTGTCAGCGTGACATATTTCTGACCTGACAAGAGCAAAGGACATAACATACATTCTAGATTGTTCCTAGGGAAATTTGCCTTTATCATATATTGATCTTTTCTGTAATTTTATATCTATTCATTAGACTGCCTCAAGGATAATGACCATTTTACTGAATCACTTTAATCCTCAGTCTGCTGCCTAAAAATTAAGACCACCACACCAAACTGTAGCACAGTGGTAGCAAATATTAATAGCTTATATGATTCAAATTATTTTATATCAAGGAATATCATTTTTGGGATAGTTTTAAAACAAATTGTTATCAAATTTTAATGTATCTCAGAAGAAATCATCTTCAATTTAGCATGTTTCACACAAAGAATATATTCTTGCAACATAGATTTTATGAAGAGAGGCTCCTTCACCATATGTTCACTTAGTTCATTAACCTTAAAGCACCAAACTGGCTATTATAATCTCTTTCCTTTCTAACCTGCAAGAAACATATATTTATTAATGAATAATAATATTTCCTTTAATTTTGTTAAAATTTATACTGTAGGTCAGTATATCTTTCTTGAATCCCTATTATCTTGAAAGCAACTGCTTTTAATTTGGCTTTTTTTTTTTTTGTAAAAATTCTTTATTCTGCAAGTGGCTAATTTTAAATGCTTTAAGCTGATTAAATATTTTTTATTCCCTTTGCTGTATAATTATCATATATTTTCCATTTTTCTACCTCTGCATGAAAAGCAGCTAGGATATTATTCTACAATATACACTTCCTGTTGCAATTTAATTTACACATTATTGCCATGTTTTAAGAGAAAACAGCAGGCTTTACAACAGCAATCACTTTTCATAGTTAGTAAAATTTCCAAATATATTTAACTTTCTTTGCATTCATCTGCAGGGGTTCAAATACTCATTTTCTTCATGTTCCTTTAAAATTTGACATTCACATTCACTTCACCCAAGGCACCAACAATATGCCATATTCAGACATTATAAAAAAAATTTGGTTTTGTCACTTAGAAGTAGTGTCCTGCACATCGCCCCCCAAAATCTTTCCCAAAAGAACAAAATAAAATTCAGTTTCCAATGAGGTCAGATTATAATGCCATTTTAGAAAACAATTACCTCAAATAAAAATGAATTCTTAACATTGTAATCAATAACTCTCAATATGCCTTTATTTCAACCTATTCTTTCTTCCCAATAGAAACCACTTTCATGGAATTATTTTTTATACTCAATCTGCTATATTTATGTAATGATAAATCTATGAGCAATACATATAGTTATATTTTGTCTTTATGGGAAGAACTGATATACATTGTCTTGTCCTGAACTATTTGTTCAGCTTCTCATTTATTTTACTCAACCTTTCTTTAGACCATGCAAAATTGCTATGTGAGAAACTCATTTATTTTAAAAACTCTAATATTATATGGTGTGCACATGCCACATTTTATCTGTCCTTTCAAGAATTGATGAACTTTTATGTTCTTGCAAGGCTTCATGATCACACGTAATACTGTAATGAAAATTCTCACATATGTCCTTTTTCATGACCATGCTAGAATTTCATGGAGTATATTCCTAGGAGTCGTACTATGAAGTTAAGGTTCACTAAATAATGACAAACTGCTCTCCAAAATGTCTATAGCATTTCATGGTCTTAGCCTAATTGCCTGAACTTTTCCATTTTACCATTTCTTGCCAATATACTATCTATACTTCTTTTTTTAATTCAATTTATGTAAGCTAACAAAACAAAACAAAACCATTCACCTATTTCCTGTAACCCCTACCAAGTGCTCCTGACAACCACCAATCTGCTATCTCTATCTATTAATTTTTTTAAAAATTCAATATTTCACATATAAAAGAGATCATATGGTTATTTGTCTTTCTGTATGTGACTTATTTTAGTTAGTATAACACCCTTGAGGTTTATGTAACATGGTATCACATGATTTTAAGTTGCTTTTTGATGCAGAATAAGTTTTTAAATAATATTGTAGTTTATATTCTTAAAATTCTACTTTATATGATTCCACAGAATTATTTTTATTTGGTTGAAAATGTTTGGATTTTCAATTTTCCATATCCATGTAATAAATAAATACAGACTTCTGTCAATCCATCCACTGTCCAGGTTCTTTTTGCAACCTAATGTCAATGACATTCTGAACAATTGTTCAGAAAACTCTGTTGCATTCTGAATTTAGAAAATCCAGTTACATTTGATAATTACCTGTTTCACCTGTTTTAAAAAGTATTTTCCAAAACTCTTTTTTAATTTAAAGAGTGTATTTACTTATATAATTCTTATTATTCACAAATTCACCAATTACTCACAGATTCTTATTATTCACAAATTCAATTCACAAACTGATTTGGTCCTGCATCTCACTTTAGTCTCCCTCTAAAATTGTGATAAGGTTTTAAAGTATCTTCTACTTAATTATTTAGTACATTGATTATTTAGAAGATACTCTATTTTACTAAGAAGGAGACAGTTTCAAGTTTAAGTATAATCAAGATTAAAAAAGTCACTGTGACCAGGAGCTTGTTTTCAAATCACCAATACCTCAGGGTAAAAACAAGAACAAAACAAATAACTAGGAGGCATTGAAAGCAAACTTCCCATAGGTTTGGAATATTGTGTTTTCTTTTTCTTTTGTTTTGAGACATATTTTGATTTGCCGTGTGATTTCTTATTTTGGTCCATTGTGCAGTAGTGTGCTGTTTAATATTTACATATTAAATATTTTATATTTACATTGTAGATTTCTCAGCTTTGTTTTATTGTTGATCTTCAGTTTTGTACCATTGTGGTTGGAGAATATACTTCATATTATTTCAGTCTTATTAAATTTGTAATATTTGTTATGTCTCTTTTTATGTGATTTAACCAGGGGATTCTTCTATGAGTACTTGAAGAAAATGTGTATTCTATTTTTCTTGGATGGAACGTTTTATATATATCTTTTGGAACCATGTATTCTGAAGTATGCTTCAACTAAAAAAATGTTTTGTTGAAAAAAAAAATTTAACTGAGGGTACTCATTTATTTTTTAATTTTTTAAAAAATATTTTATTAATTTATTAGAGAAAGAGCACGAGTGGGGGGAGGGGCAGAGGGACAAGCAGACTCCCCACTGAGCCAGGAACCTTATGCAGGGCTTAATCCCAGAACCCTGAGAAGCTTAACCCACTGAGACACCCAGGCACCCCTGAGGGTACTCATTTAAAATAAAGCATATCAGGGGAGCCTGGGTAGCTCAGTTGTTAAGTGTCTGCCTTCGGCTCAGGTCATGATCCCAGGGTCCTGGGATCGAGCCCCGCATCGGGCTCCCTGCTCGGCGGGAAGCCTGCTTCTCCCTCACCCACTCCCCCTGCTTGTGTTCCTGCTCTCACTGTCTCTCACTGTCTCTCTCTGTCAAATAAATAAAATCTTTAAAATAAAACATATCAGAGGGGAGGTGGGTGGGGGATGGGTGAAGTAGGTGAAGGGGACCAAGAGTATACTTACCATGATGAGCACTGAGTAATGATGTATAGAACTGTTGAATTACTATATTGTGCACCTGCAACTAATATAACACTATATGTTAACTATACAGGAATTAAAATAAAAAAACTTAATAAAAAATAAAAATAAAGTACAATAATTTTAAAAAGAGAAGAGAGAATACAAAATCATAATAAAAAAACAGATTTCTATGAAAAATTCCAAATGGAGTGGAGAAAATGACAAAACTTGATCACATAAAAACATATAGATAAAAAAGACCCTTCAGAATGTTGTATTCTGTCAAAACCAAAAACGAAGGCATAAAAGAAAATGGATGTTTAATAACTTGGAAGGCCTTTTTAGAGTAATAATTACTTCATAATTATAAAAACAATGTAAAGTAGCAGTTATTAAAGACATAGAAGAAGATGGTCCGTTTAGTTCTATGTTGCAAAAATTTAAGGAAAGCATGGGAAGGAATTGTGTTAATTAACGAGTTTGTGGAATAAATTAGTTAAAGAGCTTCTAGGTATAACATTTTTTATACAGATTCAATAGAAACTTTTCCAGTAAATCCATCATTTCACATCTGTATTATCTCACAGATACTATTCACTGGCTTCACAAGCTGCAGAAGACTTTGGATGGTAAACTTGTGACTATAAAATCTTTGGTCATAGGAGGGTGCTTGGTTATTTTATTTTTATTTCAAAAACTGAGTACAGTTGACACAATGTTACATTAGTTTCAGGTGTACAATATATAGTGCTTGGTTATTTTAATTTTCATATGACTCACTAGTGATTTTTTTTTTTTTTTTTTTAAGGAGCTTTTGATTCTGTTGCATAGGGTTTAAGATTTTGCATTTCTAAGTCGTTCTTAGAGGAAACAGATGCTGCTGATCCAGGACAGCAGTTGGATTCTCAAGGCTTTAAATGGCTGTCTGATACTTTCTCTTTCCAGGAGTGACCGCATACCCCAGACACCCCATCATTAATAGTTCAGTGTTCTGCAGTGAGAGTTTATTGTTCACTACCTCTGTCATAATTTGAAAGTATAAGTTGTGTGTTTTCATTTTTCATACCTGTGTACTCATTTGATTATTTTGCACAAATGTTTGCTCACATTTCAGATGTATATATTATACATATATATAAATATGTATATATACATAAAAAGCTAAATCATATCAAAAGCATGGGTCAGAATTTTTTGAAACTAGTTTTTATTACCATTCAATTAAACAATGCATTGATTGTGGTTTTCACTTTTAATGACTTTTTTTTATTTTTGACACGTTAAATTTTGTGTAACTGCTTTTGAGGCAGTCTGCGCATTCACAATTAGCCTATATTCATTTACATTAGATGTGGGATCTGTCAGACAGAACTCCTATAGCTATTACTACTTGAAAGTATCAAAATTTCTGTGTATGTTTCATTTAAGGAAAAAATCATATGCACAATGCATTTATTTTATATTTAGGAATTCAGTATTTTGGGGATGGAGGAGGGAACTTTCATAGTATATTTTCACAAAATAAGATTTTGTTTAGGGGCACCTGGGTGGCTCAGTCATTAAGCGTCTGCCTTCGGCTCAGGTCAGGATTCCAGGGTCCTGGGATCGAGCCCCACATCAGGCTCCCTGCTCCGCTGGAAGCCTGCTTCTCCCTCTCCCACTCTCCCTGCTTGTGTTGCTTCTCTCGCTTTGTCTCTCTCTGTCAAATAAATAAATAAAATCTTTAAAAAAAAAGATTTTGTTTAGATCATAGATATTTATTTCCACTTTCTTTCCTCAAACGTAATGTATGCTTTTTAATTTTTCCTGCTTAGTTTGAATACTGCAACCAGATACTGACTTCTACCTCACAGACTTATTAGTAAACCTAAATGTTTATTAGATAAGTGAGATGCTTTAGTTCTCCCAGATCCTTATAGTCTGTCTTGCATGAGATACTCAAAAATCCATGGTAAATATTTAACTCAAATTCCCCCAAGGTCATTTTTTACTTTTGCGATTGGATAGTGAGCTTGTGGATAGTATTTAAATATGATTCCACCCTTACTGTTAACAGTAAAAATTCCTCATACATGAAATGTTGCTAAATGTTATAAAAAATTTCTATATGCTTCTGATTTTTCCAGATTTTAATATTTAATTTTTCATTTCAAGAATACTATGTGACAGGGAGAGTGTGCTAGATATCTGTTAACCTGCCCAACTAGATTCTGTTCAATATTATTCTTACTAGCATGATTTTTAAGGAAGTTAAATACCTGAAGGGTAGAGTTAATTTTAATCCAATTTTATTTTTAAATTGAGCACACATATTGGCTATCTATATTGCAATATTTTCATTTAAAGCATCAGGAAGAACTTGCTTCACTACTATATTATACACACTTAATCACCAATAGCTCTTCTTAAATATTTCAATTGTACTTTTTAATTTTCCTTATTGCATTATTCTACTAATCATAGGCTATTCCCGGCCATACTTTATATGCTATTTTATAGAAAGTCATTGCAGAGACTTCCATTTCATACTGCCACCAGGATAAATTAAATATCTAGCCAGAAGAAGTGATTACTACTGCTTGGCTTTTCTTGAACTATTCATGGTTGCTAGTGTGATTAAGAAATAATTGTTTGATTTATTTACTTATCTATGCAGCTTATGGGAAATGCTGTGCATTTGACCATAATATTTTTCTTAATTCATTCATGTGAAAATGTAGACTACAGCATAATTAAATAATCTCTCCATGGATGACAATATTAACTATACTCTTCATATGTCATTTGTCAGCCACAATGTAAAACAAACCTGTAGGTTAGGAGAATTAGAGTTTCTTTACTATATTAATGACTATATCTCAACTGCTTTATTTTTTGTTTATATATTCCTATGGCTCTGTGTAACCATGTGAAAATGGGGTTTATATAATTGTGGTTTTCAAAGAGTGTGTTCGTGAGAAGAATGTTAAATAAAGTAAATGTTTCCATCTTTGTATTAAGCAAATTATGTATTAAGCATATAGAGAAAAATATGTGGTCAATACAATAGACACCATGAGCTGCTAAAAAGGTTACTATAAAAATATGAGAGACACTATAGCTTATCAATATTTCAATTATACATTATGCCATATATATTTTTAAACTATTAAAATCAACTGTTTTTCTTTCTTGGATTTGGTTATTGATTTTTTATAAACCAATATTGCCATTTTAGAGGACCTAATTTGAAATATAAGGATATTTGCCCTTCATGTAGATATGGATATAAATTGTTTTTACTTAATTATGAGTTTTGGGGCACCTGGGTGGCTCAGTTGGATAAGCAGTCAACTCTTGATTTCAGCTCAGGTCATGATCTCAGGGTCCTGGGATGGAGCACCTACCCCCCACCATCTGGCTCCACACTCAGCATGGAGACTGCTTCTCTCCCTCTCCCTCTGCTCCTCCCCCTGCTTTCTGTCTCTTCGTCTCTCTCAAATAAATCAATAAACCTTAAAAAGAAGTTAATTATGAGTTTCATCTATAAATTCAGTAATTTTTATTTTCAATTCATTTTATTGCAAATTTAGACTCTCAGTTTATTTCTGCAATATGAAAATATATACATTTATAAATTATTGAAATAATTATTGATATAATTACTGATAAACATCTTAATAGTAATAAATTGCTTGAGTTACATTCATAATGACAATAGTTAAGTTGAATGATTTCCCTAGGACTTTCAATATATTGACCTTAAATATTTCATATAAACTTCTGAATATTGTCACCCCCACAGTCTTCTCTAGTTAAAATGATATAGACCATTTCTCCAAAACTGTATCATTTTCACATGCCACTTATTTGAAACATTTTTCGTTCTGCTTCACTTTCTCTCTACTTTCATATTTTCTTATTAATGCAGTAACTTAGGTAGTAAGTCATGACGTGTTCCTGTTTGCCATCTACATAGTTCATATCTTTATATGACATTTTTTTTGTGTTTCAAACAAACTGCCTTGAATACAGTGTTTACAGTCTTTTCACTGTGGTTGAATTACCTCTTTACAAAAGAGTTAGAAAACAATGTCTTCAAATAATCAATAAGCAAGGCTATAAATGGACAACATCAGTGCATTTAATGTTGCTTTTCTTAATTTACCAAATTGGCCAAGTTTAAAAAATAATTAATTACATTAGTTGATGCATAGATTAATTGACTTAAATATGAAACAGCTGTCAGTGATACGCTCCTCGCAAAAAATGTAAATAGGTATATATTTTTGGGTTGCAATTTAGGAAACTTTAAGTTATAAATTTTAATTACCTTAATAGCTATGATGATAGATAGCCATTTATTTCTCCATTTCCGTGAACAATAACAAAAACCCCATGACCAATAAAAACTGTTGCAAGGTATCTTCTGCATATTAGACATAATTGAGGATATTCTGGTAAATACAACATAGATGGAATAATATTGAAAAATATGTTTTTGCAAATTTTTTATAAAGCATCAGACAAAAAGAGAGTCATGACATGAAAAAAGGATCAAGTCATTAAGGAAAAATCATAGTTTACAATGATTTCAAATAGAATATATTACATATATTAATACCCCTTCTCATCCCCATCATCATCACCATCTTATATTCATTTTCCATTACTGACAAATTTTTTTTTTTAATTTATTTATTTATTTGACAGAGAGAGACACAGCAAGAGAGGGAACACAAGCAGGGGGAGTGGGAGAGGGAGAAGCAGGCTTCCCGCTGAGCATGGAGCGCGATGCGGAGCTCGATCCCAGGACCCTGGGATCATGACCTGAGCCGAAGGCAGATGCTTAAGACTGAGCCACCCAGGCGCCCCTATTTTCTATTACTGACAAATTACCACAAACAGTGGATTGAAATAACACAAATATAGAGGGTAAGAAGGGATGGGTAGGCAGAGCATAGCAGATTTTTAGGGCAGTGAGATACTTGTTGTTGTATCATACGGATGGATATATATCATTGTACATCTGTTCAAACTCTTCGAATGTATAGCACCAAGAGTGAACTAAAATGTCAACTATGGATTTGGGGTGATAATGGTGTGTCAATGTAAGCTTATTGTTTTTTTTTTTTTAAGATTTTATTTATTTATTACAGAGAGAGAGAGAGAGAGGGCACGAACAGGAGGGAGGAGCAGAGGGAGAGGGAGAAGACTTCTCACTGAGCAGGAAGCTCAAGGTGGGGCTCGATTCTAGGACTCCAGGATCATGACCCAAGTCAAAGACAGACGGTTAACCGACTGAGCCACCCAGGCGCCTCTATCAGTTGTAACACATATATCACTTTGGGGTGAATGTTGACAGTGGGGAGGCTACTCATGTTATGGGAGCAGGGAGTACAGGCCTACCACAGAGATGTGGGTGTAGTTCCAGACCACCGCAATAAAGCGAATATTGCAATAAAGTGAATCAAATGAATTTTTTGGTTTACCAGTAAACCAATTTTTTTGTTTACTACTTAGAGTTTATGTTTATACTACACTATAGTCTATTAAGTGTGTTGTAGCATTATATCTAAAAACAAAACAAAACAATGTATGTACCTTAATTACAAAATACTTTATTGCTAGAGAATTATCTGAGCTCATTATCTGAGTGGTCAGTGAATCATAACCTTTTTGTTGGTGGAGCTGATCTTGTCTCAGTGTTGAAGGCTGCTGACTGATGTGCGTGGTGGTTGCTGAATTTGGGGTAGTTGTGACAACTTCTTAAAATAGACAACAGTGAAGTTTGTTATATCAATTGACTTTCTTTAATAATTTGTCTGGAGGTGCAATGCTTTTGGATAGCATTTACCCACAGTAGAACTTCTTTCAAAATTGGAGTTGTTCCTCTCAAAACCTACCACTGCCTGATCAGCTAAGTTTATGTAATATTCTGAATCTTTTGTTGTCATTTCAACAATCTTCAGAGCATCTTCACCAAGAGTAGATTCCATCTCAAGAAGCCACTTTCTTTGTTCACCCACAGGAAGCAACTCTTCATCCATTCAAGTTTTATCATGAGATCGGAGCAATCCAGTCCCATCTTCAGGCTCCACTTCTCATTCTAGCTCTCTTGCTATTTGCAACACATCTGCAGTTATTTCCTCCACTGAAGTCCTGAAATCAAAATCATCCATGAAAGTAGGAATCAACTTCTTCCAAACTCCTGTTAATGCTGATATTTAGCTCTCTTCCCATGAGTCACAAATGTTTATAATCCCATCTACAATGGTGAATCCTTTCCAGAAGGTTTTCCATTTACTTTGCTCGGATCCATCAGAAGAATCACTATCTATGGCAGCTATACCATTATGAAATGTGTTTCTTAAGTAATAAGTCTTCAAAGTCAACATGACCCCTTGATCCATGGGCTGCATAATGGATGTTGTATTAGAAGGCATGAAAACAACTTTAATCTCATTGTACATCTGCGTCAGAGATTTTGGTTGACGAGGTGCAGTAATAATTTGAAAAGAATCTTCTGAGCAGTCAGTCTCAACAGTGGACTTAAAGTATAGCAAACCATGTTGTAAGCAGATGCATAGTCATCCACGCTTTGCTGTTCTATTCATAGAGCACAGGCAGAATAAATTTAACATGATCTTGAAGGGCCCCAGGACTTTTGGAATGGTAAATGACTATTTGGCTTCAACTTATAGTCACCAGCTTCATTAGTCCCTAACAAGAGAGTCAGCCTGTCCTTTGAAGCTTTGAAGCCAGGCATTGACTTTTTGTCTCTAGCTATGGAAGTTATGGATGGCATCTTCTAGTAGAAGGTTGTTTCATTTACACTGAAAATTTATTTTTTGCAGCCACCTTCATTAAATATCTTAACTAGATCTCCTGGATAACTTGCTGCTGCCTCTATATCAGCACTTCCTACTTCACCTTGTACTTTTAAGTTGTAGAAAAGGCTTCTTTACCTAAGTTTCATGAACCAACATCTGCTAGCTTCCAACTTTTCTTCTGCAGCTTCTTCACCCTTTGAAGCGTTCACAGAATTAAAGAGAGGTAGGGCTTGGCTCTGGATTAGGTTGATCTTCTGTCCAGACCATTAAAACTTTCACCATATCAGCAATAAGGCTACTTCACTTTATCATTCATGTATTCACTGGAGTAGCACATTCTATTTCCTTCAAGAACTTTTCCTTTGTATTAGCATCTTGGTTAATTGTTTGATGGAACAGACCTAGCTTTTGGCCTATCTCAGCTTTCTACATGCCATCCTCACTAAGCTTAATTTCTTCTAGCTTTTGATTTAAAGTGAGAGATGTGCTGCTCTTTAACTTTGAACACTTCAAGGCCATTGTAGGGTTATTAATTGGACTAATTTCAATATTATCGTGTCTTGGGGAGTAGGAAGGCCTGCGGAGAAGAAGAGAGATGGTGGAATGGCTCTTAATGGAGTAATCAGAATTCACAAATTTATCAATTAAGTTCACTGTTTTATTGTGAGGTTGGTGGTGTGGTTCATGACACCCCAAAACAATTACAGTAGTAACATCAAAGATCATTTATCACAGATCACCATAATGCAATAATGAACAGTTATGAAATATTGAGAGAATTACCAAAATGTGGCACAGAGACAAGTGAGCAAATGCTGTTGGAAAAAAGACGATGTTGATGGGCTTGCTTAGGGTTGCTACAAATCACAACTTATAAAAAAAAAATGCAATATCTGCATAGTGCTGTAAAGTGAAGCTCAGTGAAATGAAATATGCTTATATAAGCAAAATCTGTGCTTTCTATTTAACTTTGCTCTGACTCTAAAACTGCTCTAAAAAATCTTACAAAAAACAGAAACACACAAACATATTATCTTCTGTATTTTAGAAATCTATGTAGTGGATCTCCTTGTATTATTATTATTATTTTTAAAGATTTTATTTATTTGACAGAGAGAGACACAGCGAGAGAGGGAACACAAGCACGGGGAATGGGAGAGGGAGAAGCAGGCTTCCCGCGGAGCAGGGAGCCCGATGCGGGGCTGGATCCCAGGACCCTGGGATCATGACCTGAGCTGAAGGCAGAGTCTTAACGACTGAGCCACCCAGGCGCCCCATATCTCCTTGTATTAAAATGGATCTCCTTGTATTAAAATCAGGGCCTTGGCAGAAGTACATTTCTTTGTGGGGATTCTAGGGGAGAATCTACTTCCTTGTCTATTCCAGCTTCTATTTTTTTTTTTTTTTTTAAGATTTTGTTTATTTATTTGAGAGAGAGGATGAGATAGAGAGAGAGCATGAGAAGGGGGAGGGTCAGAGGGAGAAGCAGACTCCCCGCTGAGCAGGGAGCCCGATGCGGGACTCGATCCCGGGACTCCAGGATCATGACCTGAGCGAAGGCAGCGGCTCAACCAACTGAGCCACCCAGGCGCCCTATTCCAGCTTCTAGAAGTCACCTACCTTCCTTGGCTCATTGCAGCTTCCCTCCATCTTGATGTTAAATATTTATGGTCATCTAGGAAAGGTAAAACTTGAAATTCTAGTATGACAAAACCTGGCATTAGAATCTTTAGAGAGTGTAAGCAAGTGGACACCAAATATTTTTGTTTGTAAGACACATACAGAAGAAAAGATATTTTATTCTACCTCAGGTTTTGAAATTTTTAGAAATATTTCTGAGAGAAAACGTTTAGACCTTTGTTATTTTTTCATGGAGACTAATGTTTGACCACTTTATTTTATTTTTTAAAGATTTTATTTATTTGAGAGAGAGAGAATGAGAGAGAAAGGACACATGAGAGGGGATAGGGTCAGAGGGCGAAGCAGACTCCCTGCCAAGCAGGGAGCCCGATGCGGGACTCGATCCAGGGACTCCAGGATCATGACCTGAGCCGAAGGCAGTCGCTTAACCAACTGAGCCACCCAGGCGCCCCTGTTTGACCACTTTAATAATAATATGTCATCTATATTGGTAAGATTATTAAATGGTGGGTTTGGAATTAGAATTTGGTATGCTTTCTTGGTGTTTTATCTACATATGGATTTTACAAGAATATTTCTTAGCAGAAAGCATTGTCTATTTTGACTATCACAAATCCCATGTGGTAAATTATTTAAGAGTATACTACACTATTGTTTTTGATTGATAAATTTATCCTCTAACAATATATTTTGTGAATCAGATTATTGATCCATGATAGGGGCACCTAGATGGCTCAGTCAGTTGAGCATCAGGCTCTTGGTTTCAGCTCAGGTAATGATCTCATGGGTCTGGGGATCAATCCCTGTATTGCATCTGCTTCTCTGCTCAGTGAGGGCTTTGCTTAAAGATTCTCTCCCTCCGACCCCCCCAATAGATAAATCTTTTTTAAAAAAGGGTTTTAGATTATTGATCCATGGTGATACTGATGGTATTCCTACTACTATTACTAATATGGCAATGCTCTTTTCTGAAATAGCCCTTGATAAACTGGTGTGGCTTGATAAACTTTGTTAGTAAATATATTTTAAAGTTGTTTCCTTTTCCACTATTAAGGGTGTCACTTTAGTTCATGTCCTCATGAACTTTGAGTATTATGTTTGATCTCCTTGCCTCCAGTTTTGAGAATGCTTAAGTCTATTCTTCATGATGTCCCTTAAAAGCGTTAATAGGTACATATAAGACCAAATTTTGAAGTTTTTTAGAGGCTCCATAATTCTCTTGTCATGGCAAACAAAATTCTCTCTTCTTTGAGTTCTGTGTAAGTTTTCATTTTAAGTGTTTTTCCAATTCTCTTACCAGTTTACATTACAGAAATGTAAAATTAATTATAGTCCTTACCACAGACATGGCAGAAGCAAATAGTTCATTCAAATAAAGTAACTGAGGAAAGGTTCCCACAAGGATTATTGACAATCGTGTGAAGAGGCTTAAGGAGAAACTACAAGGGGTACTAAAACTTGCTGCAGCTAACAGACATGGGAGGGAACAGAGCATCACTACTACCCTGAGCCTTGAAAGGATAAGGGAGAGAGTGAGTATTCCAGAACCTGGAAGCAGACAAGCTATAGCCATTTCCTCTAAGACCCACAGTTGAGCTCCTCCTAGGTAATCCTTTGTTAGAACATCTTTTAACATTTAAAGGCACAGTTAGAGCAATGGCCTCCAACGGGTCAGAATTGTAAGGGGAGAAAGATCTAGGACAGAATTCAGAATATCCAGTTCATTCCACATAGACATGGAGTTTTCTTCATGTTGTCATTTGCTTTTTTCTTTTACTGGAAGTGCTTTCCATCCCCCTATGCACCACCCATCTGATTGGTGATCTCATTTAGAACTGTGAAACATTGTGTAGGGATACTTACTTCTTTCACTGTCCAAGACAAAAGAATACAGTCTTTTCCTCCCCACACTATTTTCATCTCTTCTGAATTGTTCCATTGTTTCCCATTTTATATTAGAATTTGAAAAATAGGTTAAAATTTATGCATAGTTTTGCTTTCTTGTGTTTTTTTTTAATATTTCTATTGGTGCAATGAGTAATTTTGACATCCTGTCAAAGCACTTACTGATGTTGGACCTAATTTTAAGTTTTTGTCAAATGTCCTTTAAAAATTTAAAAAAAAAAAATCAGAGTATAAAATTTACAGCAAGTTGAAGTTGTGAAATTAGCTTTTGAATGTGACACTAGGGGAAATAAGAATCATTATCAGTTTAAAATATTCATATTTTTCAAATAAGAATCTATTATAATGTCCATAATTGGTTGCTCCAAACTTTGGAAGCAGAGGCAGGTAAGAAAGATGATAAAAGTTAGAAACATACTTAAGGCAAAAGATTTATCATATACCTTTTAAGGTTTCACTTTTTTTTTTTCCTTTTTTAAAGGATTTTATTTATTTGAGAGAGATCTCAGGAACTCAGGGAGGGGTAGAGGGGAAGGATCAGAGATTGAGGGAGAGGGGTTCAATCTCATGACCCTGAGATGATGACCCTGAACTCACCAACTGAGCCAAAACCAAGAGTTGGTCTCTTAACTGACTGAGCCCCCCAGGTGCTTCTAAGGTTTCATTTCATTTTATTTTTTAAATATTTTATTTATTTATTTGAGAGAGAGAGAGAGAGGGAGAGAGAGCATGAAAGGGGAGAGGTCAGAGGGAGAAGCAGACTCCCCTGCTGAGCAGGAAGCCCATCGCAAGACTCGATCCTGGGACTCCAGGCAGTCGCTTAACCAACTGAGCTACCCAGGTGCCCCTCTAAGGTTTCATTTTAAATGAATTCTAATATAGTTTTCCTCAAAGGAAAGAAAAAAGTGTTAATACAGATGGATATTACACAGAATGTCTATATATTTGAAATTGGTTGGAGAAATTTGTCATAATATTTGGTTTTGTTTTTTAAAAAATATTAGTAGCTGCTGCCAGAATCCAAACCAAAAAGGCTGTAGTACAGACCTGTACCTCTGAAACAAATAATACATTATATGTTAAAAAAAAAAAAAAAAAAAAGATAGTAGAAAGGGAAAAAATGAAAGGGGAGGAATCGGAGGGAGAGATGAACCATAAGAGACTATGGACTCTGAGAAACAAACTGAGGGTTCTAGAGGGGAGGGTGGTAGGGGGATGGGTTAGCCTGGTGATGGGTATTAAAGAGGGCACGTACTGAATGGAGCACTGGGTGGTTTTTTTTGTTGTTGTTGTTTTTTAAAGATTTTTTATTTATTTATTGGACAGAGAGAGAGACAGCGAGAGAGGGAACACAAGTAGGGGGAGTGGGAGAGGGAGAAGCAGTCTTCCCGCTGAGCAGGGAGCCCGATGCGGGGCTCGATCCCAGGACCCTGGGATCATGACCTGGGCCAAAGGCAGACGCTTAACGACTGAGCCACCCAGGCGCCCCATCAGCACTGGGTGTTATACGCAAACAATGAATCATGGAACACTACATCAAAAACTAATGATGTAATGTATGGTGATTAACATAACATAATAAAATAAAATTAAAAAAAAAAAAAAAGCTGTAGTAGTGACATTGCCAAAACCAGGAACTGATGGTGGCTCCTTCCTTGCATCCAGCCTGGTCAGTGGGTTTCTTATTTTATTTATTTGTTTTTTACTCAACAATCTGGTATCAGGTTGTACAATGCAATCATAGTGTCCCTTTATTTGCAGTTGCCTCCCCCCATACTCAGTCACCTGTCAACTGTTGATCAGCAACATGGATTTCTCCTCCCTGTTTCATCTGCAAAATTTGCCACAAAATTTTGCTGTTGTTGTTGTTGTTGTTTTTTAAGATTTTATTTATTTATTTGAGTGAGAGAGAGAGAAAGAGAGAGAGAGCACATGAGGAGTGAAAAGGGGAAAGGGGCAAGCAGATTCCATCCTGAGTGTGGAGCCTGATGTGGAGCTTGATCCCACGACCCCAAGATCACGACCTGAGCTGAATTCAAGAGTCGGATGCTCAACCAACTGAGCCACACCCCAATATTTCTTGATCATGAGAATGAACAAGTTCTGGAGAGAGAGTGCCAGAAAAAGACAATGTGATTAAGGAAATGAAAATATGACTGATGTAAAATAATATTCTCTGGTGACAATGAATGTAGTAACTATAAGCTTTCTCAAGTGATGTAAAATATGCCAGATCTTTAATACATAGCATCACATATAAGACAGTACTTACTAATATTGTTTCATAAGGAAGAACATTGGAAATATATGATAATAGGCTGCACTACTCTGGAGCATATATGAAAAGAGAATGGGTTGATATAAAATATCTATTAAAATAGATTTATTTATTCATTTATAATAGATTATTAGATATAAAATATCTAATAATGTGATAATCATGAATATTCTCTGAATTTTGTAATGTCAGTATTAAATTATTTCATCATTTATAAACAAAATAAAGACATTCACATTGGAGTGTCTCAACGTATGTAGCACCCACACTCAATTACATATGTGGAATCTAGCTTTCCTGTTCTCTTCTCTGCAAATCTCTAGTTGTCTTGCCTAAAAATCTGAGATTCTTGTAAATTCTTATAAAGCAATACTGAATTAAAAAATTATTTCCATGATTTCATTCACTGCATATACTTATACTTTCATTACATAAAGTTTCTGTAGGGAAACCTATTTTTCAAATGAACCAATTCTTGTTAATAAAATATTGAATTTTTGCCTATTGCATCTAAGAAATTGAAGCACTGAAAAATCATGGTTATATTCACAAATAGAAATTGATCAGAACTTAATGAAATTCAAACTAATATTTGAGAGAATCATCACATCATAAACAAAATTTTAATTCTTGAACTACACTTTAAACTATTCTTAAGTATCACAAAATACTGATTTTTGTCTTAAAGGCATTTCTAATCTTGTTCTGTGCTATAATTTTATGAATAATACTATTCTCTGACTAAACTCTCTAGGACTTTCAGTATAATGTTAAATAGAATAGCAGCTACCTTTTTAAATTTATGTCAAAAGAAATGGCTTCTATGCTTCAATAATATGTGTGTTGCTTAGTGTAGATTTTGCTAAATTATTTTTTTAAAGATTTATTTATTTAATTTAGAGAGAGAGTGTGTGCACATATGCACACATTTTGGGGGGAGAGGGAAAGAAGAAGCTCAAGCAGATTCCCTACTGAACACAGAGCCCCACCCAGGGCTGGATCTCATGATCCTGAGATAGTGGCCTGAGCCAAAATGAAGAGTCAGGTGCTTAACTGACTGAGTCACCCAGGTACCCCAGATTTTACTAAATTTTTAATCAGATGCAGAAAATTTCTTATTTTCGTAATTTGCTAATTTTTTTTTTCGATAAGTTGCAATTAAATTTCAGGAATCTTTTTCTGTATCTATTTAAATCACCAACTTCTTCTATTTCTAATTTGTGACTAGGCTGTGGTATGAAAAGAGCTCCTACAGTAAGATTTTTTTCCATTTGCAACTAAACAATATTTGATCATGATGCCTTCTTATTGTTTAATGTTGGATAATAGTTACTAATATTTTGCCATGAGTAAGATTGGTCAGTCTTTCTCATTTCTTGTATTTTCTGGGACTGGTATCAGTATCAAGGACTCTAAGCCTCATAAAATAAAATGGAGATCTCCTTTAAAAACATTATTTGGGGGAGCGCCTGGGTGGCTCAGTCGTTAAGCGTCTGCCTTCGGCTCAGGTCATGATCCTGGGGTCCTGGGATCGAGCCCCACATCGGGCTCCCCGCTCTGAGGGAAGCCTGCTTCTCCCTCTCCCACTCCCCCTGCTTGTGTTCCCTCTCTCACTGTGTCTCTCTCTGTCAAATAAATAAAAATCTTTAGAAAAAAAATAAATAAATATAAATAAAAACATCATTTGGGCAAGTTAAAGTTAGAATGGTTTCTTTCTTGAATGTTTACTGGAGTTAACGTCTATAACTGTGAGCTGAGTACATGAAGAATTTACATCACTGATCAAATGTTTTAACGCTTATAAACAATTTTATCTTTCTCTGTCTACTAAAATTACTTTAGATAACATTTTATTACTAGTAATATTTTTTAAATTATTTTTCTCATTAAGATTTTAATGTAGGTGTAAATGAAAATTCTCATTTAAAAAAAATAAAGTTTCCATTTATTTTTTTTAGAATAAAGATCTAGTGCACAAATACAGCCCAAAGCCAACAAAAAATAGCTTTGCCCTGTCATTTCCCTAAGAAAGCACTGCAGTTACTAGTAATATTTTTATTCCTATTAATAAATTAATATTTATTAACATTTTCTACTTCAACTTAATATTACAATTTATTGCCATAATATTGTTCAGTGTTTTTTTGTTCTGAATCTCTGTTAGAACTATTATTGACTGGGGCGCCTGGGTGGCTCAGTCATTAAGTGTCTGCCTTCAGCTCAGGTCATGATCCCAGGGTCCTGGGATCGAGCCCCGCATTGGGCTCCCTGCTCAGCGGGAAGCCTACTTCTCCCTCTCCCACTCCCCCTGCTTGTGTTCCCTCTCTTGCTGTCTCTCTGTCAAATAAATAAATAAAATCTAAAAAAAAAAGAACTATTATTGACAAGTATCCCCCCTTTCTCTCTCCCCTCCACTGTTGTATATATATTATATATATGTGACTGTTTTATCTTTTTTCTTGAACTTTCAGGGTTTTTTTTTAATTGACTATTTTTACATGATTTTTTTTTTTAAAGATTTTATTTATTTATTAGAGAGAATGAGATAGAGCATGAGAGGGGGGAGGGTCAAAGGGAGAAGCAGACTCCCTGCTGAGCAGGGAGCCCAATGCGGGACTCGATCCAGGGACTCCAGGATCATGACCTGAGCCGAAGGCAGTCGCTTAACCAACTGAGCCACCCAGGCGCCCTACATGATTTTTTTTTTTTTTTCTCTAACACTCTATAGTCTCTTCTCAGTCAGCACATCCTGTTGTCACCTTTTTACTTTTATTTTCCTGCCTTTTTTATGGTTTGTTGTTATTAAACAGCTTAAGTGTTTTCAATGTTTGCCATTTTAAATCCATACATTTTTGCATTCCTTTTTACCTTTATCTGTTACTGTTTTAGGAGTGCCTTTTATGAAGAATGAAGTGTAATGTTTCTATCCAATCTCAGTATTTATTAAGCAAAGAATTTACTACAACCACATTGATTATGATTGCTTATGTATTTCTACCACTTTGTTTTCTTTTCTGCTTTCTGTTTTATTCATTCCATTTTTATATTGCTTTCTTTTAACCTTAATAATACAAGCAACTAATATTATATAAGCAATATATAAACATAAATGATAATATAACTGTATTAATACAATATAAGCAACAAATGTCATTATATTGTATAACAACTAATATAACATAAACGACTATATAAACAACAAATATAAACACCTACATTTAGCAAATATATTTACTCTCCTTCCAAATAATACTAGAAATAAAGGACTTTTTCACCACCCCCACCCTTCCCTGTGACCTATTTCTGTGCCTGTATTGCTCAATAACTTAATCTAGTCCTTTTGCTTATCCCTATAATTTAGATATTATTACGAGTTTTATACCATCAATTGATATTTTGATTTATCCAGAGGTTAACCGATTTCTCTGTTAACCTTTCCATGTTGAATTTCAGACATTCATTTTTGGGACTGTTGCCTTTCTTTCTGAAACTTATGCACTAATTTTTAAATGAAGTTGTTACCATGCTGAGTTGCCTTTCTTTTTTTCTTTCTGAAAATGTTTCTGTTTTGACCCAATTCAAAATGTTAATTAAATTGGTTACTGTAGAATAGTAGGTATGGTATGATTTAATAAGACCTGCAAAAGAAAGAGAAGCTTGATCTGATCAAGTGCAGATACAATGTGCAATTGCACGATAATAAAAACATCCTATACAATGGCCTATATAGTATGTATAATAGACCTATATAACAAGTATAATGACACATATAATCATCTGGAGCTGGATCTGTCATTCTGTAAATGTGACCTTTATGTCCTAATGAACACATTCACTGGTTAATAAATGTCTGGAAGTGACTTTCAGGGGGTATCCTGTCTTTGGAACTTCTGCAGTGCATGTGTTGTGAAACTTTCACTGAAATGAAGGAAAAGATTTCCATGGTAACCTCAGACAAACCAAAATTCTGTCTATCTGTAATAACAACTATTCTCTATCCAAATGGATTCTAGAGATCTTTGCAATAGTGCATTTGGCTCGCAATAAGTACAGAGTTGTATTAGATGAGAATTCTCTTTCTTCATCTTGAAGATATTTTCTTAAAGACTTTTTCTTCTCTTTACTGAGAAATCTGTCAATCTCACAGTGATTCTTTGTAGGTAATCTGCCATATGCTTCATGTGTTATTTGTTAGCTTTACTATTATCTTAGTTATTAAGCCATTTTTATTAATTTTAATGGGGGAGATACCATGCTTTCTGATTCATGGGTTTATTCAGTCCTAGATTCTCACATGTTACATATATAAAATATTGCCTCTACCCCATGTGTTATTGCCTCATCTTCTACTGTATTATTGTTAAAAACATACTTTAAAAAATATTTTTTGGTTTCAGTATTCCATATGTCTTATCTTCTCTATCATGTTTGCAATATGTGACACAATATAGTTAATTTCTTCATATTTCAGTTTTATTCTTTTTTTTTGCTTCATTTGTCCAATTTGCATGTTAATTCTTCTATTTAATATCCTTTTTAATTATTTTTTTTTTTTTAAGATCTTGTTTTTATTTGAGAAAAAGAGAGAACACATATGAGTGAGGGGAGGAGCAGAGGGAGAGGGAGAAGGAGAAGCAGACTCCGCACTGAGCAGGGAGCCAGACACAGGGCTCCATCCCAGGACCCTGAGATCATGACCTGAGCCAAAGTCCAGGGCTTAACTGACTGAGCCACCCAGGCACCCTTATTTGATATCCTTAGCAGTGAAAGTCATTGGGGAATGGATGGTTGGTTGGTTTCTATTGCTTATTACTCATGACCACCCAGGTCTATACATTCTATTTAGCCCACTCATGATTTCCCATATAAGTTATTACCTATAAAGACACCATAGCATGCATTTACATATTGAATTTCCTGTATGTCTCTTTAACCAGAACCAGTCCGTGAGTGCAGTGGTTATTTTTCCTTTATCGTTTACTATAGTATGCCTAGAATCTAGAACAGTATTTAATGTTTAATAGGTTCTTAAATAATATTTGTTGAATTGATGTTGAATGAATGGGATTGAATGGTGTGATTTGTTTGCAAACATGGTTATTTGAATTTCATCTGGGGAAATTCTAACAAATCTGTTTGGAGATTTATTCCCAGAGAGAACTTTTGTTTATTCTTTGAATAGCGTTGTGGAGCATATAGGACACTTAAATAAATGTGCAGTATTGAGGTCCCACGAATGTGCATGCAGTGTGAACTTAACCTCAAACTTCCATGAATGTCAACCAGTGATTAAGGATTCTCCTTAAGAAAACCTTCTTTTCATGCACCCATAACCTAGTGGCAAGTGTCCCTTTTATCTTTTTTGGATTCTTTTGTTTTTTCCTGGTACACAATCTTTCATTGAGGGTTTTGTTTGTGTGGACCCTGGGTTTTTGATAAGTAGGACTTAGGTCTCTTCTTTTCAGCACAACCATGAAAACTGTTCCCATTATAACACTGTAACTAGTAGTTGTCTTATGATAGCTTCATACCTGTTTTGGATTCATATGAACACTTCATTTTTGATATCTGAGGATTTCCCATATTTTCTTGATATCTCAGTATGTTTTTTAATTAACTATTTTTAAAATAATTCTAAGCATTTAGGTTTGTTTGAAACAGTAAATTTTTCAGGTAACTGAATATTGCTGGAATTATTTGAAAAATTTTAGAAGAAAAGTTAATATTAGAGTAGAAAATCTGAAAATATAGGTAAAAAATTTACTAGCAACCATTTGAGTATCTACCTCTGCTCTTAAATATATTTTTCATTCTCATTATCCTAGATACATAGCACCAGTAGACAAAGCCAGGTTTCAGATCCTCCTATCAATTTTTTCCCATTTGGAACACTACTTAACATTTCTCAAGGTCTGCAGCAGATGAAATATCAAAAAGACAGTCTCTATGAATCACTAAAAAAATATTCTTCTCTGGTAAGAGACCTAGTCTTATTTCCTTTCCCACTCTTAGAATAGTGTTTATATGCTAGAATGCAGTGTACTTTGAAAAACTCCAAGTACTGACTTAACTTGATACTCATTCAGTGTTAGTTATCTGAAATGGATTGACTCCTCGATTGGTTGTAAATTGATGAGATTAGTTACGTTTTGGCCATGGAAATCCTAGAAAATTTTTTAAGCAAAAGCAAAGAATGTTTTGTTTTATTTTGTGATGAATCCAATAGTTCGGTGTTTTGAAGGAGATAAAAGAATGTTAGATTTACTTGGGTAAATTTATTAAATGTTCTTTGAGTCCAATGAGTTGTTAAATGGAGTTATGTTTATTTCTTTTCCAAAGACAATGAAGGGCAAATAAATGGTAGTCAAATATATTTTACAAAGTTTACATTTAAAATAATTTCATTAAGAAATGCTTAGTCCACATCTTTGTTTTCTTTTTTTTTTTTTTAAAGATTTTATTTATTTATTTGAGAGAGAGCATGAGAGACAGAGAGCATGAGAAGGAGGAGGGTCAGAGGGAGAAGCAGACTCCCTGCCGAGCAGGGAGCCCGATGCGGGACTCGATCCCGGGACTCCAGGATCATGACCTGAGCCGAAGGCAGTCGCTTAACCAACTGAGCCACCCAGGCGCCCCACATCTTTGTTTTCTTAAGGGACATTTTACTCTTCAGTGTAAATAAACTTCTTAGCATTTGGATGTTGAATGCGAAACAGATTTGTCTTTTTTTTTTTTCTCCCCATTTTGTAAATGTGCAAAGCAATGGAATGGATCAGCAGATATTAGAAGTATAATTTTTGAGAAATTGGAAGTGCAATTTGGTTGAAATTTAAACTAAATTCCTAACAACACTCAGGCTTTTTGTTAACATATATTTATTTGTTCGTTCACTAATTGCCTGCTGATTGGATGTCACTTTTTTTGTTTTGTTTTGTTTTACTTTAAATGATAAAATAAATGGCCAGAATAGTATAAACTCAAGATAATGAAGAAGTCACCACTTTGAAAAAAAAAAACCACTTGAGCGTGGAGTTGTAGGGGATAGATATAATTTGTGATAATTCCCTCTTTACTGGGATTCTAGTTAGAAATGATGTGTTAAATTACCTCCTTATCAATTCTACAGCGTTGATTTGCTTTATTAATCCCTCATCATATCTCTGACACTATTGATTTCAATCAAATTACAAAATAATAAAAAAACTTTAAAAGTCAAACTAAAGTTGTTTATGTATAGCAACCTAGAGTTTGAAGCAAAGTATTCCAGAATTAAAGAAATAACAGGTAAGTGTATATATGCATGGTTTCTTTTTTTTTTTTTTTAAGATTTTATATATTTATTTGACAGAAGGATACATAGCGAGAGAGGGAACACAAGCAGGGGGAGTGGGAGAGGGAGAAGCAGGCTTCCCGTGGAGCAGGGAGCCCGATGCGGGGCTTGATCCCAGGACCCTGGGATCATGACCTGAGCCAGGGCAGACGCTTAATGACTGAGCCACCCAGGTGCCCCTATATGCATGATTTCTTTCTAATAAACATTCTAGATTGTAGATTTATTTCTCTTTCTTGAGAAATTCTAATGGAAAAAGGCTTAAATTTTCAATTGTTATGCAAATTATCAGCAATTTCACAATTTGTTTATAACACTATTTTCTGTCTAATAATGAATTACTGTAGGCAAAAGGTAGAATAAAATTGTTAATTATTGGGGCACCTTGGTGGCTCATTCTGTTAAGTGTCTGCCTTGGCTCAGGTCATGATCCCAGAGTCTTGGGAATGAGCCCCACATCAGGCTCTCTGCTCAGCTAAGGGTTTACTTGTCCCTCTCTCTCTGCCCTGCTCATGATCTCTCTGTCAGTTTCTCTCTCTCTCAAAAAAATAAATAAAATCTTTAAAAAAATAACTAATTATTTTTTCTGTATAAAACCCCCAAACAGGGCGCCTGGGTGGCTCAGTCGGTTAAGCGACTGCCTTCGGCTCAGGTCATGATCCCGGGGTCCTGGGATCGAGGCCCGCATCGGGCTCCCTGCTCTGCGGGAAGCCTGCTTCTCCCTCTCCCACTCCCCCTGCTTGTGTTCCCTCTCTCGCTGTGTCTCTCTCTGTCAAATAAATAAATAAAATCTTAAAAAAAAAAAAAAAAAGATGAAACTCTAAAAAAAATAAATAAATAAATAAAACCCCCAAACACTTTCAAAAATAGGAATTTTATTTTTTCTGATAAATGTTTCTGATCATTTTTGTTTTTTTTTCTTCCAACTATTTCAATTTCCATTTCTTTTTCACTGTCCTTCTAAATAATTTCTCCTAAAAATATTGTAAAAGTCATACTGGGGATCTTTTTTTTCCAATTACAATCTTGCCATGTATATACATATATATTTTGAAGTATAGTTGAAATGAAATCTTATACTAGTTTCAGGTGTACAACATAGTGATTCAACAATTCTATACATAGAGAAATGCTCACCACAATAAGTAGAGCATCAACCTGTGACTATACAAAGTTATTAAGTATTGACTGTATTTCCTATGCCATATCTTTCATCCCTGTGATTGATTTGTTTTATAACTGGAAGTTTGTAACTCTTAATCTCCTTTACCTACTCTGCTAATATTTTGTTGAGAATTTTTGCATGAATGATCATGAGGGTTATTGATCTGTAATTTTTATTTATTTTATTTTTGTTTGTAGTGTCTTTATCTGAATTCATATCAGAGTAATGTTGGCCTCATAGAATGTTCGGAAGACTTTCACAATCTTTTATTTTTTGGAATAGTTTGAGAAGAATTGGTATTAACTCTTTCAGTGTTTGGTAGAATTCACCTTTGAAGCCATCTGGTCCTAGACTTTTGTTTGTTGGGTGTTTTTGAGTACCGATTCTATTTTATTACTATTAATTGATCTGTTAGATTTCCTATTTCTTCCTGATTCAGTCTTGAAAGATTGTATGTTTCTAGGAATTTATCCATTTCTTTTAAGTTGTTCAGTTTATTGGTATATAATTTTTTGTTAGTAGTGTCATCTAATCCTTTGTATTTCTGTGCTGTTGTAGGTTCTCCACTTATATTTCTTATTTGAGTCCTCTTTTTTCCTTGATGAGTCTGGTTAAAGATTTATCAATTTTGTTTATCTTGTCAAAGAATGGGATTTTAGTTTCAATGATATATATTTTAAGTCTCTATTTCATTTCCACTCTGATTTGTATTACTTTCTTCCTTCTATTAAATTTGAGTTGTGTTTGTTCTTCTTTTTCTAGTTCCTTTATGTGTAAAGTTAGATTGTTTATTTGACTATTTTCCTTTTTTTTTTTTTTTGAGGTAGGTCTATATTATTATAAACTTTTTTTTTTAATTTAATCTTATTATGTTATGTTAGTCACCATACAATATGTCACCAGTTTTTGATGCAGTGATCTATGATTCATTGTTTTCGTACAACACCCAGATTCCTCAAAAAATTAAAAATAGAGCTACCCCATGACCCAGCAATTGCACTACTGGGTATTTACCCCAAAGACGCAGATGTAGTGAAAAGAAGGGCCATATGCACCCCAATGTTCATAGCAGCAATGTCTGCAATAGCCAAACTGTGGAAAAAGCCAACATGCCCTTCAACAGATGAATGCATAAAGAAGATGTGATCCATATATACAATGGAATATTACTTAGCCATCAGAAAGGATGAACACCCAACTTTTACATCAACATGGATGGGACTGGAGGAGATTATGCTAAGTGAAATAAGTCAAGCAGAGAAAGTCAATTATCATATCATTTCACTTATTTGTGGAACATAAGGAATAGCATGGAGGACATTAGGAGAAGGAAGGGAAAAATGAAAGGGGAGGGAAATCGGAGGGAGAGATGAACCATGAGACACCATGGACTGAGAAACAAACTGAGGGTGTTAGAGGGGAGAGGGGTAGGGGGATGGATTAACCTGGTGATGGGTATTAAGGAGGACACGTACTGCATGGAGCACTGGGTGTTGTATTTAAACTTTTTTTTTTTAATATTTTTTTTTTTTTTTTTTTTTTTTTTGAGAGAGAGAGAGAAAAAGAGCACGAGTGGCAGGGAGGGGCAGAGGGAGAGGGGAGCATTGTCCCTGTAGAGCAGAGAGCCAGACATGGGGCTAGATCCCAGGACCCTGGGATCATGACCTAAGCTGAAGGCAGACACTTAACTGGCTGAACCACCCAGGCGCCCCTATAAACCTTTATCTTAGTTCAGCTTTTCCTACATCTCAAAAGTTTTGTACCATTTTCATTTGTCTCCAGGTATTTCTTGATCTCCTCCTTGATTTTTTTCATTGACCCATTGATTATTTAGTATCATGTTGTTTAGTCTCCATGTGCTTGTGTTTCTTCCATTTCTTTTACTGTAATTGATTCATAGTTTCATGCTGTTGTGGTCAGAAAAGATGCTTGATATGATTTCAGTCTTCTTAAATTTATTGAGACTTTTTCTGTAGCCTAACATGTGATCTACCCTGAAGAATGTTCCATATTCACTTGAAAAAAATATGTATTCTTCTGTTTTGGGATAGTATATTTTATCTGTTAAATCTATCCATTCTAATGTGTCATTCAAACCCACTGTTTCCTTATTGATTGCCTGGATGATCCATCCATTGATGTAAGTGTGGTCTTAAGGTCCCCTACTATTATTGTATTGCTGTCAATTTCTCCCTTTATGTCTGCTAATATTTGCTTTATATATTTAGGTGCTCCTATGTTGCATGGATAAAGACTTTCAATTTTCATATTTTCCTGTTAGATTGAACCCTTTATCATTATGTACTTTCCTATTTTGTCTCATGTTAGTCTTTGTTTTAAAGTCTATTTTGTCTGCTAGAAGTATTGCAACCTCAGATTTTATTTCACTTCAATCTGCATGGAATATCTTTTTCCATTCCTTCACTTTCAGTCTGTATGTCTTGAGGTCTGAGGTGAGTCTCTTGCAGGCAGCATATAAATGGGTCTTCTATTTTTATCCATTCAGTCACACTCTATTCTTTGATTGGAACATTTAGAACATTTACATTTAAAGTAATTATTGATAGGTATGTCCCTACTGCCATTTTAATGGTTTTCTTGTTGTTTTGTAGTTCTTCTCTGTTTCTTTGTCTTCCTGTTGCTCTCCTCCCTTGTGATTGATGATTCTTAGTGTTATTCTGGATTCCTTTGTCTTTTTACTGTATGTAGTATAGGTTTTTGGTTTGTGGTTGCCATGAGGTTCATATAAAATATCCTAAATATATAGCAGTCAGTATTAAGTTGATGGTAACTTAAACTTAAACATATTTTATTTTATTTTATTTATTTATTTATTTATTTATTTGAGAGAGAGAATGAGATAGAGAGAGCATGAGAGGGGGGAGGGTCAGAGGGAGAAGCAGGCTCCCTGTTCAGCAGGGAGCCTGATGCAGGACTCGATCCTGGGACTCCAGGATCATGACCTGAGCCGAAGGCAGTCGCTTAACCAACTGAGCCACCCAGGCACCCAAACATATTTTAAAAGTACTCCTTTTTTTACTCCCCCTTCCATGTTTTGTTCTACATTTTTGTATTGTACATTTCATATTTTACATCTATAAAATTACTAAGCTTTTTGGATGTAATTGATTTTACTACTTTTGTTTTTTAACTTTCATACTAGTTTTATATGTGATTAATCAACTTTTACTATATATTAGCTTTTATCAGTGAAGTTTTTTCTATTCATAATTTTCTTACTTCTAGTTATGGCCTTAAGTTCCTTCAACATTCCTTATAAGACTCATTTAGTGGTGATGGACTTTTAAATTTTGTTTGTCTTAGTAAGTCTATCTCCCCTTCAATTCTGAGTAATAATCTTGTCATGTAGGGTACTTTTGGTTATAGGGTTTTTTTCAGCACTTTGAATATATCATGACATTCCCTCTGGCCTGCTGAAAGTTTCTGCTGAAAAATCAGCTGATAGGCTTATGAAATTTCCCTTGTACATAACTAGTTGTTTTTTCTTGCTGCTTTTAAGATTCACTCTTTAATTTTTGACATTGTAATTATTATGTGTCTTGGTGTGGACATCCTTGGATTCATCTTGTTTGGTGTTTTCTAGGGTTACTGGATGCGGATCTGTTTCCTTCCCCAGATTAGGGAAATTTTCAGCTATTATTGCCTCACATGAGTTTTATGAAGATTTCTCTGTCTCTTCCTCTTCTGGGACCCTTATAATGTGAATATTAGTATGATTGATGCTGGCCCAGTAGATTGATAATGTGAATATAAGTAAGATTGATTAGTACGATCAATGATTACTATGATTTATTCTTCTGTTTTTAATTTTTTTTTTTTTTCTGTTCAGATTGGTGTTTTCCATTATCCTGTCTTCCAGATTGATCCATTCTTCTGCATCTGCTAATACACTATTGGTTCCCTCTAGTGTATTTTTCACTTCAGTTATTCTGTTCTTCAATTCTGATTGGTTCATATATATATATATATATATATATATATATATATATATATATATAAAATCTCTTTGTTGAAGTTCTCATTGAGTGCATCCAATTTTCTCCTAAATTCAGTGAGCATCTTTATGACCATTACATTAAACTCTTTATCAGGCAGATAGCTTATCTCATTTAGTTCTTTTTTGAATTTATGTCTCATTCTTTCATTTGCAGTATATTCTACTTCCCCCTCTTTTTATTTATTTATTTTTTCTGTGTTTGTCTCTATGAGTGAGGCAAAATAGCTGCCTTACCCAGTCTTGCAGAGTGGTCTTGTTTACGAGCGTTCCTTATGTAAACTCTATGTGCCTGGTGGCTTCAGTTGGCTGGTTGGAGCTGTAGCACGTGAGAGCTCAGGGTGTCCTAGGGAACTCTTCACTGGGGCTTCCCTAATACGACTGCTGGAACTGGGGCAGATACAGGAGAGGTTGGGGGGCAGGGGTTGCATTTTTGTGGCTGGCTGGAGTTGGCATGGGTTAGCATGTAGCAGGCTGGCTAGAGCTCTTGGACCCTGCTTCTATCTGCAATATTAAGGTAGATGGGGAATGTATACAGTGGTGCTGGCCAACACCTCCAACCTACAGAGAGTTCCAGCAATTCTTCCACTGTTTGGTTGATGCAGTAAGGTTAGCAAATGAGTTTCTTTCACTTATTGTCTAGCTGTCTTTCAAATAGCTGTTTTTTGTTTTGTTTTGTTTTCTTTGTTTTTGTTTTCTGTGTCTCAGGAGGGGTAAATCTGGGTGTGGGATCCTTAGTGCAGTCCCTCCTTATTGCAGGTTGCTGCATGGGGGGGTGGGGTTCCCATCATTACCATGTCTTTGTTTCCTGCTCTTTTCTTTATGGTCTTTCTATCCTTTGTTGTGTAGAAGATGTTCAATCAGGTCTCTGTTTTTCTTCAGCGGAATTGCTCTATATGTTGGTTTAGATTCATTGTGTCTGTGGAGTAGGTGAGTTCAGGGTCTTCCTATGTTGCTGTCTTGAACCCCTAGACTTGCCATCTATTTTTAAATTAAGGACTAACTAAACTATGTGAAATGGTAAACAAAAGGGGAAAAAATGCATCTTGACCTTATGTAATATTTCTATGTAACATAAATTCTTCTATAACATATGTATGTATAAAAAAAGTAAAGATTATGTATCTGTTTGAAGGAAAGGGAAACCTAAAGAGTGATTTCCATATTTAAAGAAACTATTAGAATCAGAGTGCATATGCTGTATAAAAAAGACCAAAGGAATTGCATTTTAAGCAGGAAATGGACATTGATAAGAACCTTTGATTGTCATGATCATTTAGTATAAGAGGATATTATTGGAAAGTCTGTAGGCTATTAGTTTTAAGACTTACTAATATGTCCAGAATATCTGCCAGGAATGTTTTAGATTTGGAGAATGATAGGAGGCAAATACCTGAATATGTAAATATTTCTTCTGGTCTAGGATTTGAAGTTTGCTTGGAAATAATTTTTCATGCCTGCTAATCTTTAAGAGAAGTTCTCTGAACACCTGTATAGAGAAAACACTTGAGTTTCAAAGGCCAAAAAGGAAACCAAAGGATTTTTTTTTTTTCAGTTTGAAAGTCCTTTTGTCAAAAACACTAACCGCAAAAGCTGCTAGTAAAAGCAAAGATGATAGTTTGTTAGACAGATTAAATCTGGGTTTTGTTGTTTTTCTCTTGTCAAATTGTATGGAAATCAGTATTTTACTTTTCTCCTAATCAGCTAGTTTTAGTTAGTATCTCTCTATTTTAGATACACAGCTCTCTATTATTATAACCATTTCTAAAGTTTGGGATATTACTCATTTTCACAAGGGCTCAGAATGAAAAAGAAAACTTTTTTTTTTTTTTTTTTTTAATATGAGTTGAATGGATGAAAGACTGAGAGAAAGAGTTAGTGCAAGAGTCAGAAGACTGATTTATGATTATCTCTATGAACTATGATAGGTACAATGACAATGTTTTGGCTCAGTCTTTAAGTGTCTCCTTCAGCTCAGGTCATGATCCCAGGGTCCTGGGATCCAGCCCCACATTGGGCTCCCTGCTCAGCGGGAAGCCTGCTTTTCCCTCTCCCACTCCCCCTGCTTGTGTTCCCTCTCTTGCTGTGTCTCTCTCTGTCAAATAAATAAAGAAAATCTTTAAAAAAATAAAAATAAATAAAAAACATTAAGGTGGGGGAACCCGGTGGCTCAGTCACTTGAGTGTCCAACTCTTGGTTTTGGCTCTGCTCATGATCTCAGGGTGGTGAGATTGAGCCCCGCATCTGGCTCCATGCTCAGCAAGGAGTCTGCTTGAGATTCTCTCTCTCCCTCATCCTCTCCCCCCCATTTATGCATTCTCTCTCTCTCAAATAAATAAATAAATCTTAAAAAACACCTTAAGCGTAACACACATCTTTAAAATTATGAATAGAACATCTGCCAATAATTATTTGGGTTTGGTGAATGATTTGACGCAGGTATCTAGATACCTGTATCTGTTGAAAGTTACTAACATTAAAAATGAATTATTCCTTTAAGAATACTATAATTAAGGGGTGCCTGGCTGGCTCAGTCGGAAGAGCATGTGAATCTTGATCTTGGGGTCATGAGTTTCAGTACCACACTGGGGGGTAGAGATTACTTAAATATTTCTTAAAAATATTATAATGAAATAGATATCATTAGGTGATATCTATCTGCAAAAGTTTGTGTGTGCCGTTAGCACTAATTTGAATTCTGTTAAGCCTGATTTGAGATGCCATATATACTAAATGACTTAATCTAGGATGAAAGTAGAAATCTTTAGCTATATAAATCTAAACATAATAAGAAAAACTTAGATGCAAGTGAAACTATTAATGAAAACGTGATCATTGGAGAATACATTTTTTTTTTTTAAAGATTTTATTTATTTATTTGAGAGAATGAGATAGAGAGAGCATGAGGGAGGTAGGGTCAGAGGGAGAAGCAGACTCCCCGCTGAGCAGGAAGCCCGATGTGGGACTTGATCCCAGGACTCCAGGATCATGACCTGAGCCGAAGGCAATCACTTAACCAACTGAGCCACCCAGGTGCCCGAGAATACATTTTTAAGTAACTATTTTTTTAAAATTAATTTATCCTCAGTGTAAAAATACAAATCACAGAAACTATTAACATTCAGTTTTTTCCTGACCTTGGATATATCTTTATTTCTCAATTCAAAGTCACTATCACTACCAAATTAGATTTACTTACCTTAGATATGTTATCTTTTCCCATATACTCTCTCTCTTTTTTTTTAAAGATTTTATTTATTTTTTTGACAGAGAGAGACACAGTGAGAGAGGGAACACAAGCAGGGGGAGTGGGAGAGGGAGAAGCAGGCTTCCCGCTGAGCAGGGAGCCCAATGCAATGCTCTATCCCAGGACCCTGGGATCATGACCTGAGCTGAAGGGAGACGCTTAACCAACTGAGCCACCCAGGCGCCCCTCCTATATTCTCTTTGTACTTAGGATATATTCATTCAAAACACAATCATTAATTCTGTTAAAAATATATGCACTATGTCATTAAACCCTTGAACTTTCTATATCCATAGGAATGTTTAGGTTTATAGAACATGGCCTGCCAAACTAAGACTCTTGAAATAATTATTTGGTGACAGTTATCTGTTTCTATATTACCCATGGCTTTAGTGGTAGCTAGGGAACCATTTGAAGGATGCTCAAGACAGGAAAGACTTAGGTTGGAATTCATTCTCCACATCCTCTAGCCATGCAGCCACTGGAAAGACTTGGCATTTCTGATGCTTTGTGTATTAATTATTCTGAAGGGTATTATACTTCTTCAGAGACCACATGCAGAGTAATTATAAATTATAATAAAGCATGTTATTTCCCAGGAATATCCTGCTGTATGGTTATAAAATTGTTCTTTATGAATATCCATAAATAGTTCCATGTCATTTATTCAAACAAGACAAATTGTCAATGTGGATTTTTTGACTGAATTAATCAAATATTCACACAAACTGGTTGATTCTGAAATATTTAGACAAATTCATATTGCTGAGAATCTCTTATTTGGCTATTAAGAAAAGAGAATAATTTTATCAGAAGACTTAATTTATGTACCTTATATTTTAGCTAAAACATAGTTACATGTGTCCTTGCAGCAGAATATTATTAATAAAACATTCATTGACATAACCAAATTTGCCAGTAGAGATTATGGAATCTGAAATTTGAATGGAAACACATTGTACAATTCAGAACTATTTCAATGAGGCAAGGATAATCTGTTAGCAAAAAATTAACTTTGGGTGTTGACTGCTGGCTCAGTTGGTGGAACATGACACTCTGGATCTTGGGGGTTGTGAGTTCAAGCCCCATGCTGGGTGTAGAGATTACTTAAATAAATAAACTTAAAAAAAAAAGTTAACTTTGGATCATTAAACTAATCTGAATAATTATGAAATAGAGTCACTATCTGTGTGTAACAATGTAAGTGATATCTTTTTTTTAAAAAGATTTTATTTATTTATTCATGAGAGACAGAGAGAGAGAGAGAGGCAGAGGGAGAAGCTGTGGGACTTGATCCCAGGACCCTGAGATCATGACCTGAGCTAAAGGCAGATGCTTAACCAACTGAGCCACCCAGGCACCCCAGAATGTTAGTGATGTCTAAGGGAGGGGAGATAAGTTTTATTAAGTTGATAAAGCATTTGTGGACCACCTCTGAAAAGTTTCATCTCTTATTTGGTTAATAGGAGAAGGAAAATGTAAATAATTTTAAGTGATTTCTTTCAAAGAAATGGAGTGATGTGACCAAAGGAAGGGAGAAGAGATGTCAGGCCAAGTAACATGTCTGATATCAGACTGTTGTAAATTACAGTGCAACTAAAATTTAAAATATCCTTTATTTCTTCAACTCTAAATGTTTACCAGATTTCCTTACACTAATATTAAATATAGTTCTTTTCTTTATCATTTTTAATCATTGTCTTATTGAAGGAAGACTGATAGGCTATAGTAATATCCATGTATATGTACATAATGTTATGTTGTCATATACCTGATAGAACCACAAAAATAATAAAATGTGAAGTTTCCTCAATTTTTAAATTATGTAATACAATTTTAAATTCTTTCCTTTTATGAATTTTTTATACTTCACCAAAATTATCAAATTCTAAGTTACTCCATGTATATAATGATGAATTTTATAGGAACAATATAAATAATGATTGCAAATTGATACCTTTGAGAAGAATACATTTTTTTGTTTTTAGATTAAATTTTTAGTAAAAATATCCCCCTTTTCTTTGCATAATAAAATAATTATATATTTGGCCGCATGGCATGATTGATTTATTTAATTCCATGTCCCATTTTAAGAGAGATATTCCAAATTAATACTTTGCTGCATAGGAATTAGAAATACCAAATTTTGTATTAATTGATGTTTAAAAATTTCTATTGTGAAAACGATAGTGTTGTTTATGACCAGCATGAACATTAATTAGGCAGTTGTCAATTTCCTCAAGGTGTAAATTGCTACTTAAGGTTCGGAAATAAAATATGCTCAAAAGTACTGGTTGAATATTGTAACAGCACCTTTATCACAGTTACATATCACTATAGAAATATGTCAGAAACTTACACAACTCCTACATTTTCTAAACACGATCTGCAGATAAAAGAAGATTCTCTCTTTTTATAACACTCTGGCAATATTATTCACTTTCAAAAATAATAATCCAGCCCAGTGATGTAGTACATATTCAGAGCAAATCTACCCTCAGAGAGATTTGAGTACTGCCTAAGCAGCATTGTTAAGTGGAAGTGGCACAATGTGGAAACCAGCTCTCCTTTGATTTTAAGCAAATCCTTTTATTTTTTGCTTTTACATCAGTAAAGATTTTTAAGTATTAACCTTTCCTACAGTAGCTTTGTTGAAATACTTCTTAGTGATCCTAAGTAGATTAGCAAAGAAAGATAAGTATGTATGTTGTGCCAACTTCTAACTTGTTTGAGTCAGAAGCAAATCCAAATGTAAACCAGATCCTAAAAAGTCAAAAGAGTTTTTAAATAACTCAATTCATTCTCTCTGTTCCCTCAGGGATCTACCCTCTTCACCAAATAACACCAAATAACTCCTAATCTGTTTAAAAACCACCCAAGCTTTAGTTTTTGGCTGTTATATTTCTTTGTGGGAGACAGCTGTAGAGTAAATCAAGCATCAAATAGACTGTAATTCACCCACCTTTACACTGGTGTGCTTTTTACTGCAAGGTTATATAGCTGTCATAGAATTACTTGATTAGCATTCTTTTAGGGTGAGCAACACTTTAGTGCAAACCCATGAAGCTGAACTGAATCAATAAAGTTTGGTTGACATAAAAATGAACTTTATTGAACCCCACAGAGTAGTGCTTATGACAAAAATCAGGGAAAGAAAGAAATGGAAAATATATTTGTTCTTATTTTGTATTTTATTGTGAGTAATGTTATTTTAAAGATGAATTTGTCATACCTTTCTTGTTGTAAACTTCTTACCAGCCATGGAATAGACTCTAGAAGGTGGTTATTATATGCCTGCAGTGTGTGGAATTATCGGATCATGAAAACTCTTAAAAATTAGGGAAGTCAGGGAGTGGCAAGATCATTTAGAACAATAGACTCCAACTCCAATAATTATTTCCCTATCTAATATCTAGTACTTTTCTTTGTATATCGGCTCCAGTCTTTCTCATTTCTAACCACCTTTGTTGACTGGCTGTTTGTCACTCTTATCTAATGTTCACTGCTTTGGATAATCCTCCAAATTTGACATATTAGAAATTCTGATAGAAAACAATAGGTGATCTCAGCTTCAGTTTACACGTTTCCAGGAAAAGACTTTCACCCTTTTCTATAATCAACCATTTCTCATAAACAGGGAGTTATATTAACAAATCATGTAGGAAAACTATTTGGAACAGAGAGAACACACAGTAACCAAACCAGAAAGAGTACTAAAAAAAAAAAAAAGAGAGAGACAGAGAGAGATACAGACTAAATAAAAGAAAAATAAATAAAATAAAACATCTTAAATAGCCATGTCCACTTGTGCTACCACAAGTTGAATCCACAGCTCAGTTGTACTTGTCAGTTCTTCCTGGTCACTGTTTTGAGTATTTTTAGTCCACCCCCCCCCCCATTCTCTTGAAAGGATAAAGTTGAAATCTTATACTCCTCCCACTTTACCATTCTTGTTGGAGTTTGTTTTATTTGCTTCCTGCTCACTAGAAAATGAGGAAATGAGGTAGAAGAGTGTTAATCAGAAGTGTGAGTGCCATTTGCCACATGCATAGTTTCTCTCCTTCCAATTCACTTCCCAACATTAACCTGTTCCTTTTCAGTTGCAGAGGTTAATGAACACTTAATTTTTTCAAACCAAAGGTCAGGATGTATTAAAATGGAGTGCACAGGGCCTCTAGGTGGCTCAGTCAGTTGGGCGTCTGCCTTCGGCTCAGTTCATTATCCCGGAGTTCTGGGATTGAGACCCATATTGGGCTCCCTGCTCAGCGGGGTGTCTGCTTCTCTCTCTGCCCCTCATCTTGCTCGTGCTCTCTCTCTGTCTCTCTCTCAAATAAATTTAAAAAAAAAAAAAAAAGGAGTGCATGCCATTGAAGTCACCTTAAAATCATTCTGCAACCGATAAGACCGCTCTGTGAATCTTCCTCTCCATGTACAATAATTGTGATTTTTCTCACTAACAGCCTTGCTTTTTGTTTCACTGGGAGAGTCCATAGATCCCTTGCTACTGCTATTCTTTCCTTTACATCCAAGTGAGTGTGTAGGTGTAAATTCTACATGCTTTGTCTAAATCTCCCCTGCCGTTTTTCAATCACAAAGACTTTAGTAATTTAATCTTGTGTTAATCAAAATACGGGTTGAGGACCAGCAGCATAAGCATCCCCTGGGAACTTATATGCAGACGATCAGGCCCTGCTCCAGACCTATGAAATCAGATTTTAATAAAATCCTCCCATGAATTGGATGTACATTAACTTTGGGGTTGAGGGAGGAGAAATGTCTACTGTTCTAGAACCCTCTCAGATAAAAAGTTATCTGATTAACAGATTCCAATTTTGGAGTAACTTTCTTATGTCATTCCTTATCTATATTTCAATAGTATATCCCTTCCTCAAATCTTCAAAATTGCTTACTTGGATAATTATAGTAGGCCTCTAAATTTTGTGCTGATAGTAGTCTAAACTCTCCAAATCATTTCATCCATCAGTTCCAACATGATGTTCCTAAATACTACAATTAATGGACTACATCATGCAAGTACAAATTATCATAATTAGAAATTATATTTTCAATACTTTTCAAATAAAAAAATTAAGTGAATTCTTCTAGCAGACATATCCCTTCATAATCTGACCCTTTCCTTACTTTTAAAACCCATCCCTTGATATAGCCAATTGACTTGCAATTTCCAGAAGTGACTTGCAATTTTAAGTTATTTCATAATTCTGTGAATCTGCTTCTACTAGTCTCATTACATGACAGTCTTCACTTCTCAAAGATACTTTGCACCTCACTAATTCTCCTCAGTCCTCCTGGACTTAATTCTAGTGTCATCTTAGCAATTACCTTAGTAAACCTGATACAATATTTCTTGGTGAACCCACAGCAAGTTGTTATAATTGCTAATGGGAAATATTTACTTGTTGTCCTTCATCTAGGAAATTCAAATTTGTTTAAAAGAGGAGGTAATTGCATAGTTGCCCTTTCATCCTAACTCATCATAAAGTGAGCATATGACCAAGTTGTTGATTAGAAAATGCATGCACGAATGAATACATGCTTTTTATAATAGCCAGACTATGTTTATTCTATGTTTGGGAGTATGCACAAGCTATGCTAGGTTTATATAAACTAGCCCTCAGTGATCCTAACTCTTGGTAGTCACACCCAGTGTAATCTCCTGTGGAGATGAGTTGGGTTGGCTGTCCCTTATGTCTTGTTCTAAGCAATAAAACAAGGCAAAGGAAATGAGATGTCACTTCTGTGATTAGGTTACATAGAACTGTGAATTCTGGCTTTCTCACAATCTCTGTTGTTTGGCTACAACAGTTTGAAACAAGCTGCTATGTGAAGCCCTTGAGACAAGGAACTGAGGATGGTCCTCAGCCAGGAGTCAGCTAGAAACCAAGGCCAACAGGCTCTAGGAACTGAATTCTTCCAGCCGCCACTCAAACTTAGAAGTAGATCTTTCCCCAGTCCAAACTTTCAGTTTAGATTCCAGTTCTAGATGACACATTGATTGCAGACCTGCAGGCAGAAGAGGCAGCTAAACTGTGTCCAGATTCCTGATCCTTAGAAACCGAGATATTAAATGGTTTTTTTACGCTTCTAATTTTGCGGTAATTTGTTATGCAATCACACGCAACTAATACAGATTCTTTAAAGCATTACCTTACCTAAAATTTGTGAGGCCTTAAATAATTCAGAGGTGCTACTCTAATAATAGACAATATTTCAGATGCATTTAGAGTTCAGGGAAATGGTTACTTATTTTAATTCCAGTCATGGAAGCCTGGGATCCTGACAGAAATTATGTGTTTAAACATATAGCCTCATGATTGTTAATGGCGTGAGTATAGTCACTATTTCCCAACCTTCTACATGCCTGGAACTTTACCATTGTGCTTTATGCATTACTGATATTTTGTCATTATTCCTACTTTGATATTACTTAATTATAAATATAAATCTAATTTTTAATTCATTTATTCTCAAAGATTTTATTATTAGGAACTGTTTGTTTCTCATGAACCAGAATATTTAAAAATTATTGAGGATACAAAAGAGTTTTGTTTATATAGATTATATCCATAGTTACTAAATTAGGAAGTAAAAGTAAGAATTTAAAGTGTTAATACATTTATTGATTTAATGATAATGTATATTTCCTATAAAGATATTTTTCCCTGAAGTTGGCTGTATTATTCAAAGTAAAAGAATTGAGGGTAATGGCATCTTTTTACATTTTTCAACTCTCTTCTATATTGCTTCATGTAAGAAATCTGGATTCTCAAAAGTCTTTTTGCATTAAATCACACATTATTATAGCCCTTGGAAAAGTTCACTGACATTAATGAGTAAGAGCAAAAAAGTAGATAATATCCTAGTATCAGGATGAATATATTTGTGACCTTTTGGCCCCACTGAAGGGTCTTAGTGGCATGAAAGACAAGATCACACTTTGAGAACTGTTGATTTACCAGTACTCTATTTTCTCTTCTGTTTTGAAAACTAATAAGCCTCCTTCCAGTTTACTGTTAATTAGCACGCTTATTTAACCAGTCATCATACTAGTTTACAGTACTATCCATCAGTTTAAGTTTTGATCTTTTTCTCCAGGAAAGAAAGAGAAAGTTTCAGATGTGCTGAAAGACAAATACATAAATACTCTCTGATCTCTTTATTTTTCAATTTAAAAACTAAATTAGAGAAACAATCCCTACCCATTTGATGTAGTTGGATGTGTTAGGGTACTTCAGAGAAACAGAACGAACCAGTAGGAAGTCTATGTAGACACATAAAATATTTATTATGGGAATTAGCTTACGGAGGCTGAGAATTCTCAATACTTGCCCTCTGTGAGCTGGAGACCCAGGAAAGCTGGCAGTGTAATTCAGTTTGAAGGCCAATGAACCAGGAGGAGTTGGCGCTATAATTCTCAGTCCAAGGCTGATGGCCTGAGAACTGAGAACCTAGGGGAGGGAGAAAACAGATGTCCCAGCATAATAAGAGAGAGAGTATCTGCCATTCCTCCATATTTTTGTTCTATTTAGGCACTTAACTAGTTGGGTGATTGCCCACCCATGTTGGTGATGGTTGATCTTCACTCAGTCTACTGACTTAAATGTTAATCTCTTTCTGAAACACTCTCAAACACTTGACTAGGACATACCTAGTCAAGTTGCTACACAAAATTAACTATCACATTGGATTTTAGCACATTTGTTATATATAGCTCCTGGTGATTTCCACTTACATTTCTAAGTCATGCTTTATAAGGCAATGCTGGTAACTTAATGAATATTTAGCCTTATAATTCATATTTTGATTTTTATTTCTGAAAATGAGACACTGAGCATTCACCCTCTTTTAATAATTGTCTAAGTCTCAGATTTAAGTTATTATCAGCATTAGTTTTATTTTGAATGTCTGACTAACTTCTTAGAGCAAAGATATGAGAGTAATCTGGCTATGATTTTTATTACTCTAGAGAATGTCTGAACCAGAATGGAAAAACAAAGTAAATATTCTGTCTAATATTTCACATACCTTGACCTGCTATACTCTTACTGTTCTTATTATATGTAATTCAAGGAGAATGTATATTTTTCTGAGGATTGTATAAACTGATTCTACAAGTCTGGTTAGCCAAAATACAAAGCTGGGTTATAATACTTTAAGTATAATACAACCCACTATAATTATCATTAGGGATTTAATTTTTTTCTTAAATATATTGATGTAACTCACATTCAAGCAAACTGGAAGATATTCATGTACATATTTTTCACCTGTCCAGGACTTTAATGTATTCCCTGCTAGTTACAATACTCATTTCCTTTTGTACATTAGTTTGAAATGTATGCTTTTAAGAGAAATCATGAAATCTACACCTGTTATTTTAACTTGGGAATTATTTAAATTGAGGGATTAATTCTTAATCTTCACTACTGAAAGTTTATCAGCAAGTGTGCTTAATAACATTCCTTAAATCCTAATTTTATGAAGGAAGAGAGTCTTATTTCTGGTACTGGGGAATCATCTGATATACTAAAAACAAACAAACAAACAAAACCAAAAAAACTGTTCCTGGAAACTACTGTACTTGCTATTCTTTGGTTGCATTTCAGAAGTCCAATATGTTCTCAAAATAATTAATGAAGTAAATATCTCATAACTTATGGGCAGGTAAAATAAGGCAATTATGAAAATATTGAAAGGATAATTACATAAACATTAACTAAGAGAATATTATTGATTGTTCAAATAATCCACACTTGCCAAATATTTATCATCATTCACTGTGAATTTAAAATATTCAAAATTAAGCATAGACACGTTTATGGGTAACTCTTTTCTTTTCTTTTTTTTTTTTTTTTTAATTTATCTATTTTGAGAGAGAGAGTGAGAGGGAGAAAGAAAGAGAGAATCTCAAGCAGACTCTGCACTGAGTGCAGAGCCCGACATGGGGCTTGATCTCACAACCCCGAGATCATGACCTGAGCAAAGCCAAGAAATGGATGGTCAACAGACTGAGCCACCCAGGCACCCCAGGATATTTCTTATAGTTGTAGTCCATAAGCTTAAAGTAAACATATGTAAACAATAAAAATAACTGACCACAAATAAGAGAAACAAAAATTGTGGAAGAAGTTTTAATAAACTAATTTCTTAAATATTGAAGTTGAAATTGCACAGTGTTTGTGCTATAAAGGGCATTTGCATTTAAAATAGTGCATTTTAAATTTTGAAATAAGTTTAATTTATAATTATAGCATCATTGGATCATCTCCATGTTTAAAAGGACGGAAATTTATGCTCCGATTATGATACTAAATGTGAATATTTTATTGCCAAAGATTTTGATTATTTCTGACATCCTTATCAAATATGTTGTAAACATGTTTGACTTTAGTGCAAATGTTATGTTTTCAAATTATATGAAATAAGAGAGAAAAATAAGTGAATACTGCATGAATCATATACTTAATTAATAAAACACATTTGAAGATAAAATAACCAGATGACAAATTTTATATATTTTATATAAACCTTCAAGTTACTGAGAGTATATTTTCAATGTTTATGTTGTGAAAATTAAAATCTCATTTCTATAAAATATGTAAATCATGATATATGTAGTAAATTCCTCATATGTTTATGAGGAAAGACGTAATACTTTCATATCTATGTCTTTTCCTACTTTATCTAGGCTCCATCTCAGAATCTGCATAAAAATTACACATTTTCATATTGGAGATCTCAATGAATCTTCTTATAATAGTTACATAATAAGTTGTTAAAGAAGGATAATGCAAGGATAACCAGTTATTACTGTGTATGTTTGAGTTCAAATATATATTAGCACTGCTGTATTTTTAAGGATTTTCATAATTTGGAAATTTAACATACAAATACTGCACATTGAGACAAAGATATGGAATGAAAATTATATAGATGTTGAGGCATTTGGAAATTGAATCAGTATTGCATTTGTTAGATATCTGAGTACTGTCTGCATTTCTCACCAGGAAGGGGTGCTTCTTAAGCTCAACTACACATTGAGACTCATGAGACTACACAATGTAATATTTGCCACAATCTACTCAAAAGGATATAGGGCGGAAACCTCAGCATGCCAGGAGGGCCACGGCAGGTGGTTCTCCTCAGTAGGAGTCTTGCAGCAGTTCTTGTAACAATCCATAAAACCATGATGAGTGCTCTTTTTCCCAGGTAACAAATCAGGTATAGGAGATAAAATACCCCACCTACAGGTGTGGAGACCACTCTTGATTAAAAGCCTCACATCCCACAGGATCCATAATCTTTTGTACCAACATAGACCTTTCAAGGATCCCACAGGGTTCATGCCCAATTATGAAAGTCTCCTTACTCAGGACAATCTCACAATAAGGCTTCCTGTCAAGTATTTATTGTCTTCTGGTTTAATCCAGCCTACAAGGAAGGGGTCATTTTACCATAAGCTATGTTGCTTAGTAACTTAGTTGACAATAGCATCCCTACCTGTTTCTACGGAAACAAACCTAAGAAATGTAACTGAAGTTAAAATTCTCATGTAGAAGAATGATCTGTTAACCCTTTGCCAACACCATTCCAATGTGTGTGTGTGTGTGTGTGTGTGTGTGTGAATATGCATTGCTGTTTCTTAACTGTTCATCATCTTCATGCACAAAAAAGGCTAACTTGGAAGGTCGTTAACAAATACAGAGTAATCCGAGGCTGAGGCTTATGTAACATTTATGTAGAGTTTCTTCTTAGAGTCAAGCTGTAGGTATGGTCCACAATGCATTTATGGTGACATAAGGCATTGTGTGGTCAGTAAAATTTATATTTAGTCAGACTGGATTCATATATATTACTATGTAGCCCTCAAAATCCCTATCAACAAGAGTTTTCATTGACAAGGAAACCAAAGGAAGAAAAATTTGAAAATGGAAAGGTATGCTCACTATGGAACACCTGCTTAAAATTCTAATCAAGATTGGAAACCTGGCATTTATTAGTGACCTTAGTGAGAATGATTTTAGTGGCATATTGCAGGAGGACTGGGATTGCAATGGGTTGAAATATGACTGGGAACTGAAGTAGTGGACATTATTACTACATAGATGTGAAGGTGATAAATAATAAGGCATAGAAATCAAATACTTTTCAAGTATGAAATCTGAACCTTTTAAAAAATTGATGAGAAAAATATGTTAAAATAGTCAATATTAAAAAATGATTAACACTGTTAAATGGAATAGATTATACCTTAAAATTTGCAGATCATTATAAGCCCCCAATTTCAAAAATAGCTATAGGACATTGTATAGGTGTCGAGCTAAGAGCACAGATTTGACAGAAAATGAATGCTTTATGGTTAAAAAACCCATTGTCATTTAACTCACTCATGAATGAAAGCCTCTGGTAAATGAATTTTGTATTTGGTTCTCAACAATATTAAGCATACTTCAGATTATAGACATTTGAATTTCTTAAATACACAAATAATGAATGAAAAAACATATGCAGTGAAAAGAATGGAAAAGTATATATAGTCTTTAATGAAAATGATAATTAATGGTACATACATTTTAATATTTTATCTAAGTAAAGCTGTTGACATGAATTTTAAGTACATTCACCTTGGCTGTAAATCATCACCCGACTTTGCAAATCTTACTCGTATATAATATAATAGTCATTGATCAGTGTCAGAATTTCTTTTTTAAGATTTTATTTATTTATTTGACAGAGAGAGACACAGCAAGAGAGGGAACACAAGCAGGGGGAGTGGGAGAGGGGAAAGCAGACTTCCCTCTGAGCAGGGAGCCCAATGCAGGGCTGGATCCCAGGACCCTGGGATCATGAACTGAGCCGAAAGCAAATGTTTAATGACTGAGCCACCCAGTTGCCCCATCAGTGTTAGAATTCTATGACACATACATTTCTCTCAAATCATTGGGTTAAATCTAGCTTTCAAAAACTTAATCTTTAAGGCATTGAATATTTTATTTTTTATATTTTTTTATTATGTTATGTTAGTCACCATACAGTACATCATTAGTTTTTGATGTAGTGATCCATGATTCATTGTTTTCATATAACACCCAGTGCTCCGTGCAGTACGTGCCCTTCTTAATACCCATCCCCGAGCTAACCCATCCCCCCACACCCCTCCCCTCTAAACCCTCAGTTTGATTCCCAGAATCTAGAGCTACCCTATGACACAGCAATTGCACTACTAGGTATTTACCCTGAAGATACAGATGTAGTGAAAAGAAGGGCCGTATGCACCCCAGTGTTCATAGCAGCAATGTCCACAATAGCCAAACTGTGGAAAGAGCCGAGATGCCCTTCAACAGATGAATGGATAAAGAAGATGTGGTCCATATATACAATGGAATATTACTCAGCCACCAGAAAGGATGAATATCCACCATTTGCATCAACATGGATGGAACAGGAGGAGATTATGCTGAGTGAAATAAGTCAAATGAACCATGAGAGACATTGAATATTTTATTAAAAACTGATAGGGGTGCCTGGGTGGCTCAGTCGGTTCAGTGTCTGCCTTCCTCTCAGGTCATGAACTCGGGGCCCAGGGTCAGGCTCCCTGCTCAGGGGGGCAGTCTGCTTCTCTCTCTGCCCCTCCCTACTCATGCTTTCTCTCTTGCTTGCTCAAATAAATAAATAAAATGTTTTTTAAAAAAGTGATAAAATCGATAGATAGTAGGGGATGCTGTACATGTGTGGGAACAGGTTTATGAGAATTCTGAAATTGCTCGATTATGCTGTGAACCTAAAACTGCTCTAAAAAAACAAAATTTATTAAAAATCAATAGAATAAAGTAATGTCAACATGTTCTCACAGTCAGTTAAAAATGGAAATGTTATATGCCGTTAAAGGTCTTATAAAACTAAGTTGAATAGTTTTCCAAGTTAATCCACGTAGTGCTGAGTATCATGCAAGCCAGTACTTCAGAAGGAAAAGTTTAAACAAATATCACAAAGTGTAAAATTGAAAAACTAACTCACATATATTAAGAATGCTTCTATGTGTATCATATGTTTAATACTTCTACACAATCTTATATACTCAAATTTCACACAAAATTTTTGAATACATCAAGCATATGTTAAGAAATACATTAAAACTGATTATATATGTACAGTTCTTTCTATTGATGACATACTAAGTCTTTTCACAAAAGTCAGCAGTTTAGAATTATTCTGTATGGCTTTGAACAGATCAAACACTTAGTCTAAATTAGAAAATGAAACCATTGATGAATTAAAAAAAGCATAGTGAAGATCAACTTACATAACCCCGCATCTTGGAAGCCTGGTCTGAATTGTCCAGGCAAACTTAAATACATACTATGGATCCATTTCGTTTGACCTATAGATCCTTCCCTTTATATTTCTGTTGGGGAATCTGTGCTCCTGAAATGGTCGTAGTCTGTGTTCTTATCATTATCATATGCCCACCCCATTCTGTAGTACAAGAAATATATTAGGATAATTAATTTTGAAAGACTGAATGCAAGACTAATGACAACAGATTTGATTTAAAAATGGTTCTTTTGTTGGCGCCAGGTTGATAAAATTAGACCTGGTTATTTTAGGTTCCAAGGGAATGAGAACACTGAGACTGTAGTCATTATGTTGGTTCTAAATGGATTCATTCAACAGAAAGTGAACATAAAATTAACAATGAAGAAAAAAATTACCTAATTCTCCTGGCTGATCTTCCTAGGGAAATTGAGCTAGAGTATATATTGTTTTATAAAGGTGGAAATTAATATATGCTAACAATTCTTACTTTTAAAATGCTTATACTATTTTCTCATTGTTCACTTTTGCTTTCAATATGTTCATATTGAACATATTGGTTTTTTCTATTAATTTTTTTTGTTATTTCATTCAAATCCACCTCAGTCATATTGCATATCCACAGGATGATATTATAATAGGATGACATTTTCTCTCAATAATCACTTTTACTTGAACGAAATCCGTAAAATAAATGAGACATTGGTATCTTTTTGAAGGGGGAACATCTTTTAAAAAATATATTTTATTACAATAAGATATAGTATCTTTCATGGTAATCTTCCTATATCCACCACATCGAGTTTATTTTAAGTGACCCAGTGTCCTAGGATGTGTGGGTCCAAAGATCTTTAAAATGTGTTTGTTTTTAAAATATTTATATTCTCTTTTTTTTTAAAGATTTTATTTATTTATTTGACAGAGAGAGACACAGCGAGAAAGGGACACAAGCAGGGGGAGGACCAGAGGGAGAAACAGGCTCCCCACTGAGCAGGGAGCCTGATGCGGGGCTCCATCCCAGGACCCTGGGACCATGACCTAAGCCAAAGGCAGATGCTTAACGACTGAGCCAGCCAGGTGCCCCTATTTATATTCTCTTTATAGGAAATATTCTTTGAATATATAATTCATGTTACAAAATAGAAACAATTACCCCAGCCAACTTTGGTTTAAGAACAAAAGAATAAGAATAGAATTAAGAGTTCCCATGAATTTACTTTACTTTACTAGAAATACAATTAAGAAAATTTGGCATACCGTCTGAGGATGGGAAAATAATTGATGTGATTTATTTTGAAATTATTAAATGTTATGCTCCATCTATGAGTTGTATCATTAGGCTGGTTTCTGCTTCAGAATCCATGGTATTTTGAACAGAAATGATTAAAGAGGTTATTAGCAAATCTACAAAGAACAGGGCACACAGTGTTTAAACATTACCCTATCATCTGGGCTACAACTGTTCAGCATCATTATGTTTCCACAATAGCAATTTACTATAATACTGAAGAATAAGTAATCAATATAGGCAGGTAGTGCATGTTATGCTAGAAAAAGGTGCAGCCTCCTCTGTTCCAACCTTTACAAATCAATAAGCAGTCCTCTTCATAAGTTAGCCTGTTAGTCCTCATTTCAGATGGCAGTGAAAGGCATGAGCTGTAATTATCAAGCTAAAAATTGTTCCAGAGTTTACCTTACTGTTTGCAAAATGTGATTTGATTTGTAACTCAATGAGAAATAAAAATAAGATGTATCGCTATAATAGAAACACCACTTGAAATCATGATGACTGTAAGAATATTAAAGTGCTCACCGTGTGTAGTTGCCTAAACCAATACTGGGAATGTTGTAGATGCATATTAAACCAAGAAATTAGCAAACCTAAAAGGAATATTTACTCTTCAATGCAAATGAGTTTAGTTTACTTTCTGCCTTATCCTCCCATCAAGAGCTACTGGTTTTCAATTTGGAAAATTTCAGCTGGATAGCTATTATCACTAACATTGATAAACACCTCTGTGTGGCTTAATAAATAATGTGTAAAAGTCACTGCCCTAAAACATAGGATGTGTGATTTTTATTTGAAAATATCTCAGACATCATCAAGAACACAGCTTCAGTATGCAGATGGGGAATCTGAGGCCCTGAATACTCAAACAAAAGCAGCACACATCATCTTAAGTTTGTTTCTGTGCTCTGACGGGAAGCTGAATCTTTTGATTTTTCCTGTGTTTACCCAGTATTCTCATGTGTTGTGGTGATACCCCCCAAATGATGCTGCTATCATGGAAGATGTAGTTATACCGGGTATGGATTATTCAAGTACCATTTGTACCAATAAACATTGCTTGGTAAACTGGACTACACCATCCTAAATTCTGTGAATCCCAGAGGCCCTAGGTTTTTTATTGGTCTGATTACAGCTAAGAAAGTATGGCTTGCTAGAGAGAAGTGTGTTCGAATGTGAGGACGGCAACGTTGAGCTCTGTCTCTGATATCAGAACTCCAGTTCCCATTACTGTGCCTATTATTACAATTAATGAATACTCTCTTAAATTCTGTAGTTGCAGATAAGTGTAACAACCGTGGAATAGAAGATGTGTATGTTGCTAATTGGTGAATTTTTATCTATTTTCTTATAAACAAAAGAAACACAGAAGTCTATTAGCAAAGCTATATATATCAGATAAGCCCCCTATAGCATGATCTCCGTAAATGTATGCACAAACAATGGTGAGAAGAATTTAGAAGGAACATGCTGAATGAACGGGGGAAATTCTATTCCAGGAAACTGAGAGATGAGCGCAAAGCTTGAATGAGAAGAGTATAAATAATATAAATTGGGGAATTACACTTGAAAGCTGTTGTCCTTTAAGTTTAATTTTGAGTTCATATTTTTCATGAAACAGATCTTCACTGCAGCCATAAAAATTTTGTGATTGATGGTGGTGAGAGCTAAGTTGGAAAAAATGAGCGACGACCTATTTTGTTTTTGCCTTAGAGTAAGTTTTAAAAAGTGTTTGGGAGTGAAATGGAGACTGAACATCAAACCAAATGATCCATGTTAGTTAAGTTTATTTTCTGAAAATGAAATTTGAGTTTCAATGTGTTCATTTCAACTAAGTGTTAAGTACTATTTAATTTATGATTCTTATAGAGCATTTTTGTCTTCAACTGAATATAAATTTGACTGATGAAGTTCATCGACTCTATGTGTAAAACTCCCCAACATTTCCCATATCATATAGGATTTAATGTAATCAGTGTTAATTAATAATTACTAAAGTTGCAAGGTTTCTTCACAAATCCCATTAAGCCCATACTGTTAATGATTTTCTTGCAGAGAAAATTAAATATCTGATTCCTAATACATTTCTATTTATAATAATATTTTAATGATATTTTTTGAATTAATAAGGCCACATATTTTATAGCAGATGGGATTTTCTAAGATATTTATCATGAATCCATTGATACTTAAAGTGCTACTCAACTAGACTTATAGATTTACATAAATAAGCATAGTTCTGGTGATTTAGTGCATTCTGCTAGGCAAAAGATTAAAAACGAATGTAAAAAGTTAATGTTCATTTCCCAAATTCAAATCCCTTTGTTTAATACTAATGGCTCATTTCTTTCCCATATGATAATCATTTAAGTGACAGTATATGCTAGTATGAAAAAGAAAAAGCATGACAGAAAGAATATGAGGCATAATTACTCATGATATTAAAAAATACCAGAAAAGAAACAAAAGGCTTACTGATGAGGACTTTGAACTTGTTTTGAATTTCTGTGGGAGGGAGAAAGACTCAGTGGATCCAGTGTTCCATTTTTCTTCTATGTCATCCATATTGCCATTACTGCCATATTGATTACTTTGATCAAGATCAGCATGCATTTTCAATACCTATATGTACTTTGATGGTTATAATCTCCTAATTGTATTACTCATACAAGTTTAATTTCTCTTATATGAAATAATGTTAAACGCATTTCATATCAAACTTAACAATCTGAGTTTTCATTATATATATATAAATATTGACTATTGGTGATTTAAATATATATTTAAATTTTACTCATGTTTCTTAAGTAGTATGCTTTTGAAGGTAATCCAGATGTAATCACTGAGTTATTGTAGTTTACTTCTAATAAAAACTAAATAATGTGTAATTGAAGAAGACTGACCTTGGTACAAAATCTTTTGTAATTTGGCATTGTCACAAATATACTGACCCTCCATTTCCAAATCTGCATACTAGGGAAGGGAGGATTCCTGAATCTATAGAAGCCCTTAGAAGTTTGAACTCTTAACAGTTTAATTTCTATAAATAGTATCTTTTGATATTTTTTATCATCACAGTAAAATAAATTTAAGTGTATGGCTATATAACGATTGAAAAATATGAAATCTTATCAATATGTATTCATTTGGAAAAAAATATTACCAATGATGTTCCATATCAAATGCTTTCATATTTATGGTGAAGATACCTAGAAGTTTTAAATGTCTGTCCAGCAATTCTCCCTTCTTTCCATAATCAAGTCTGTTCTACATATGATCTTTATGTGTATTTGAAGTAAACTTCTGACTGTGAAATACGACATTTAATTGTTGTAGTTTCTACAGCAATATCATGACTTATTATTCCCTTACTCTCTCTCTGCCTACTTATTGATACCTCCAGTCATTTCATTCTGTAGTATTTAATTTCCCTAATATTCCCAGAAGACCCAGACTGTTGCTTGAACTAGTCTCCCACAACTCTGATTTTTTTTTCATTGTTCCTGCCCAAAGACTATTGATCTTTGATCAACTGAACACTTGCATAAATATCTTTTTCCTCTATCACTGAATACTGCTAGAGAAAAATACACTACCTTATTTATTTTTCTCTAAATCAGTGATTTTCTTTTAGCAGTAACAGCAGTAGCTTTTTTCCCCTAAGTCAACAAGTTTTTTTTTTTTTTTTTTAAGTGGTTTTTATCATATTTTTCTTATTTCTCTTTCACAGTCAAACTTCTCAGTTGCAGATGACCATGCTTGCTCCATCATACATAAAATTGTGGTAGGACAATGTCCCTAACTGCCTACCTCACATCTATTTGCTTTAGTGGGAAAGAGGAGCATGTGAGAATTAAATCATACATTATAAAGTGTGCAATCTTGTGAGAAGACACATGTTTTAAAAACTCACTATATAGGGCGCCTGGGTGGCTCAGTCGTTGAGCAGCTGCCTTCGGCCCAGGTCGTGATCCCAGAGTCATGGGATCAAGCCCCACATCGGGCTCCCTGCTCCGCGGGAAGCCTGCTTCTCCCTCTCCCACTCCCCCTGTTTGTGTTCTCTCTCTCGCTGTGTCTCTCTCTGTCAAATAAATAAATAAAATCTTTAAAAAAAAAAACTCACTATATAAATAAGCATATTTCATAGGTGTTATGAAAGAAAATTCAAGGTGTGATAAGAATAAGTAGTCACTGTAAGGGAAGGCCTTTATGAGCAAATGACTCTTGAGAAGACCCAAAGTGGAGTAAGAAGAGTAGACAAGTGATAACTGAGGGGAGGGGACTCTCAGACAAATGGTGTGGCAAAGGAAGAGATCCTCGGATGGACAAAGAAGTTTCATAGCTCTTCTGAGTGATGCTTACGTAAATAGGTATGAGAGTCATTTGCTAGAAATTCTGCATTTATCTCTCTGAAGAACAAAAGAGCAAAGAAGTGTGGAGGACATCATACAATAGCTTTATGGACAGCCTGGAAGTGTAATAACAAATGACAGTAACATGGCCCAGACTAACTGTAAAGGAGTCCAGGACAGTTAGACCTCCAAAGTGGCCAGTAAGAGGCAACGGGATGCGTAAGCCTCCAGAAAACCTCTGCACAATCCTGGTGTACTCAAGGGACTAAAATAAAACATACACCTTGTGTCTAGAAAGTAAGTTGGAATGTGGCATGATAGCTGGAGTGTCAGAAACCAAATTGTATGATCTTAAAATGAAAAGGACCTTATGTCTCATTTTGACTATAGCGACCCTAGTGGTCAGAGTTACACCATAGCACCTCCTTCATTCAAAAATGTGTTTGGGTTTGATCAATAAATTACATGGTTCCTCTAACTCTACAGCAAACCAAAATAAATTTATTATTATGGAGAATAAACTTCCAGAATTTTCTAATATCATATATTTCTAGACTCTGAAAATGACCACAAATTTAAAATAACCGATTTGTAGATTTTTGGCATCTTTACAGGAAAATACTGTGCCGGCAATCTATTTCAGTCATATAGTATTTTTTGTAAATAATACATTTCTGGAGAAAAAAAATGAAGAAATATCATAGGCCAAATTTTGTACAGCTCCTGCGAATTGCTGTCTTAAGTATTCTGGAAAAAAAAAAAGAAATATCATATAGAGCTATTACTAGACCTTTAGAAATGCCAAAATCTCCCTAAGTAATTGAATTGAATTTATATAGAAATTGACGTTTGAGAAGATTGTCAATGAATTAATGTGGGACCAAGGCATGAAGGGTATTGTGGCCATGGTTAAGAAATTTTACTTCTTCTGTCTGTGAAATAAGAACCCACTGTGGAGTTTTAAGCCAAGGAATGATTTTTTTTCTGATTATATATATATATATATAATATATATAATTTATATATATAAATTAAAATTATTTTTTAAATTTTTGAAATAATTGCATATTCACATGAGATTGTAAGAAACACTGCAGAGAGAGCCCATGTATCCCCAATGGCAAAATTTTGCAGAACTATAGTATAATATCACACCTAGGATACTGACTTTAAAATAGACAAGATACAGGGCGCCTGGGTGGCTCAGTTGGTTAAGCGACTGCCTTCGGCTCAGGTCATGATCCTGGAGTCCCTGGATCGAGTCCCGCATCGGGCTCCCTGCTCGGCAGGGAGTCTGCTTCTCCCTCTGACCCTCCTCCCTCTCATGCTCTCTGTCTCTCATTCTCTCTCTCTCAAATAAATAAATAAAATCTTTAAAAAAAAAAAATAGACAAGATACAGTATTTACAACTCCACAAAGATGCCCTTAACCTGTGGCAACCACTAATCTGTTCTCTATTCCTATATTTTTTGTCATTACAAGAATTTTATGTAAGTGAAATCAGGCAATATATAACCATTTAAGATTGACTTTCTTCACATGAACATTCATTGTTTTGGGATAAATGCCAGAGTACAATTGCTGAATCATATGGTATTTGCAGGTTTGGTCTTATAATAAACTGCCAAAATATTTTCTAGAGCCATTCAGATGCTTTACCTGCCCACCAGCAAGGTACAGGTGGTGCAATTTTCCACATTCTCACTAGTATTTGGTATTATCATTATTTTATTTTAGCCATTATGATAGTTATATGGTGATATCTCATTGGTTTCAATTTGCATTCTCCTAATACTAGTAATGTTACACATTTTATATTCTGATTTGCCATCTTTACATCCTCTTCAGTGAAATATCTGCTCATGTCTTTGGCCCTTTTACTCATTGGGTTGCTTTTTCTCTGAGGTCTGAGAATTCTTTATCCACTCTAGTTACTAGTCCTTTGTCAGAGGTCTGAAAATCATGTCTCCCCGTCTTAGCTTGTGTTTTCATCCTTTTCACAGAGGCCTTGCCTTTGCAGACCACACTTTTTTTTTTTCTTGTTTAATTTGAATGATGGCCAATTTACTAATATTTTTATTTTTATTTAGAGCACTTTGGTGCCAAATCTGAGGACACTTTATGTAGTCCTAGATCTCAAAGATTTTTCTCTTGTTTTCTTCTAAAACTTCTACACTTTTATATTTAAGTTCATTTTAATATGATACATTTTGAATTGACTTTTATATGCGAAATGAGCTCTGTAAAAACTGTTTTTTTTCTATTTCAATTGAAGTGTAGTTGACCTAAAAATATTAGTCTCAGGTGTACAATATAGTGATTCAACATTTATATGAAGTATGAAATTCTAAACATAAGTATAGTTGCCATCGGACATTATATAAATTTATTACAATATTATACTATTTTTTAAACCTATGTATGTCCAGTTGCTCCTTCTCTCATGAAACTGCTGTGCACCTTTGTTTCAAAAAATCAGTTGGGCATATTTGTGTGAGTCTCTTTCTGAGCCTTCTTTTCTCTTAATGTTTCTGGTCTAGGTGTCAGTCTCCCCACCAATGTGATGCTGTCGTGAGCAGTAGTACTCATCAGGTAGAGTGATTCACCCATCTTTTTTCTTTTTCAATATTGTTTTACCTATTCTTGGGACTTGTGCCTTCATATATAAATTATAGAGCAAACTTGTCTATGTCTACAAAAAAAAAAACACTTTGCTGAGATTTTGTTCGGAATTCATTAATCTTAAAAATAATTTTTGGGAGAGTTGACATCTTTACTATATTGAATCTTCCAATCCACTAATGTACTATGTCCCCATTTATTTGCATCTTCTTTGATTTTTTTCATCATCATTTTGTTTTTTGCAGGATGTAAATCTTGTACATTGTTGAGTGTACCTAAGGATTTCATTTTTACTGGAGCAATCGTAAATGGTATCATGCTTTTAATTTTGGTTTCCACATGTTTATTGTGAGTATATAGAAATGAAAGTGATGTATTTGTGTAGATCATAGATCCTGCAACATCGCTAAATTTACTTATTAGTCCTAAGAGATTATTCCGTAGACTCCTTGAGACTGTACAGTTATGTAGGGATAGATATCTTCCTTTCTTTTTGATCTGTGTGCTTTTTACTTCTTGTTTAGTTGAGTAGCTGGAAACCAATCACTATGTTAAATAAGAGTACAGAGATGAGACATCCTTGCCTTTCCTAATCTTAGTGGGAAAGCATTAAATCTTTCACCACTAAGTATAATGTTATATATAATTATTTACTTTTAAAAAGTGAGTTTTAAAAAAAAAATCTTATTTTATTTATTTATTAAAATAAACTCTACTCCCAATGTAGGGCTCAAATTCATGACCCCAAGGTCAAGAGTTACATGTTGTACTGATTCAGCCAGCCAGGTGCCCCTAGATGAAATTATTTACTTTTAAAAAATACATTATTTATCAAGTTGAGGTAGTTCCTCTCTATTCCTAAATTACCAGGAGTTTGTATCAGAAATGGATATTGGGTTTTGTCACATGTTTGTCCTTTGTCATTTCATCTGACATAATTTTTCCTCTTTAGGCTGTTGATATGGTGCATTACATTGATACATTTTCATATGTTGAAACATCATTGCATACTTTCAATAAATTCTAGTAAGTTATGGTGTACAATTCTTTTTATACTTTGTTGGATCAGTTTTCTATTATTTTGTTGAGGGTTTCTGTACCTTAATTTGAGAGATATTGGAGTACAGTTTTCTTTGAGTACTATTTTAGAGTATTTGATATCAGGTAACACTGGCCTCACAAAATGGAAAGCATCCCTTGTTTTTTTCTGGAGAAGAACTGTGTAAAATTGGTGTTAATTCTTCAAATGTTTTGCAGAATTCTTCACTAAAATCATGTGGGCCTTGAATTTTATTTTTTGGGGATCTTTTTAATTACCAGTTCAATAACTTAAATAGTTATAGCACTCTATTTTATCATGGTTAGGTTTTTATTATGTGTGGTTTATGATGTATTGGTTCATTTCTTCAATGTTACCAGATTTTGTGGGTAAAAATGGTAGTAGTATGCTGTTATTATCATATTGATGGCTGAAAAATCAGTAGTGATATTCCCTGTCTCATTCCTGATATTGGTTATTTGTGTCTTCTCCTTTTTATTCTTGTCATTCTTTCTAGAAGTTTATCAGTTTTATGGTTTTGATTTTTTAAGAACTAGTCTTTTGATTCTTTGTTATCTATTGTTCACTCTTTTCTGTATTATTAATTTATGTTTTTATTCTTTCTGCTGGTTTTACCTTTAATGTTTTTCTTTCTCTTTATTTTCTGGATGTAGAAATTTAGAGTGATTTTAGACTTTCTTCTTCTAATGTATGCAATGCTCTAAGCAGCACCTCAGCTATATTATACATATTCTCAGATGTTTTATTTTTATTTTCATTTGATTTTATGTATTTTTTGGTTTGCTTTAATTTTCCTTGAGACTTCATTGATATATGGATAATAGGAAGTACATCATGTTTAATTTTCAAGTATACAGACATTTCCTGTTGTCTATTAATTTTATAGATTTTTAGTTTGATTCCATTATGGTCAGAGAATATATCCTGCATGTTCTGTATGATTTAAATTCTTTTGAAATGGAGGATTGTTTTAAGGCCACCAATATAATCTGTTTTGACGTTTTTTGTTTTTTTTTTTCTTTCAAGATTTTATTTAAGTTCAAGTTAGTTCACATATAGTGTAGTATTAATTTCAGGGGTACAATTTAGTGATTCACAAGTTACATATAACACCCAGTGCTCATTACATCAAGTGCCTTCCTTAATGCCCATTACCCAATTACCTTATTCCCCACACTTTTTATTTCTATAATTTCCACTTGATTCTCCTTTATAACATATTTTTGATGACATTTTCCCCATTAGTTTCAAGATAATTTTAAATTCCTTGTTGAATTAATTTTATCATGGTTGCTTTAAAAATCCTTCTCATATAATTTCAGTACTTAATTTCTCTCAATGTCAGTCCCATCTGATTGTCTTCTCTCATTCAAACTGTGATTTTCCTAGTCCTTAGTATAATAGGCAATCTTTTATTGTGTCCTTTATGTTTTGGCTTTCATGTTAAGACTCTCCAGGTCTCCTTTATTTATCTTTTTTATTTGATGGGAAATCACCTTTGTAGTTTTAGCTCACAGGTCCTAGCCTGTCTTCTTTTTATTATAGGCTTTGTAATAGTATTTTTATTTGCTTATTTTATCTCATGCTGCTGGGCTTCCCTGTTGATACTGCTCCAGAAGGCAGTGGTAACTTCTGCAGGCCTGAATGACTGTGATGGAGGCAGAGAGTCTCCTGCCTGCACATGGGAGAAGGGCCTCCCCATCTGGCACCTGTGGTGAGGAGGGGACACCCAGCCATCTGGTAGCGCTAAGTTGCAAATGGGGGTTTTAAGTCTGGCTAAGAAGGAGACAGCTTCACCTAGCCATGTATTTTTGTGGGCTTAGAATAGGTCTCCTTTGCCAATGCTGCTGTACTTGCCTGATGTAGGCTTTGACGCTTCTTCAGTGTGAGTGAGGAATGGGCCTACATGAGACACTTCTAGGTTGAAAGTCAGGAAATGCTGCAACTCTGGTTGTAAAATCCCCTTACTCCATTCCTGGGTCCTTAAGTAGTTTGCCTTTTTCTTTCCAACTTTCAGAGTTCCCTTTGCTTTCCTCTTGCATTATTTCCAGGGGTTATATTTTTGCTTAATGGAGACAAGCAGAGAGAGACAGAGAGAGATTAGCCTATGTCATCTAGCCTAGACTGGAAGGCCCCTGCCTCACATTTTAAGGGCTTACTCTGGTGGATATGTTGAGAATAAACAAGGGGGAAAAGAAGAAAGTAGAGATACTGATTAGAAGAATATCATGCTACTCCATGGGAAAGTATTTGTGGGTTGTACTAGTGGCAGAAGCGAGTGAATTTGGGATAATAATTTCAAATTGACCCAATCATGTTTCTTGAGAGATTGAAGATGTGAACCTGTGAAATTAGAAAATAAAAGAAGGAAAACTCCTTAACTCTCTTGTGACCTGAACAGTTGGAAGGGCAAAGCCATGTATACTACTGGGATGAGGTGTAGTTGGGTGAGAGTGGTGTGGGGATCTGGAGTTCAGTTTTGGTCATGTTGACTTTGAGAGGTCTATCAGACTTTGAGGGGTCTTAGACATTCAAGTGACACAACTGATTTTATAAGTCTTGTCATTAGGAGAGAGATTTGGAGACAGGAAATAAACTAGGGACTGTTGAAGCTAAATGATATTGCAAAAGCCCATGCACAAGGCTACCTCTAGAAGACAAGAAGAGTCGCCTTATACTCTACAATAGTAATGTCAGCTTGATTACAAAGGACAGGAATGGGCATTTCTATAGAAGGATTATCAATCATTTCTATAGCAATATAATTCCTTCACTTTCGATCTTATAAGGTAGTTATATAGGACTGAACAGTCTAAAAATATGATATTCTCATTGGGCAGTTACCTAGCATGGATGCCTACCCAAGGAAGACAACAAATACATGTATTTATTGCTGACAAACACACATGTAAAAGTATCCAGATAAATATATTTATGCTTGTGTTTTATATACCTATCACTGATAATTTAAAATCATTTTTCTGTTTTCAATTTCATAGTCTCCTTGAGGGCTGAAAATATAAATGTATCAGTTATATTAGGTTTCTAGCACTGCGGTAACAAGATCAGTGGCTTAAAACAATAAAATTGTATTGTCTCTTAGTTCTGGAGGCTAGAAGTCCAGAATCAAGGTGTCATCAGGCCGCAGTTCCTCTGAACCCTATAGGGGCATCATTCCTTGCTTCATCTTAGCTTCTGGTTTTTTGCTGGAAATCTTCAACATTTTTTGGCTTGCAGATGCCTAACTCCTGTCTCTGCCTTTGTTGTCACATAGTGTCCTTGTGTGTGTCTGTCTTTACAGGTCATGTGTGTTAAGGACACCAGTCATAATGGGTTAGGGGCCTGCCCTACTACACTACGACCTGTCTGAACTTAACTAATTACCCTTGCAATGAACCTGACAATGTCACATTCTGAGATACTTGGGGTTAGGACTTCAACATATTTTTCTGGGTCGGGAAGGACATAGCTCAGGCCATAACACCAGTCATATTGGAAATAAGATAGGTTTTTAGTCAATAAAATGTGTAAACAGGTATGGGGAGAAAGTTTTATTTTTGTGTTAATTTTCAAGGACGATTTAGGCAAGTAATCCCACAGGCAGTTTTGAAGATTTAGACTATTTTGATAGTCACATAATACATCTGCTAAGAGCTTTTTCTCTTTCATTAGAGAAGGAAAATTAAAATAACTTAATGACTGACTGCTTGTAAAATCATTTTAATTATACTACAAATTGTGGCAATGTCCCCAAATGTAAGAAAAACTATAACACAATGTTCATATTTCTCTTCAGTGTATTCATAATTTAGTGTCTCAACTAAATTAAGGATTTTCTCTTGGAGACAATAAATACTTCAAATGATTCACTGGTGATCACAACAAACATGCTGATATTTTAAAGTGCTTCATTTACAGCCAATGTTTTCTTAACTGACTCTTTTTTTAATTTATTTTTTATTATGTTATGTTAATCACCATATATTACATCATTAGTTTTTGATGTAATGTTCCATGATTCATTGTTTGCGTATAACACCCAGTGCTCCATTCAGTACGTGCCCTCTTTAATGCCCATCACCAGGCTAACCCATCCTCCCAGCCCCCTCCCCTCCAGAACCCTCAGTTTGTTTCTCAGAGTCCATAGTCTTTCATGGGTCATCTCCCCCTCTGATTTCCCCCTCTTTATTCTTCCCTTCCTGCTATCTTCTTCTTTTTTTTTTTTTTTTTTTTTAACATATAATGTATTATTTGTTTCAGAGGTACAGGTCTGTGATTCAACAGTCTTATACAATTCACAGAGCTCACCATAGCACATACCCTCCCCAATGTCCATCACCCAGCCACCCCATCCCTTCCACTCCCCACCACTCCAGCAACCCTCAGTTTGTTTCCTGAGATTAAGGATTCCTCATATCAGTGAGGTCATATGAACTGACTCTTAATTCTGTGATGAGGCTAGTTGCTTTAGTTATTTTGATTATTTTAGTTATTTTAGCAGATTGCCTCATAAAATGCCTTTATTAAATCATCTTTCACTTATTCAAAGGTTTAATTCCTTTTAATTTAGTGTACATTTTGTCTATTGAAGTTGTAATTTATGTTTTATTTTTGAAATAGAAAGTGAGTTGAACAGTACGTTACATAAAATAAACATCCTGTGTAATGAGATAATAATTTTGCTAAACTATAGACATTTAGACTAAAATTGTTTAATAGTGAAGTAATGGTTTGTAACCAAGTTTGCAGTAGATATTCTGTGTGTTTTCAAGGAACTGTGGTGAGGATAGTATTAACAATCTCTTTCAATTTATTTCTTTCCCCAGAATATTTGGGCAATTGTACTCCATAATCTAATGATGCTGATCTTTATCTGTATCATTATTATAAAAAAAATGCTGTTAGTTCAGGAATCAATGTTTGCAGCTTCAACAATCTGAAGAAAAATCTGCTGAACTAATTTTATTTTAGTCAATTACATTTGGGCAATGAGGAATAAAACAGAGATGAGAAAGATTATGTGGTTTATGTTGGGAGTAAAATACTGAATCCATTTCACTAAACCCAAATGATTTAAAGACTAAAAAGGAAGTCATTCTTTAAGGAAGGTGTGTGTTGTTTTTTTTTTTTTTTTTTCTTTAAAAAAATGGGATAGGTAACAAAAAAGTTATCTTTCCAGAAAGATAGATTTCTTATATGCACTTCCTACATGCTGAACATGCAATTTATCTGTCAGTTTAACTCAGGCAGAATTGGAAAAACAAAACCATTTACACAGGCGTTTTGAAAAGAGCACTAAATTGGAGTTAGAAATCATAGATTTTAATTATCTTTCCTTAGACAGAAAGAATATACTTTAAATCCCTGGCCCTTACTTTCACAATGGAATAAAGAGTTAGAATTAGGTAAAATTATATTCCTTTAGCTTTAATTCCCAGCCTAACATTCTCTGATTTGGTGTTCAGAGATGTTCAGAGCATTTTTAGGCATTGAAACAGATTTACATTCTATCACCTTTAACTCATCCACACGTTAATGGGAAGAACGACCATCACCAACTATGGAGTAATCTCTTCCATTTGGTTATTCTTAGAATATGTGTTTTCTAGTAGGAAGATTTCAGGCATTCTTAAATATCTTAGTGATCATTGCTCTTTTCTTAGTTTGAGATCTCTTTTTCCTTAAAAGATTTCGATGAGGTACTATTCAGAGAGTAGCTAAAAGATTTCTCGTGCTCTGTTAGCCTTCACGAGCATGGTAAAAGTGTGCACTACATAACTGGGGACTGATTACGTAGCAATGATTGTCTTTTCTTATTCATTGCATTGTGCATCTGTATCTCTTTGATTCCTCCATGGGAATGAGTTAAGTTTTTAATAACCCCATTATCTGGGCAAAGGCTGAAATTTCAGATAATTTTAAGGAACAGTTATCTTCCTGCATCTTTTATGTGCACGTGTTGCACAGGAGTGTGTGTGTGTGTATTGGCACACTCAAAATACTTCATTAAAAAAGTTAGTTATTTGTGATAGTGCAACATATAGTCATATAATACACCATGTTGTATAAATTGATTGTATTTCTTACAATAAACGCATATTTTATTTAAAGTTCCTCAGTCTGAAAAATCGTAGTGTACACAATTGCAATTAAAAAGGATGTTATGTAATTCACCACCTTATCTTCCAGAAATAATTTAAACTATTTTCAAGTGTGGCTAATTTTTAAAAAGATACACCATATTTATATACAAGACACTTTGAGATATACCTGTCCTATTTTTTTCTTTCATTATTTCCTACATTTCTCCTGAACTTCAGAGTTTTGCTCATTTCCTGGGACTGAAAATGTCAGAGGCAGGTGTGGCAGAGAGTGACAACTTCTTATTATACCTCACCAGGGCTCACCTCATTTCTAGACGTGTGGTGTCACGGTTTAGGCATAACTAGGAGAAAGTCTCCTCCCAATCACTGCCAGAATTATCTATAACATGTATACATATCTCCCGGTTCTTTAGCTGCAAGAGACCAATGTTCACTCTAAACCTATTTCTTATTGTCAGATAACATGAGAAGAAAATTTAAATTCCAGAACAGCTATAGAAAGAGGAACAGTTAGAGGTTGTAATGTTTTCTTTAGATAGTCATATTTCCCCTGGCTTGCCAAGCTACATAGGCTATAATAAGTAATTATATTCTCTCCAAAACAACTGCTTTAAAATTTGAAAAAAAAATTGTTTGAAATTTATTTTGTTTTAATAAAATTGTATAATTATTTCTCTTATGAAAAATTGGAAATTAAAAAGGAAAAGTCCATATACCAATTATTCAGAAATAACTTTAAAAAATACCCTTCAGATATTTTTCTATATATACCCAAGTATACATTTAAAAAACAAGATTTTATACTCTCTCCTTCATGAATTAATGATACATTTGACAATGCCCTATGGATATCTTTGTGTGTTAGAAGAAAGTATAATTGATTGCTCTGTATTGTCTTATAGAAATCATTACCTAGATGTTATTTAAATTGGTGTATTATAGTCTTTGCATTTTCTCTCTACAAGAATGGTGATAAATATTTAATTTTATATTGAATTACCTCCATTTAAAATAATGATATTAACATATATTTTGGAATAGACTGGTATTACTAGCATATATTTGCACATGTTTTATGAGGCTAGACCCTATACCCTTCACAAAAATTAATTCAAAATGAATCACAGACCTAAGTGTAAAAAGCAGAACCATAAAATGCCTAGAAGGTAACAGGAGAAAATTGACATGACTTTCCGTTTGGTCATCACCTTTTGGATACACCATCAAAATATGATACATAAAATAAATAATTGATAAGTTGAACTTCATTAAAGTTAAAAACTTCTGGGGGCTCCTGGGTGGCTCAGTCAGTTGAGCATCTGACTCTTGATTTTGGCTCAGGTCATGATCTCACGGTCCTGAGATTGAGCCCCAAGTTGGGCTCTGTGCTCATTGAGGAGTCTGCTTCCTCTCTCCCACTCCCTCTGTCCCTCCTCCCACCAGCACACACACTCAGTCTCTAAAATAAAAAATAATCTTTGAAAAGATTAAAATAAATCTTTAAAAAATAAATTACAACTTCTGTTCTGCAAAAGACAATACCAAAAGAGTTAGAAGACAAGCCATAGACTGGGAGAAAATATTTGCAAAAGTCACATCTTATAAAAGATTTATCCAACATATAGAAAGAACTTCTGAATCTCAGCAATAAGAAAACAAATATTTTTTAAAAAATGGGCCAAAGACCTTAGCTCACCAAAGAGAATATGCAGATGGAAAATAATCAGATGAAAAGATGTTCCACATCATAGCTCATCAGGGAAATGTAAATTAAAACAATAGCGAGGTAACACTTCACAAGTATTAGAATGGCCCAAATGCAGAACACTGACAACATCAAATGCTGATGTGGATGTGAAGCAACAGGAACTCTTACTAATTCACTTCCACTGTGAAAGACAGTTTAGCAGTTTCTTACAAAATTAAACATACTCTTATCAAATGTTCTGATAATCATACTCCTTGTTATTTACCCAAAACTTTTGAAAATTCATGCCCTAATATGTCCATTGGATGTTTATAGGGGCTTTATTAGTAATTGCCACAATGTGGGAGCACCAGATATCCTGCAGTAGGTGAATGGATAGAATATATTTTGACATTGGACTATTATTCAGCACTAAAAAAAAAAAAAAAATGAACTGTTAAGCTATGAAAATACATGAAACAATCACAAATGCATATTACTAAGTTAAAGAAGCCAATCTATAAAGGCTGCATGCTGTATGATTCCAACTATAAGATATTCTGAAAAGGCAAGACAGTAGTAAGATCTGTGGTTGCCAGGAGAGGGATGTCAGGGATGAGTAGAGATGAAATAAAAAGGCAGAGCATAGAAGATTTGTAGGGCAGTGGAAATACTCGGCACAATATTATAATGATGTGTATGTGTCGTTACACCGTTGTTCAAACCCATAAAATTCAGAGCACCAAGAGTGAAATCTAAGGTAAACTATAGACTTTGGGTGACTCTGATGTGTCCATGGAGGTTGAACCCTGGTTAATCTAGTATGTAATCATCATGTTGGGGTCATGGAGGTCAAGAAAAGACTGAAGAATTGTTCCAGATTGAAAGAGATTAGAGAAATACAACTGAGCACAGCACATAATCCAGGATTGGACCTCATTTTGCTCTTTTGCCATGGATCTTTTTTCACCATTAGGGCAACTTACAAAACTTAAGTGGGATCTGAGAATGAGGGCTATGTAAGAGCTCTTTTTTATATTCTTGCAATTTCTCTTCAGGAAGTACAAAATTGTTTCAAAATAAGATTTAAAAAATGACCCAAGCATAAACAAACAAAATATTGGAACAGGATATTTCAAGAACATGTGTAATCAAATAACAGAATTTAATTAGTTCAGAATATCTGTAGCAGAGATAACAATATTCAAGTTGGGCAAGAATTTATGTATAAGTATTCAATGAAAGCAAAAATTACATGTACAAAAATAAATAGAAAAGAACAGCTCAGGTAACCTGCAGCTATTCAAATGTAGAATCTGAGGACAGTTTTAAATACATAATTTAGCTGATCAATACAGCTTTGTTTAACCAATATTTTTACTCTTGGTGGAATGAGTGGCAAAAAGTAAGCCCTTTGCATGCTTTTCCCTGTAATGCTCCCAAGAACCCTATCAAATAAATATTAGTATCCTCACTGAGGGGAATTGTATTACAGAACATTAAGTTAACTCATCCCTTACCATCTTAGTGAGATTTAACCTAAACAACTTTAGCCATAGTACTTAGTGATAATTACCATTATTGTGTGGAAAATTGGCATATGAAAAATTCCAGTGACTTGATTTTAACCTATAATACAATGCTATTATGTGGCTTATCTGTGATACATAGGTGCCACAATTATTTTGAGTTTTGAGTTAAAATGGAAAATTGACGAACTTCAGTGTTTTGAATAAATGAATTGTAAAAGCTAGAGATATTCAACTCTAAAAATAATGAACATATAAAATTACCTTTTGTATCTACATATTTTAATGGGGAAACTCAACACAATTGTATTTGCAATTACTACATTTATTTATTTTTATTTTTTCAAGTTTTTACTTAAATTCCAGTTAGTTACCATACTCAATTGCTACATTTTAAAAATGATTTAACAAGATCTCTTTGATTAATTACAGTAAAATTTTTATATAACACAATAAAAAGTAGTTTTGATCTTTGAGAAGAGGTACACCTGGTGACCTTGCTTTTTTTTTTTTTTTTAAGATTTTATTTATTTATTTGACAGAGAGAGACACGCAGCGAGAGAGGGAACACAAGCAGGGGGAGTGGGAGAGGGAGAAGCAGACTTCCCATAGAGCCGGGAGCCCCATGCGGGGCTTGATCCCAGGACCCTGGGATCATGACCTGAGCCGAAGGCAGACGCTTAACGACTGAGCCACCCAGGTGCCCCTGGTGACCTTGCTTTTATTTTTGTTTAGCATCTATAATTTTTCTCTTGTTTCCTCCCCACCCTCAGATGTTCTTAATAAATTTAAGATGCACATTTAGCAGTTGCGTCTTACCACCTGCTCACTCGATTCCTGTCTTACATGGGTATTAGAATATTACATGGGTTCTTCAGAACCTGTCACTACTGATATTGTCAATCTTTTCACAGAAGCCATGTGAGTTGACAAGTTGTTTAGATGCAGATGTTCCGATAAGTCAGATTAAGGTTAAAGGAAAGAGTAGATAGGGTAAATCTCTTTGTTTCCATTTCAAAATATAAGGCACAATTTCTTTTTTAATAAGTTATATTGTCCAATTAATCGAGATAAGATACAAATACTTCAAGACAAAAAATTATGATAACTTGTTGAGATTGTAGTTGTTGATGTGAAAAATAACAGGATCAATTGAAAAATAGTAAATATAAAGTGATTTAATGAGAGAATATATATATATATATATTTTATAAATAATACATTAATATTAAAAAAAGAAGATAGTAGGAAGGGGAAATATGTTTTAAAATATACTAAAATCAATAGCATTTTAATATACCAGATATGGTGTAAAATTTTATGGATACTAAAATCTTCAGCCAGAGGGGAGCTCATAGAAGATGATTATGTCACAGTGAATGAGGTTCCTATTACTACTTCTGGAGGTGCAACTGCCCTCCCCTCCTCTCCCTCCCAACCTTTGTCTCTCCCTGTCTCTCACACACAAGCACACATTTCTCTTGAGTTGAACTCCATCTATCTTTCAGTTATGGAAAAAGTATAGTTGCAGAATATAGTATGATATAGTCTGTTAAGACATGACCATTTTTGTTAATTTCAGTCTAACACATTTTGTTCATGTGCTTTCCTGAACTTTAAATGCAGAAACCATACAAGGATCACTTACAAGAAAACCACTGAGAATATTGTTCAGGGTCTCTTTGGCTGGTGTGTGGTCCATCCTGGCTGTTACTTGTTTAATAACATCACTCAGCACACACACACAAAAAAAGATCTATTCTAGAGGTTTATGTGTTAAACCTCTAAATTCCTCATAGAGAAATTCCTCTGTGAATCCTTCCCTTTTATGAAGGGCACAATGCAAGTGATCACTTTTCTATAAATAATTTGGTGAAAAGATTTATTGAAACTACTTCTGTTGAGACTAGAATATTATGATATATATAGAGAGAAAGGAGGATAGAGAAAAAAGAGAGTCAAGGTTACATGACTGCTGAAATCTATTTTTCTATTTCTTAAAATATATTCATTCATAAAAAGTAAAGAGGCAAAATAATCCTTCATCATACTCCTATCCAGTATATTAGAAATCAGAACGACATTGGTTCTTTCTAGGTAGGATATTCACAAATACATTTTTTTCCCTTTCTGTGAGCTAAATTTATCCACAGTTGTAAAGTTCTCCTTTGTCCTCTAAAATGATTCATCCAAAGTAAGCACTCATCAATACCAGGCAATAAAAAATAAAAAATAAACTCTAATGCTTCAAAATAGAAGATTCTCTCCATCTCTCCTGAAAATTCTTTCTCAGGGAACATAATCTCACTTCAACCCAGAGTTGGTGAATAGCCAATTCTGATCCCAATTCTGATTGTTTTGCTTGTCTTATGTGGGAACTAGAAGCGTGTACCTAGGTCTCAAAGCTTGAACTATTCAGTGTATCAGATGAGCACCCTCAGTTTGATGAAGTTGAACTTTCTCACTAGGTTGCTTCCTACTACATGGCTAACCTCTCTCTATATAATGTTCTCCGAGGTTGTGAAAGTGTAATTTTTAATCTTCCAGAGTCCTTATGTTTTTCATAAAGTACAGATTTGGGAAACAATATATGTCTTCTGACATCTTATAATAAAAAGTTTTCTGAAATCCCTAGTAAAATTTCAATCCAGAATAATTCTCTGACTAAATCCTCAAAAGAAAATAGCTTAAATTTTCTAGGAAGAGAAAGGCAATAACAATAATCAATACTGAAATGCCCTTATCTTCTTTCATATAATTTCTTACCCAATTTAGAAAATCACAACATTTTAGAGAGAAAATTATAATGTGTATATAGTTCTTAAAAATTTCTACTTTATTGTTTAGCTGAGCCAAAAATAGAGAACTGGAAGACTTTACCCCCCATTTTTTTTTTAATCTTCCTTCACTACACACACATACACACACACACAGATTTTTGATCCTAGATGATGTCATATGAAAATTTACTGAACTTGGAATATGCCAGATGATGTAGTTGGTACAGGGAAGGTCAATATTTTATATCTATGATCTGTTGGAGCTAGTATTTACTAGGGTAATACAACTAATCTCAAAGACCACCATTTCATTGAAATGGAAGCTAATTTTTTCTTTAAAAAGTCTTGCTATTTTAAAAGTATAAGTTTACACCTAATTTTTCTTCTCATCTCTTTCTGTTCTCTTGTCACTGTGAATTGAGGATAGCCAGAAAGAGAGCTGAAAGTCAGTCTATTTTAAACTAAGAAAGAATGATAAAAACATCCTTTTAATTTAAAACAAAATTATCTCTATGGCATTCATTCTTTGAAAGCTTTCTCTAAATAGAAACAATTCCTTTCAGTCATTTTGCAGATGATCTCTCTTTCCTTGCGTTCTTACATTCACATAGGTCTGTTTCTTGCAAAATTGTAGAAAGCAAATTGTAAATAAAGTTTTCTACTTGGGGCGCCTGGGTGGCTCAGTCCTAAGCATCTACCTTAGGCTCAGGTCATGGTCCTGGGGTCCTGGGATCAAGTCCCGCACTGGGTGCCCTCCTCGGCGGGAAGCCTGCTTCTCCCTCTCCCACTCCCCCTGTTTGTGTTCCCTCTCTCATTGTGTCTCTCTCTGTCAAATAAATAAATAAAATCTTTTTAAAAAATAAAGTTTTAAGCAAAAACAATAACAAAAATTGTTACTGGGAAAGGTATGCATAACATAGTATGGATAAGGTCTTCAGTATCAATGCTAGATACATAAAAATTCCACATAGTACTAATTAAAATTTTATTTGTATGTCCTTAAATTTAAGCAAACTGAGATATTACTTCATGCAATTTTCTTTATCGTAGAAGTATACTGAATTTCTAACAAATACACTCAAATGTTTATGAACACGTATTTGGCAGAACAACTAGTTCTGAGGGCTCTCCATATATGTTCATGTATAAACAAAGCTTCCTTTGTCAAGCTGGCATATGAAATAATCTTTTAAGCAAAATCTAACTTGTATAACTCCTCAAAGCTTATTATTTGCTAATATTGATTATAAATATGTGACATAAAGATATGTTCAAATTTTACCCAAACTTTTCCTTTTTTTAGCAATTCCCTTTGTAATATGAAGCCATAGGCAGCTAAGTTTTTGAATAAAACAATGCAGTTAAAGGAAGGGTGGATGAATGAATATCTATCTATACCTATTTGCCTATTTATATACTTTATCTAGATCTAGATGTATAAATCAAAATTTTATGAATTATATTCTTGTATGTATCAAGCCTTGGTAAATTCCATAGAGCTACAAATCAAATTTGGCATCTTGATTGTACCCAGATAAGCTGGTATCTTAAAGAAAGTCAAAAGACTCATGCTTAACAGTCATTGGTTACTACAACAGAATAGATGGCAAAGTGGTAATCTTTTTGAATAGACAATTGGATAAAAAGCAATAAATGTGTTAATTACATGTGCCTAAAGTGTTAATGAAAAGATCACAGTGTGGCACAACTTGTTGTGATTTAACAAAAAAGGGGGAAAAAAGCCAGCTGAGAAAGCAAATGACTTAGTAATTGGCATTAAAGAATATCAAAAGCCATCTTTTTAAAGCAGAGATTTAGCTACTAAAGCTGTTCGTAGAGACATATGGTGCATTTACAATTTTAAAAAAATAATAATTTGGAGCATACATTTCTCCCCTGCAAAAATCCTCACACAGTACAAATTATAAGGTCTTGTAAATCTTAAGTATAGCTAATAACAACAGTATACCAATTTAGAATAAAAAGTAGAAATGCAACATAGAATGATTTCAAGATTAAAGAGTTGTTTAAACTTTCAGGTTAGGGATCTTTTTCATTGTCAGTTTCTCTTCATTCCCCCTCCCCTCTCATAATTAATGCTGCCTTAATTCAGCAAATTCACTATTCCAGCCTATGTTCAGCACCTTGAGACATCAATAACATCAACAATTTGTAACCAAATTTTTGTGCTTGTTCTAAAATAATTTTCATTTCATTCTAAATTCATTGACAGGAAAGGTTTTATCTATCTCTATGCTGTGGATTTCTTGTTAACATTTTCCATCTATCATCCCAAGCAACTTAAGTTTGTTAGAACTCCTGGAAATTTAGCTTGTGACACACGGTTGCTGTCCCTTTTGACAATTATGGAGATCTGTTTCAGAACCTCCAGTCTCCTTTATTAATTCTGCTTTCACCTAGCTTTCAAACGTTTCCTCTTTCTTTTTTTGTCCTGTCTTTCTGACACACAACTCTTTACCATTCATCTTGTTCCTCAAACTAAATGGTTTTGGTGATAACTTATTTTTTTATTTTATGTGGCATCCTCACATTAAAATGATAATATACTAAATCTAAATGAATAAGACTTTTCTATGAAATTTCAGGCACCCTGTAGAAAGCAAAGAAGACAATGGTGAGATTGAGCACATAGGGGATGTTTGTAACACCCCAAAAATCTTACTAAATTATGAATAATTGTTCTATTTACAAGGAAGCCTATTTATGATTGCTATGGAAACTAAATGTGGTTGATTAGTTTAGTGGTTACAAAACCACCCCTATCCTTGTCGGTCTGTGTTTCATATCCAAGTATTGATTACTAGGGAAACCTAATAAAGGAGTAATATAATAAGTACATGTAAGTCTACTCTCACAGTTGGATATAATACTTCAGTATATACCAACTAATACAAAGTCAGCAGATGTCTTTGTGAAGAATAATATTAACTGTACTTAATCATTTGAAATAATCTATCCTTTTATTATCCATTATCTTTGGAAATAAATAAGAATCTAAGATGTTTCCCCTACACTGTTAATTAATAGATAATATGAAAAGATTCCTGAACCTCAACTGTTTTTTTTAAAGATTTTTTTTTTTTTATTTTTAAGTAATCTCTACACCCAATGTGGGGCTCAAACTCACAACCCCAAGATCAAGAGTCACATGCTCCACAGACTAAGCCAGCCAGACACCCCATCAATTAGTTTAAATTTGAGTAAGTTTTTTTTTTTTTTTTTCTGATAGGTAGCATAAGACCACAGTTCTTTCTTAAATAACTAAACATAAATGGGAATATTGAAATGTCATATTTGAGGACATTGGTGGGCTGTGGAAGGAACAATGTGTTAAGGTACTAAGGTTCATAACAGGGAAGAGATTTTACTCAGCAACATGGATCTCTAGCCATTTTTGAGAAATGTAGAATGGTAATGGGAAACTGGGGAAAGGCAAATAGCAACATTCTACTATATTACTATCTTCTCTATATGTCTGAGATTATCTAAAGATAGACCTTTCTTTTTTAAGTCAAGGGATTCCAAATGTTAAAAACAAACAAAACAACAACTCAACCAGCTATGCACTGGTTGCGAGATAAATATAGGAACACAGTTTAAAACTAAAAAAAAGAAAATATAAATCATAAAGTTTTATGTATTTTTTTAAAGATTTTATTTATTTATTTGAGAGAGAGAATGAGATAGAGCATGAGAGGGTCAGAGGGAGAAGCAGACTCCCCGCCGAGCAGGGAGCCCGATGCGGGACTCGATCCTGGGACTCCAGGATCATGACCTGAGCCGAAGGCAGTCGCTTAACCAACTGAGCCACCCAGGCGCCCTAGTTTTATGTATTTTAAACAATGAGTGGAAGGGTTCTATGACTCTGTTAATGACAAAACATATAAATCTTAAGACTAAATGTATTTTGGAGGAAGATGATAGTGATTCAAGGTTCATTTTTTAACTTTTGAAAAGATTTAATTAATTAATTAATTAATTAATTAATTTATTAATTTATTTATTTATGAGAGAGAGAGAGAGAGAGGGAGAGAGAGAGCACAAGCAGGGAGAGAAGCAGGCTCCTAGCTGAGCAAGGAGCCCGGTATAGGACTCCGTCTCAGGACCCTGGGATCACGACCTAAGCCAAAGGTAGAAGCTTAACCAACTGAACCACACAGGCATCCCTCATTTAGGGTTTAATCAAGAAAATTTCATGGCATTTCTAAAATTCTATGCTCCTGTTAACATAGGTGTGAATTCTGTAAAAGGAACACAAGCATTGATGATATTAAAAAGATATATTTAAAAATCAACATGCATAATTAAAGATTTTAACTAACCTTTTTCAATGACTGACAAATAAGGCAGAAAAAATATTAATGGCATATATTATTTGAATGCATGATTAGTTAATATACTTAGTATACATGTTTAGAACACTACACCCAAAACCTACAGAAAATTTTTCCTTATTAAAATTGGTCATATACTGATTGTGGAGAAAAAAATAAGCCTCAACAAATTGCCATCATGTGGCATATTCTTTGGGCACAGTGGATTTAAATTAGAAACATAAAGATAACTGCAAATCACCAAATTATTTAAGCAAGATACTGTAAATAATTCCTATGTCAAATAAGAAAATATAACACACGTTAGAAAATTCTATGAAAACTTTTAAAAGCCAAAAAAAATAATGTTCAAGAATTGAAAGAGTTGGGGCACCTGGCTGGCACAGTCAGTAGAACATATGAATCTTGATCCTGGGGTCATGAGTTCAAGCCCCTTATTAGGCATAGATTTTACTTAAAAAAAAAAAAAAAGAAGAAGAATTGAAAGACTCAATATGGTTAAGTAGTCATTCAAAAGGCCCTTGTGTATTTTTAAACATTTTATTGATTTATAGATTCAATAAAATATTAAATCATCAGAAGGTTTTTATTTATTTTTGAGGGGGATTTAAGGTCTGATTTTAAAGGTTATAATGGAAATTTAAATGATCAAGATACTACCAGATTTAAAACTTTAGTAAAACTAGAATCATTAGAATTGTGTGTAATTTACCAAAGCTAGATAAATTGACCAAGGTATAGAATAGACACAAACTCTGTCATTTTATTTATAGCCGTGTTTGCACTGCAATTTGGTTGAGAAATGACTGATCTCAATCATTGGATATCATCACATGAAAAAAGAAATTTAAAAAAACCATTTGATCCCCCAACATATTCATAAAAATTATTCAGAGTGCTTCATGGAGTAAAATGTATGACCATGTGCCTCTCTTGATTCTAGGTCACATAATCAAACTTTTATTTAAGTGATTTTATTTATAGTCATATATTTAATATTAAGTTCTAGAGGTTTATATCAACATACTTAGCTTCCTTCCTGGACAATATCTTTATCCCTGTTGGAAATAAAAATGCTTGTCTATATTAATTCATTTTAGTCAGAACTTTTTGGTAGTAACTGACAAAAACAATTTTAAATAAGCTTGATAAAATATTGATAAAAATTATTGTCTTGCTTACAAAAATACAAAACAAATATGGAGTAAACTTCTGGTGATGTAATATTTCTTTTTTCTGATAACTATGATTTCTCAATGACTGCAACCAGTATTGACACCATTTGCAATATACTTATTATCCTGGGGAATAGTATTTTAAAGCCTTAGATATATTAAACTGTGATTCAACAAACCATGTCCTACAAATAAATAGTTTTATAGAACTTGGGATTGAGAAAATCTCCAAATTCTTTGTCTTATGGAATTAGGAATAGATGGGAAAAAATTTCATCCTCTTGTTTCCCCTGACACAAAACCTCTCTCTTCCTTCACCCAAATGTGAATAAATTGAGATAACTTATTATGTCTACACTACTCTGGGTAAAATTGCCTCTTAAAACAATCAAAATTTAGAGTTATTTTTGGACACACTGTGGCTGATTTCACTGGAATAGAAATCTTAACGTGTGCCACATTGTTGAATATCCTCTAAAAAACTTCACCTGTCATGATATGTTTTGTTATTTTCTTTCTCCTCTGAGGTTTTGATATCTATTTACCTTCAGGAACTATAGTATCTGTACAGTTTTATCTGTAAATAAGAAATGAAATGGGACACTTTTGTAATCGATGAGACTCATCTTTCATATTTTGACCTTGTTGTCTATTCTCCAGTATATGATGGTATAAGTCAATCAGAGAAAGACATGTATCATATGACCTCACTGATATGAGGAATTCTTAATCTCAGGAAACAAACTGAGGGTTGCTGGAGTGGGGGGTGGGGTGGGAGGGATGGGGTGACTGGGTGATAGACATTGGGGAGGGTATGTGCTCTGGTAAGTGCTGTGAATTGTGCAAGACTGTTGAATCTCAGATCTGTACCTATGAAACAAATAATGCAATATATGTTAAGAAAAAAAAAAAAAAAAGAAGAGGATAGCAGGAGGGGAAGAATGAAGGGGGGGAAATCGGAGGGGTAGACGAACCATGAGAGACGATGGACTCTGAAAAACAAACTGAGGGTTCTGGGAGGGGGGAGGATGGGTTAGCCTGGTGATGGGTATTGAGGAGGGCACGTTCTGCATGGAGCACTGGGTGTTGCACAAACAATGAATCATGGAACACTACATCTAAAACTAATGATGTAATGTATGGCGATTAACATGACAATAAAAAAATAAAAAAAAAGAAATTTTAGTGAAATACAACATGCTACTCTACGGAACTTAGTAGGTGTGTAGTTATTGTTTCTGAATTTTCACAGCATATCTGCTACCAATTTATTGTACATTAGCAAGTCGCTTAAAATTCTCTGATGGTGTTTTCTCAATTGTCATATGAAGCTGATTATCCCTGCCTGACGGTAGAAATCCAAAGGTTAGTAAAATATATAAAAGAAGTTGGCCCCAAACGATAGTAATAATTCTTAGTAATATTGAAAATATTGTTTGTTATTAGATTCTAATATTAATCTTAGTAATAAATATTTGAATGCATTTTTATCATGTTGATGCATCTAAATGCTAGTTTCATGTCAAGTCCTTAGTGTACTGAAGGCATATTCTAGGAGGATGACGTGTTCTAGGGACAACTTTTATGGATTATGCTAAGTAATGCCTTTAGTATGTACTTAGGAGAGAAGTTATACCATTTTTCCTGCCCTGAAAATGTATATCTCTATTATAATCAAAGTTTTAAAGAACATCATTCTAGAGTGACTATATGGTGAAAGCACATCTCCACCTTACTCCCCATTCTCTATAATTACACCACCATACATACATTGCTTAGGCCCAAACCCTAAGATTGATCCTTCTATCTCTGTCCCTTAATGCCACTTATCACAAACAATGGCATGTGCTTTCTGTGTTACTTCCAAAAGCAGCTCACATTCTTTCCTTTCTCACTGTTTCCCATCACAAAAAGCTATTCACTGTCAACAGCCTCTTACACATTGCACCCTGCTGTAGGACCTAAGTGACTTTCTTCCTTCCATTTTTGCCTGACCAGGATTAATTTTCTACAATGCAGGAGATAATCTCAAAATGTAGATTAGATCAGATCGCTCCCTGACCCATTATAACATTTCAATAAATTGTTATTGCAAGCATCTTCCGTGCTTTACATGGTCCTACACCAATTGGTCCCATCTCTCTCTCCAGTCTAATTTCATACTTCTCCCTCTCTAGCATCCTCAGGCATATGGGATTTTGTTCTGTATCTTCAGATTTACCACTATGACTTCTATTGTAGGAAATTGTTTTCCTATATCTAAAATAGACTTTCTCCAATTTTTCATATTTTACTTCTTTTTCTTTATTTTCCGTTCAAATGTCACTTTTTCAGAGACTTATTTGTTCCTTACAAATACTCTATTGTAGGGGCGTCTGGGTGGCTCAGTCGTTAAGTGCCTGCCTTCGGCTCAGGTCATGATCCCAGGCTCCTGGGATCGAGCCCCGCATCGGGCTCCCTGCTCGGCGGGAAGCCTGCTTCTCCCTCTCCCACTCCCCCTGCTTGTGTTCCCTCTCTCACTGTGTCTCTCTCTGTCAAATAAATAAGTAATATCTTAAAAAATTAATCTATTGCAATTACTTCATAGTATTTACACATCATTGAAATAATATGAAATTGTTTATTTTTGTGTTTATGGACTTAACCACTGTGGCATGATGTTTATCAGCCTTGTTCACCGGTGTATTCACCGTGCCTAGAACAATGCTAGAAATATAGATGGCTGATCCTCTACAAAGTGTTGTTAAATTATTTCAGGTATCAGATTCAACCACAGTGGGGTAAAGATACAACTCTAGATCGGGGCGCCTGGGTGGCTCAGTTGGTTAAGCAACTGCCTTCGGCTCAGGTCATGATCCTGGAGTCCCGGGATCGAGTCCCACATCAGGCTCCCTGCTCAGCGGGGAGTCTGCTTCTCCCTCTGATTCTCCCCCTCTCATGCTCTCTGTCTCCCGTTCTCTCTCTCAGATAAATAAATAAAATCTTAAAAAAAAAAAAAAAAAGATACAACTCTAGATCTAAAATGACTGTAAACAACAAGGATTAATTTCTTATTTATTATTATGTCTATTTTGGACAAACTACATATCCCACGTATCTCACTCAAGGGACCAAGTCTTGTAGAAGAGTCGCTCAATTGATATTTCTCTGTCACTGTGGCAGAGAAAAGAGATCTTGCTAGGTTTGTCTATTGGCAATCAAATTCTGTGTGGCAGTGACTCGCACCACTGCGTCTTACAATTAGTTGGCCTAAACAATTAGATGGCCCAAGCAAATAGGAAGTAATACATGGTAAAATACTATTGAATAGGAGGGCAGAGAGATGAATGTATTCAGCAACACAGCACAATAAGTATTACAGTTCATAATAATTGAGAGAAAATTAAATTTACTGAGCCATAATCATCATCGGATATATAGTGGTATCTGGAAGTTTTGCCACATTTATCAACAAATCCCTATACAAAATGTCAGAGATAGAGAAGTGGGTTAGATGGAGCCAAGATACAATGTTTTTATTAACATTTCTTATATTTGTATGTTTCCCACTACCAAAGAGATTTTTTTCCTAATGACCTGCTAATTTAAGGAACAAAACAAGTCTGGGAAGGTAGACAGTGAGTTATCTTTTAATCCCACTGGTTTAGATGTATTTTTGACCTTTTATGCCTAGCTTATTCTTGTCCTTCTGTTATAATATGCACAGGTCAGAACATGATTGACAGAAATTTACTTTGATGGTAAAATGTCGAACTGAACTTCCAAATCTATAGCTGCTATTATTATTTTATCATATTCAAAAAACCATTATTGCTAATAAAACGATCCACTGGTTTACAGAAAGGTAGCAATCAATTGTTGATCACCTCTTAGGCAAATCAGTTATTGATCAACTCTGTTTAAAAAATTATATAACTCTTTTGAATTTTCTAACTTACAATTCGTTATTTATCAGAGGATAAAGATTATGAAAATGTCTACCTTTATGGAAATGACTACTTATTATTTTATATTTTAATTTGTCTAATTTTATAAGAAGGTTAAATATAGGACAAATAAACAAAGGGAATATTTGATGCTGAGTCCATTTTGAGAAATATCCTAATTATAATGCCGATGCCAATCAATGCTCATTTGAATGGAATTAAATTAATCCAGATTGCAGTGATAATTAAGTCCCTTGTCAGTACCTATTGAGACTACAGAATATTCACTTTCCCACAATAAACATAGTATGTTGGGTCAGGAAACATTAGCACTAAAACTAAAAATGAGAGGGGCGCCTGGGTGGCTCAGGTGTTAAGCGTCTGCCTTCCGCTCAGGTCATGATCCCAGGGTCCTGGGATCAAGCCCTGCATTGGGCTCCCTGCTCCGTGGGGGGCCTGCTTCTCCCTCTCCCACTCCCCCCTGCTTGTGTTCCGTCTTTCGCTGTGTCTCTCTCTGTCAAATAAATAAATAAAATCTTAAAAAAAAAAAAATCTAAAAGTGAGAGTTTAAACATGCACTGAAAAAAAAAAAAAACCTAGAAATTAACCCTACCTAAAATTTTCAACTCTAGCAACAATAGTCATCTAGCATTATATAATTTATTTTACATACATTTAATTTCAAACAAGGATGAATGAATTTGATCTGCCACAAATCACTTATTTATAAAACAGAGATGCCAGAACTTGGGTAGTCTAGAGTAGAGCTCGGTGAAATCTTAATGCTTTATGTAGAGGCCATCTTAGGTGGACAATGGGTATTTAAAATTCTGTTATTCATAATAAGGCATAGCTTGGGTTCTAAGCTACTTTCTGTTTTTAATGCTTCATCTTGTTATAAAGCTAAAATATTTTAACTCTGTCAGAGGAAGTTTGCTCTTTGCATCTAATCCTGATCATCCTAACCTTCCCCCATTGCTTGCCTAAATCAGCCTGTCAACATAGGAAAACCTAGTTCCCACCTTTTACCATCCGTTTACTTATTTTTCAATCCTACCTCTATATGTACAGACACCTTAGAATTACTGCAACTTACTCCTGTGAAAAAAGACTACCAAATAGAATACAGCTGTGTATAGTTCCTTTTGTTTTAGTCGTATTAAAATAAACAATGTTTTGCAAAGTTCATTAGGTCAGCACAGTTTTCCCCCATCGCTTTCAATGAGGTAGACATATATTTGTAATAAAATTAGCTTCTGTTATACGGTCTGCATTCTGCTGAGATCCTTCTACATCCTAGATTTTTAAAAACATATGCTGAAAGTTCTAGGGGTTTTGACAAATACCTAGCATCACAGATCCATAATACAGTGCCATATACAGTCCATTCTCTTTATTCACAGTGGTTATGTTGAGTAAAGTTAGTGTGAACACTGAATTTTTGAATACTGAACCATTGTTTCTAGTAGGAATAAAAGGTGAGTTTTCTACAGTATTTTGGGCATGATAATATTTTTTTCAGCCTCTCTTTTCATAACCTTTCCAAATGTGTGTTTCTGTTTATAGACACTATGTGTGTGTATGATTTATTGACGTTGAACTCAAAGCCAACAGCATTATAACTCATGTCTGAATGAAGCTTTTCTAACACACATATTTAATCTGTAAGGAATAGCACAGCCTTTTTTCCTTAAGAACACTAATATAGTGTCTCTCACAGAGCTAAAACTTTAACTTCATAAAGTTTATCAGTTTTTCTTTCAGACTATGAATCTGATGTTATATCTGAAAACTCATCACCAGACCCGCATATTACTCAACTGTAATTGTTTTCTAGAAATCTTATAGTTTTGAATTTACATTTATGTCTGTGATCCAGTTTGAGTTAAATTTTGTGTAAGATGCGTATGTTAAGTTCTTGTTGTTGTTGTTTGTTGTGCATATGGACATCAAATTTTTCCAGCATCATTTATTTAAAAAGCTATCTTCCTACAATGAACTGTCTTTGTGCTTTGGTCAAAAATCCATTCATTTTATTTGTACTGGCCTATTTTTTGTGCTATCTTGTTCTATTAATGTGTCTATTCTTTTTCTAACACCACACTCTATTGATTACCATAGCTTTATTGAAATCAGGTTATTGTGAGCCCTTTTCCTTTGATTTTTTTCTTTCACATGATGCTTTAAAAATTTTCTTTTGCTTTAGCCATTTCAGCACCTTTGCATTTCCATATAAATTTTACAGACAGTTTGCCAATATAGACAGAAACTTCCTGGGATTTTGAAATTACATTGAATCTATAGATAAAATTAGGAATAATTGGAATCTTAAGTTTTTTCCTCTATGCAAAGTCTCTCTCTAATTATATAGCTCTTCTTTAATTTCTTCATCAGTGTTTTCTAGTTTTCCATATGCACATTCTACACATATTTTGTTAATTTACACCATATTCTTTCTATGGTGCTTTTGTATAAATGGTATTGTTTCCTTAATTTCCCATTGCAGTTGTTCATCGTTGGTACATAGGCAAGTGATTGACTTTTATGTATTTATCTTGTATCTTATGATCTAACTAAACTTGCTTAATAGTTCCAGCTGTTCTTTTGTAGATTCTTAGGGATTTTTTATGTAGGCAATCATGTTGTTTATGAAAAATGAAGGTTTCATTTCTTTTTTTTTTTTAATCAGAATGACCATTATTCCTTTTTCTTGCCTATTGACTTAGCTAACACTTCTGGAAAAAAATTTTAAATAGTAGTGGTGATAGAGTAGGACATCTTAAGCTTATTCTCAGTCTTAACAAAGAAGCATTCATTCTTTCACCACCAAGTATGGTGTACGTTTTCTTTCTTCCCATGTATCTTTCTATGTTAAGTTAGTGTCTCAGTTTGTTAATGGTGCTGTAAAAAAGTAACACAAAGTGCGTGGCTTAATAGAAATGTCTTGTCTCAGAGTTCGAGACTAAAAATTTATAATAAGATTATTAACATAAAATATATTTTATTTACATTTTTATTAGGGGTGCTTCTATTAGGAACAATTGGAATCTTAATATTAAGTTCTTTCCTTTATGAAAACAGAGTCTCTCTCCAATTATATAGCTCTTCATTAATTTCTTCATCAGTATGTTCTAGCTTTTCATTTGCACATTCTACACATATTTTGTTCATTTACACAATTAAAATATTTTATTTTTATTAAAAATCAAAATACTAAAATATTAAACTATTAATTTTATTAAAATATTATATTAAGATATTTTAACTTTAAATATTTTATATGTTAACTGTTTAAAGTTTCATTTCTAGAATTTGTTCATTGTTCATTACGATACTGCAAATATTTCTTCTGCTTTGCAAAAGGCAAAACTTTTGACAGTATTTGCCATCAAGTGTTGGCAGTTTTGTGATAATCTCAGATAAGTAGTTATAGGAATCATTACATAAAATACAGAATCCAAATGAAACCTACCTAATTATGGGCATAGGCATAATTTTCAAATGAGTTAAGCTAGTATTGGCATTCTAATAATTATTAAACTGATAAATTGCACATATGTGTCTTCTATTTAACTTAGAATCATCTTAATTAAAAAGGATTTATATAAACAAATTGGTTTTGAAGAGTTTTAACAAATATCAAGAAAGGTTGTACCTGTGTTCCAAAAGCAATATGTTTTTGAAATGGCAAGTATTTTATTTCCATATCAAAATCTAGTTATCTGGGACACCTGGGTGGCTCAGTTGGTTAAGAATCTGCCTTTAGCTCAGGTCATTATCCTAGGATCCTGGGATTGAGACTAGCATCAGGCTCCTTGCTCAGTGGGGAGCCTGCTTCTCCCTCTTCCTCTATAGCTTCCCCTGGTTGTGCTTTCTCTCCCTCTCTCTTTCTCTCTCTCTCTATCGCTGACAAATAAATAAATAAAATCTTTAAAAAAAATCTAGTTATGTGCTCAGGATAAACTGTATTTAGGGCAAAAATTAATTTAAAACATTCCACATGACAATTGTTAGATGGAATATAATTTGGTAATTCACATCTGCCCTTATGCCCCACTTTCTGAATAATTCATTTATTTTTTATGTTTTTTATTTAAAATATTCATAATTTAATATAAAATCATATAAATTGACATGAAATTAAAACACAAGAGTATTTATCTCAGTGAATATGAAAAACTACCAATTCCAACATTCAAAATTAAGAGACAGAAGTGTTTTAAAATAAATATTTGTAGAAAACATTTTTTGTATAAAGTTTCTGTAAAAAGTGATGTAAAAGTCACTGAAAAGTGATTTCATAACTTTCTATTATATAACAAAGGTTAAAAAGTTGATTCTTGTAGTTGATTTCAACTCACTTCTTGTAAAATAAGGAGGTAGACTAAATGTATAATTATTTTCAAAAAGAACATGTGTTTTTTTCCTGGTAAATGTGCCTCTTTTGACATTACCTGTCTCTGTTAATAGTGTTACCAGCCTTACAATTATTTATAGATCCAAGAGTAGAGTGATTATTTCTGGAGCAGTCCTCTGAATATCCATCCCCATGTAGTCAGCTACAAAACTTCTGGATTTACATACTGTGAAAACTTACCATTTTTACTTTTTTGTTTCTCAATAAATGCTAGTAAAGTGAATTTAAGAACCAAGAACAGAATATTTCAATGTATATCTGGTATGATGTGCTTTATAAAGAGATAAAATTTGCATTATTTCCCCATGATTAACATATAAATTTCATAGTTAAAATATTAAGATACAAAAATTCATGAGCACCCATTTAATAAATGAACATTAATTAAATAAACTATAAATTTATTTATCTCTATTGGTTAAAATAAGTTGCTCTGGAGCATAATGCAAGTTCGACAGTATGAAGGACAATTGACTATTTTACAAAGAAAAAAGAAACATGAAGAGTGTTTTTTCCAGGTCTCTATTCATTTTGCTATATTTAAACCACAGAAAGTAATAGTTTGTTCTGGGAAATGCGTAAGAGTAAAGTGAAGTATGCAGGGTTTGCATGTATATATAACCTATTTCTCCATGAGAAAAAGTTGATTTAGTATAGTTCACTAAATCTTTAAAGACTAATCTCATTTTACATTGATCACTCTGCTGCCTCCAAATATGATGTAAGCTTATATAACACATTTATTATATAAAATGGTGATACATGCACACTAATTTGACATACATTTATATTAAATCCACAGTCTCACTTGGAATGGAGAAATAATTAGGGGAGTGATTCTTCAGAGAAAAATTGGTAACCCTTTATTCTAGGTTCCTCAAAGTGGTTTCTATATTGTTGTAGAACATTGGTTCTCAAGGTTGGTTCCATATGAGAATCACTTGTGAAGTTTTATAACATGCTAACACTCCAGCCACACTTTGGTCATAAGTATTTTGTAAAGTTTCCTATGTAGTGTCCTAGATATTATAGCACTAATGTGTATAGAACTTGCCAGATGTTAATGGTTTCAAGAATTTTAAATGGTGGAAAAAATGCATGTCCATATTTTAGAATTTTAAATATTTAAAATTAAATTAATTTTAATCATTATATATGATATCACATTTGCATGTATGGGTGTCAAACACACTTATGTGTGTAATATGTCATATTATCTCTTACTATTTTAATGAAGGTCGTATTTGGGAGATGGAAATATTTTACAAACATTTTTAAAGTTATTATTTCTTACTTTCTATTAAATATTCCCAGTATTCTGTGTAAGGAGAAATTTATCTCAATATTTAAAAAGCTAACTGTCTTCATCCATCAAATCTGAGGTATGTTCTTTGCTGTGATACAAAGCTAAGATGGATACAATGGAATTATGGTTATTAGGACTTCTAGTTACAAATTCCACTTATTATCCTAGCTCATTTTTGCAAATTCTAGCAACATTGAACTTAAATGGGAGCTGTTTGAGTCAAGCCCATATGAAATGTCACTGCTAATCTCTCTCTGTGCCAGTCCTCATCAAGATTGACCTTCCTGATTGCCTGTTATAGTTTGACATAAATGGAGCGCAACCACCCTAGTACTGTAATTGACCTTTAACTGCAGTATAGCCATGATCCCTTTTAGTGATCTAATAATTCCGTGGCACAAATATCATTCATTTGTTTCAATAATTATTGCTGAGACCTTGTATTGCCTGTATCTTTAAAACAGGTTGAATAAGAACAGTGAGTCTTGTATTTCATCCAGATGGTGTTACTGAACTATAATATTTTTTGAACTATAATATTTTAATGCATTCCTTTTTAAAATAAATAACACTTGTTTTTCATTTGTGCAAGTAGGGGAAAATGGGAAGGCATTTGAGTGTCTGACTATACCTTTTTTGTGAATGGTAAGAACACTTAACGTAAGATTTTCCCTCTTAAATATTTAAGTGCACAATTCCATATTGTTAACTATAGGTACAATGTGTTATCAGACCTCTAGAACTTAATCATGTTGCATAACTGAAACTTTATACTCTTGAATAGCTGGTCCTTGGCAACCACCATCCTATTCTATTTCTAGTTCAGCTTCTTTAGATTCCATATAGAGGTGAGATCATACAGTATTTGTCTTTCCCTGTCTGACTTATTTCACTTAGCATTTACACTCAAAGTTCATACATGATGTCACAAATGGCAGGCTTTATTTGCTTTTTATGGCTGAATAATATTCCATTGTGTATATATACTACATTCTCTTTGTCTGTTCATCCACTGATGGATACTTAGGTTGTTCCTATGTCTTGACTATCATGAATAATATTGCAGTGAACATGGGAGTGCAGATATGTCTTCAATAATTTTTTTCATCAGTATGATTTTCAGCGTATGTCTTTCATGTCCTTGGTGAAGTGTATTCCCAAGTACTCTGTTCTTTTGATGATATTATAAATGGCATTGCTTTCTTAATTTCCTTTTCAGATAGTTCATTGTCAGTGTATAGATTTGCCCCTGATTTTTGTATACTGATATTATATCCTACAACTTTACTGAATTTGTTGATTAGTTCTAAAGGTTTGTTTTTGGTTTTGGTTTTTGGTAGCTTCTCTAGGTTTTCTATGTATAAGATCATGTTAAATACAAAAAGAAAAAAAATCACTTCTTCTTTCACAATTTAAATGCATTTTATTTCTTTTTCTTTACCTAGTAGTTATGGCTAGTACTTCTAGTACTATGTGAATAGAAGTGATGAAAGTGGGTATCCTTGACTTGTCCCTGATCCTAGACGACACTTTCAAATTTTTGCCATTAAGTATGATGTTAGTTTGTGGTCTTTTGACCTGTGTTTAGTTGAGGTACATTCTTTTATACCTAGTTTGAGTTTTTTATAATGAAATTCTTTTGAATTTTAACTGACTTTTTTTGTATCTATTGTGATGTTCCTATGATTCTTATCCTCTATTAATGTGATGTATCACATCAGTTAATATGCATATGATGAATCATCCTAGCATCCCAGGGATAAATCCCACTTGGTCATGGTGTATTCTCATTTCAATGTGCTTTGGAATTAAGTTTTCTAGTAAAGAGTTGAGGATTTTTGCCTCTCTATTTATCATAATATTGGTCTCTGGTTTTCTTTATTCGTAGTGTCTTTGTCTTGCTTTAGTAGCTGGTTAATGCTGGCTTCATAAAATGACTTTGAAAGTGTTCCCTCCTCTTCATTTTTTTCAGAATTTGAGAGATATTGGCCTTAATTCTTTAAATAGTTGGTAAAATTCACCAGTAAAGGTATCTTCTCCTGGGCTTGTCTTTTTTATTGGAGGTGGGGTGTTGATTACTGACTTAATCTCCGTACTAGTTACTTTATGATTTAGTCTTGATAGTGTGTGTGTTTCTAGGGTTTGTCATTTTTGTTTATCTTTTCAAAAAAAAAAAAAAAAAAAACTCTGAGTTTCATTGACTTTATTCTATTGTTCTAGTCTCTATTTTGTTTATTTCCACTTTAATCTTTATTGTATCCTTCCTACTGTTAACTTTGGCCTTCTTTTTTTCTTTATTTTCCCTCTTGGAAGTGTAAAGTTAAGTTCTTTATTATTCATTATTAATGAAGATATCAATCACAATAAACATCCCTCTTGGTACAACCCAACCAAACAGGTGAAAAGACCTGTGCTCCAAAAACTATAAAACACTGATGAAAGAAATTCAAGATGACACAAAGAAATGGAAAGGCATCCCATGCTCATGTGCTGGAAGAATAAATATTGGTAAAATGTCTATACTACCCAAAGCAATCCACAATTTTAATGCAATCCTTATCAAAATACCAACAGCACTTTTCACAGAACTAGAATGAACAATCCTAAAATTTATATGGAACCACAAGAGACTCCGAACTGTGAAAGGAATTTTGAAAAAACAAAGCTGGAGGCATCACAATTCTGGACTTCAACTTATATTACAAAGCTTCAGTAATCAAAACAGTATGGTACCAGCACAAAAATAGACATGTAGATCAATAGAACAGAATAGAAAATCCAGAAATAAACCCACAATTATATGGGCAGATAATCTTTGACAAAGCAGGAAAGAATATCCAATGGGAAAAGAAACAGTCTCCTCAACAAATGATGAAGGGAAAACTAGTCACCTACATGCAAAAGAATGACGCTGGGCGGTGCCTGGGTGGCTCAGTCATTAAGTGTCTGCCTTTGGCTCAGGTCATGATCCCGGCTTCCTGGGATCCAGTCCCACATCGGGCTCCCTGCTCAGTGGGGAACCTGCTTTTCCCTCTCCAGCTCCTGCCTACTTGTGTTCTCTCTCTTGCTGTCTCTCTCTGTCAAATAAATAAATAAAATCTTTAAAAAAAAAGAATGAAGCTGGACCACTTTCTTACATATACACAAAAATAAATTCAAAATGGATTAAAGACCTAACTGTGAGACCTGAAACCATAAAAATCCTATAAGAGAGCACAAGTAGTAATGTCTCTGACATCAGCCATAGCAACATTTTTCTTGTTAGGTCTCCTGAAGCAAGGGAAATAAAAGCAAAAATAAACTATTGGGACTACATCAAAATAAAAACTTCTGCACAGCAAAGGAAATAATCAACAAAATGAGAAGGCAATCTACTCAATGACTGCAAATGCCATATCCAGTAAAGGGTTAGTATCCAAAATATATAAAGGACTTACACAACTCAACACCCCAAAACAAGTAGAATAATTAAAAATGGGAAGAAGACATGAACAGATATTTCCCCAGAGAAGACATCCAGATGGCCAACAGACACATGAGAAGATGCTCAGCATCACTCATCATTGGAGAAATGCAAATCAAAACTACAATGACATATCACCTCACACCCGTCATACTGGCTAAAATTAACAACACAGGAAACAACAGGTTTTGGTGAGGATATGGAGAAAGGGGAACCCTCTTACACTGTTGGTAGGAATGCAAACTGGTGCACCTACTCTGGAAAACAGTATGGAGGTTCCTCAAAAAGTTAAAAATAGAGCTATTCTAGGATCCACTAATCATGCCATGGGTATTTGCCCAAAGAATATAAAAACACTAATTCAGAGGGATATATACACACCTATGTTTATAACAGCATTATATACAATAGCCAAATTATGGAAGCAGCCCAAGTATCCATTGATAGATGAATGGATTAAAAAAAAAAAAAAAAGATGTGGTATATGTATACAATAGAATATTACTCAGCCATAAAAAGGAATGAAATCTTGCTATTTACAAGGACATGAATAGAGCTAGAGAGTATTATGCCAAGCAAAATAAGTCAGACAGAGAAAGACAAATACTATATGATTTCATTCATATGTGGAATTTAAGAAACCAAGAAAATAAGCAAGGGGGATGAAAAGAGAGAGAGGCAAACCAAGAAACAGATTTTTTACTATTGAGAACAAACTGATGGTTACCAAATGGGAGGTGTGTGAGAGGATAGGTTAAATAGATGATAGGAATTAAGGAATACCCTTGTGGTGAACACCGGGTGATATATGGAAATGTTGAATCACTATATTGTACACCTGAAACTAATATTACACTGTATGTTAACTAACTGCAATCTAACTAAAAACTTAAAAAAATGAATTTCCAAACAGAAAATCAAGAACACAGTGGATTAAATATTATAGACCAAATGGACCTAACAGACCTCTGTAGAACATTCCACCCAAAAATAGAATATTCTTCTCAAGAACATGCAGGACATTCTCCACGATAAATCACATGTTAATTCACATAATAATTCTTTACAAGTTTAAGAAAATTAAAATCATACTAAATATCTTTGCCAGCTACAATGGAATGAAACTAGAAATCAATAGCAGAAGAAAAACTGGAAAATTCACATATACATGCAAATTAAACAACATGCTCTTGAATGACCAATGGGTCAAAGAAGAAATCAAAAGGGAAATTAGAAAATATTTTGAGACAAATGAAACGAAAAACACAAGTTGCTAAAACTTAAGGGCTGTAGCAAAAGCTGTATAAGAGGGAAGTTTTTTTTTTATTATTCCAGTATAGTTAAAATACAATGTTCTATTAGCTTCAGATGTACAACATAGTGATTCATCCATTCCATACATCACCCAGTGCTCATAAGGACACGTGTACTCCTTAATCCCCATCACCTATTTCACCCATTCCCCCACCGACCTCCCCTCTGGGAACTGTCAATTTGTTCTCAACAGTTAAGATTCTGTTTCTTGGCCTCTCTCTCTCTCCCTTTTTTTCCTTTGCTTACTCGTCTTGTTTCTTAAATTCCACATATGAGTGGAATCATACGGTGTTTGTCTTTCTCTGACTGATTTATTTTGCTCAGCATAATGCTCTTGCTCCATCCATGTCATTACTAATGGCCAGACTTCATTCTCTTTTACAGCTGAGCAATTTTCCTCTGTGTGTGTGTGTGTGTGTGTGTGTGTGTGTGTGTGTGGACAGGTGTTGGCGGGGATGCAGAGAAAAGGGAACCCTCTTGCACTGTTGGTGGGAATGCATACTGGTGCAGCTATTCTGGAAAACAGTATAGAGATTCCTCAGAAAGTTAAAAATATAACCACCCTATGATCCAGCAATTGTACTACTAAGTATTTGCCCAACGAATACAAAAATACTCATCTGTTTGGAAATTCTATCATTATTGAGAGTGGGGTATCCAAGTCTCCTACTATTGTATGTCTCTTCTCCCTTCAGTTCTTTCAGTGTTTGTGTTCTCTATTTAAGTGCTGTGACATTAGGTGTATATGTATTTATGATTACTATATTTTCCTGATGAATTGACCCTTTTATTATTATGTGATGACCTTCTTTGTCCCTTATAACAGTTTTTGACTTAAAGAGTATTTTGTGTGTTATAAGTATAGCCACCCTCTATCTCTTTTAGTTAGCATTTGCATGGGATGTTTTCTTCTTTTCCTTCACTTTCCACCTACATGCAGCCTTAAATCTCAAATGAATCTCTGGTAGACACCATAAAGTTGGATGTGTTTTTTCTTCTTTTTAACCCATTTTAATCCGAGGCACTTTGTCCTTTGAGGAATTGAATCCATTTGTGTTTAAAGTAATTAGTGATAGGGAAGACTTACTATTTCCTTTTTGTTTATTGTTTTCCCTGTCTTGTAGCTCTTTTGTGCCTCTTTTCCTCTTGTTGTCTTCCTTTGTGCTTCATTGGTTGCAGTGACATGCTTTGATTCTTTTCTTATTTTCTTTTGTATATCTTTTTTAGGCATTTTCTTTGTGGTTACCATGGGGCTTACCTAAAATATTTTAAAGCAGTCCATTTTAAGCTGGTAACAATTGTAATCACATACAGAAATTGCTCCCAGAAAAATCAGAATATCGGGCATATGGTCAAGTTTTTTTTTTCCTTTTATCCCCGGCTAGAAACTGGGAGGTAGGACTTTCTTCCTGGTTATTTGGACTTTGCCATGGGTAGAGATAATAATAAGAGGGTGCCTCAAGTTTTCCTACTGGCTCCTATGCGATTGATATGCTTGCCAGGAATGTAGGGACATCTCAATTGGTTCTTAGGTTTTTCACAAAGGGAAGTGGTCTATGTACTATTGTTTAATGTGAATGTCCATGGAAGGAAGAAGGGCTCAAGGCTTCCCAGCCTACTGTATTGCTGATGTCACACTCTGATTCTATCATAATAGAAATTAACAGTTGGTTATTAGAATGAATTTTAAAAATTATACATTAAATTGTATAAAATGTTAGATAAAGCATTAAGACCCCAAGGCTAACTATACAATATGATTATTTAGATAAAAATTAGTAAAAATTGTTTATAAATCCAGACAATCAACTCAATTGTTCAGATTCATTCACACTGTTGACATTGATTCTAAAGCTCACCTTAGGAACTATTTTATCGAGTTACCAATCTCAATTATAAGCTTGAATAGGAGCATTTGCGTTTATGGGCTTTACTGTACTCACTTTATTAAATTTGAAGAAAATTATTAAGTAACACATACAATACAAATTATATCCAAAATGTATATATATATATATACACACATATGTATCCAAAATCTTGTTTACCCAACAAACAAATTGGAGCATTGATCATAGGATTCCCAGTACTGCTTCTGTGAAATGTTGATAACACACCTCAGTCACAGGACTATTTTTAAGATTAAACTGGATGGTATCTGTAACTTTAAAACAGAAGATGAACATCATTTTTATATTCCTTAGCAGGAGAGTGTGTTGGCTTCACCTTACAGGAACACTGGCCAAGGGGGGGAGGGCGGTGGGAAGAATGGGAAGCCAGGAGGCTAGAGTCAGAAAGAGAAATAAGATCTAGTTATATGCAGAGATAAGAGTTAAAATGTTTGGTACGCATGATGTTCAATACCTTCTAGAAGTTATTTTCCTGCTGAGTCATCTACAAAATCTCCTTACCACTCACCCATCTTCTGGACATTGTAATTGAAAGAAATTATCTGAAGGGTGTTCCAGACACTCTTGGGAGCTGAGGGTAGTGAATATATCATAAATAAATGAAATGAGATGAGAGAGGTAATCTCCAGAATGCCTGGGAAGATGTGGTAGTGGGATAAAACAATAACTCTCTTTCAGTGACAATCCTAGGATCGATGAACATTCCAGGTTAAGAAAACAGAGAATATGTTTACTTTAATTTAAAAACTCATAACCACAATAATGACTTCGTCATTCTATTTTGCAAAATAATAGGTACTTGAATGAGCAAAGAATGTAATTAAAGTACCTATTCTGGAAACATGACTTTCCTTTAATCTATTTATAATGTCCATTTATCTGATGACATGCTGCTCACATAATTGAATGTGACCGTAATTTTAGTCATTTCAGATATGGATACATGACATCTGGTTGAAGGTAAATGCCCATGAAATCAATCTCCCATGCCTTCTTTAAAGCATTTATACAAGTTACCACTTTATACAACTATAATTTTTATGTTCACCTGTGTTCTAAATAAAATACAATCACTCCATGAAGAACTGTTAGTTTTCAGTTATGATAGTCTGTGCCTGATGTTCAAACTGTATGCCAAACATACTGATAAAGAAAATCTGTTTCTCTCTCTTTTTTTAATTTATGTTTTCCTATATTGATAATATTTAAATCATTCAAAAACATCAATAAAAATTTCTGGATGGTAGTGAATTATAGAATTTCCTCAAAATCTGGAAATGTACTATTTAAAACTCAAAGTTTGAAATGTGCCTCTCCACAAAGTTCCCTCCTCATAGAAGTTGAGAGGTGTTAAATATGAAGACTTCTTAAATGTGCCCAGAATTTAGTTAGTGCTTTCTAGTATTTAGTAATTACTACATCCATTCACCAATGACTGTTGCCCAAAGTCATTTTATATTGGTATATTCAGTTTCAGAGAACCACATAGAGTAATGCTGTTCATAGGTCATGACCTATTATTGGGTCATGAAGGCAATTTAGTGAGTTGCAATCTCTATTTTAAATAAAAAAATACAAAATAGAATAGACTATAATTGGATAAAATGGAAAATAGCGTGTTGCATAAAGGATGGATATTGTTTCCTAAGTATTTTCTTTCAGGTTATATCTCCATATCATAGGCATACATGACATGTGGTTGCAATGTAGAATATTTTTCATTTCATTATGGTCAAATGTAGATAAAATTCATAGGTCTAAGTTAAATCATCTAATGCAATAAACTTAGAAATATTTGATATTCTTCCTGAAACTTTATTCTCCTTAATGTGAAGTCATCTAATTTTATTTTGCAGAGCACTTTTTTTTTAAGTAATTGATAAATAAAGTGCAAATATCAAGAGAAAGGGAAGGAAATTGAAAACACTTTTAACATATTTATTTCTTATCGATTTATTATCTAAAATAATCAACACATGATCATTTTTCTTTTAAGTAGGCTCCACACCCAGCATGGAGCCCAATGTAGGGCTTGAACTCACGACCCTGAGATCAAGACCTGAACTGAACTCAATATTCAGATACTTAACTGACAGAGCCGCCCAGGTGCCCCAACACATCATCATTTTCAAAAGGACTAAATAAGTATTGGGAGAAAGTAGCAGTGGGAATATTCTTAAAACTTCCTGGTAATACAAAGCAAGCTTTGCAATATATTTTTTTTTCCTCCAGATTTTGTTAATTGAGAAATAGATTTCTATTTGGTTAAGTTTATAATTGCTGTGAACAACTTTTGGATGTTCCATGGTATTTGTCTTAATACTATTTTACCTTTAAAAGAAATTTTATTGGTGATATAGGAGTATGGAAAAGATAGGGCTCAGATTTTTAGGGTCAACTTGACTTTTGTAGGGATAAATTATCCTTTGATTGCCCCCAGTAAATCAGATTATTACTTTCTTAAAAAAAAAATACCTGCAGAAAAGAATGAGGAAGAAAGATTACAAATCAATAATCTACATAGAGATGTATCTAATAAAAATTTGTGAACCTAAAACTGATCTAAAATATAAAGCTTGTTAATTAAAAAAAAGAAACTTGAAATGACCCAATTGATTCCACATAACTTAGTTGCATATCATAAAAAGGTATTTTAAAATAATACAACAAACCCAACACCCAACAACATAAAGAATATAGCATCCAGTTCAAACTTGTCAGGCATGCAAACAGTAGGAAATTATGACCCACATACATGTAAAAAAAGAAATAATTAGACCAGACTAAGAAATGACAAAGAGCACAGAAGTAGCAGAAAAGGACTTTGAAATAACTACTCTAAACATGATACTTCTTATGTCCAAGAAGATAGAGTGAACATGAATGTAGGGTGAGAAATAGAAAAATAATCACTCAAAGTAAACACTGAGTTATTAAAACTATAATATCTGAAGTGAATATGTCACTGGATGCAAGTCCTAGATTAGACACTGCAGATAAAAGAATCAATGAACTTGAAGATATAGTAATGAAAGCTATCCAAAATTAAAGGCAGAAAAAAAAAAATAGATAAACTAGTGACTTGTGAGACATTATCAAGAAGTCTAAAATATGAATGACTGGAGTCCAAGGAGAAGTCAGAGAGACTAGAAAAACCTGAAAAATTGATGTGTGTGTGTGTGTGTGTGTGTGTGTGTATTACAATTTGATAAAAATTGCTAACTCACAGGTCTAAAACCTCCATGACCCCAAATCATAATATACCTAAAGAAAGCTGTTAAGGAACATCACAATCAAATTAGAGAAAATAAACGTTAAACTCTTAAAGGCAGATAAAAATGACACATTAATTATAGAAGAGCAAAGAATAACAAACTTGTCAAAAAAAAAAGTGCAAGCCAGGAGAAGATTGGTATTTTTAAAACATTGAAAAAAGATACTGTCAACCTAGAATTTGTTAGCAGCAAAATATCTATCAACATCAAGCAAAGGGAAGCCTGGGTGGCTCAGTCAATTAAGTTTCTGCCTTTGGCTCAGTTCATGATCCTAGGGTCCTGAGATGGAGCCCCGTGTCTGGCTCCCTGCTCAGCAGGGAGTCTGCTCCTCCCTCTCTCTCTGCCCCTCCCCCCCACTCCTGCTCTTGCTCGCTCTCTCTCTCACTCACTCTCTCAAATAGATAAATAAAATCTTTAAAGAGAAAAACAGAATCAAGGGGCGCCTGGGTGGCTCAGTTGGTTTAAGTGTCTGCCTTTGGCTCAGGTCATGACCCCAGGGTCCTGGGATTGTGTCCCACATGGGGCTCCCTGCACAATGGGGAGCCTGCTTCTCCCTCTCCCTCTACTGTCCCCCCTGCTTGTGCTCTCTCTCTCTCTCTGTCAAATAAATAAATAAAATCTTTTTAAAAAATCAAGGCAAAGAAGTACATTTTTTAATACAGAAAACTGAAATAATTAATATCTTAGTCTACTCAGCCTATTACAAAATAGTATTGCCTGAGTGGATTAGTATTGCCTGAGTGGATTACACCATAACCATTTATTTCTGATAGTACAGAGCTTCAAGTCTGAGATCAGGGTGCCAAGCAGGTCAGGTTCTGATGCGGACTTGTTCTGGCTTATAGGCAGCCATCTTCTTGCTGTTTTCTCATGTTATGAGAGGATGAGAAAAAAGCTCTCTGTTCTTTTATTATAAGGGCACTAATTACATCATTAGGAACCCACCCTCCTGGCCTCATCTAAACCTACTTAACCTCCCCAAATCCCCATCTCCAAATACTTACGCACTGGTGGTTAAGGCTTCAACATAGGAATTTTGGGGAGACAATTCAGTTCCTAGCTATTCATTATGTACAGACTTTCACTTTAAGAAATAACTCTTTCTTTCTCCATATCAATTAATTGTTTATTCTGATCGATGCAGCCTTCTTTTTATATACTGATTTCTTTTTGTTCATTTCCAGTATTACCACCTTACTTGTAGTCATAATTATTTTGCTTAACTTCCTAAATTCACTTACATTCTTCTATTATATTATGTACAAATAATCCTGACTTTTGTTGTTACTTAAACACCCTCAGGTGTTCTCACTTATGTCTCCTTTCCCCCTGCTGGTGGAACTCCTGTCATATCCTGCCATAACTGATCTTCCCTAGCTAATCAGTTCATCGGCCCCCTCCACTGAGGCGTGTTCTTGGTTTCCCTTCATGTTGCTCACTCCAGTCACTATATATCCCATGTGTAACACTTGCTATTGTATATACTTGTTCATCTACTTGCTCATATTTTAGTCTCACTTTTTTCAAACGGGTATCAAGGTAGCAACTGTCTTACCTATATTCCTGGCACCTAGAAAAATATCTTGGAAGCAATTGTAGTTAAATAATTGTTGAATGGGGGGCCTGGGTGGCTCAGTCCGTTAAGTGTCTGCCTTCGGTTCAGGTCGTGAACTCGGGGTCCTGGGATCGAGCCCCACATTGGGCTCCCTGTTCAGTGGGGATCCTGCTTCTCCCTCTCCCTCTGCCCCTACCCCCACTTGTGCTCACTTTCTCTCTCTCTCTCTCTCTCTCACCCTCTCTCAAATAAATAGATAACATCGTTAAAAAATAATTGCTGAACAAATGTTCTTGAACTACTTCAACACTCCTCTTACTGTTTCATTTAGTTCATTTATTTTTGCTTTTGCTTTCTAGACTCACCTTTATTTCATTCTTTCATATATCAGTCAGATTGTCAGATTTTGAAACATATATATGCTTGGGTCATCATGATACATCTTTGAATACTGGATTGGGTTGAGTTTACCTTCTAGAAACCTGATCCAGTACTCACAGATGTGTATTCATATGCACATACACATGCACACACACATACACACTTACATCCATGTGTTAATTCTGGGTTATTACTTCAGCTTCAGCTTATATGCAGCTTTTGCTAAACTCCGTCACCAAGCCTTCCCTGCCCTCTACTATAGAAGGTGTTTCTCTATGGTCCCCCATAGGATACTCTGCTTTACCTTCCTGGTCGCACAAATCACTCTGTAGTTTGTCTCCACACAAAATTGTAAGTTCTTGGAGTATGGATCTTTTTATTTTCATTTCTGTCTTTGTGTTATTCTTTGCACTTTGCTTGTCATTAATGTATACCTGATGTATGAAAGTATCGTATTTTCTGATCTCCTATTCTTGATTATAAGAAACTTGCTACAGGGGGCCTGGGTGGCTCAGTCGTTAAGCGTCTGCCTTCGGCTCAGGTCACGATCCCAGGGTCCTGGGATCGAGTCCCACATCGGGCTCCTTGCTCCGCGGGGAGCCTGCTTCTCCCTCTGCCACTCTCCCTGCTTGTGTTCCCTCTCTCGTTATCTCTCTCTCTCTCTCTGTCAAATAAATAAATAAAAAGAAAAGAAAAGAAAAAGAAAATTGCTTCAGAAAGAAAGAAAGAAAGAAAAAGAAAGAAAGAAAGAAAGAAAAGAAATGGAGGGAGAAAGAAAGGAAGAGAGAAAATGCTTCAGTGAGATCTATCTTCTTCTAAAGATACATTGCATCTTCCTCTATTTGCCATCATTGATGCAAAGCCTCTACATACAAAGTATCCCTGTTCTTCCTCTTAGATGTTCAGTTATTCCGATTTAAAAAACAAAACCAAAAAATTTTAAGTTCTAATGAAGGTTTTATTTCTTTACTCCGTGATCATTTAATCATCTATTCATAGTGCAATGTTTCCTCCTCAGAATTCTTTACATATTAGTATGTCATATTTATCAGTTACAATTGAATGCTTCACAGTTTAGTTAAATTTTATTTGAAAAGATATGTGTGTGTCTCATATTTCCCACATTTAGCATAAAAGACTATATTATTCATTTTTTAACCCTGATATTATTCAGTACACTACTTACATAAAAGAGAGCAGCAGTCTTATTAATTATTCAAATCCGGTTTTCTAATTGTAGGTAATCCTACCATTGCCTGTGTTCCCTGTTACGAGCAGATTGCCGAGCAAAACTATATATGGAATCAAAATCTCCACAAAAATCTCTATTTCCACCAAATACTTTGAGTGAATTTGAGGAAAAGGAAGGTTAGAAAACACTGGGTTATTATTCTGCTAGCTAGTCAACTCATATTCTGCTCCACTTAGTGTTTCATATTTTTCTCTTCTCTCAATTTCCCAATACCTATTCTCCATTCCCTATTCTCAGCTAATAAGCTTGCTTTGTATTTCACTGAAAAATAGAAGCAATTACAAAGAGCTTCTGCATGCTTCCTCTACCAATTTTGTGGCCTATTTTCTTCTTGCCCAGATATTCTCTAACTTTCTTCTTCTCACAGCAGCTGACCTGTCCGTGCTTCTGACCAAGGCCATTGTCTCCACCTGACCTTCCTTCTAGCATCAACTTTCCCTTCTCTAAACAAACAAGAAAACATTGACTTATTTCCTGCTACTGACAGAGTGAAATCTATTCATTTAAATGCAATATCCATATAGCATTTTAGTTCATTATGTGTTTGATATTATAAGTTTGAACTTTATTGAGAGCCATTATGATGTTTTTACGTGCATTTTTTCTCTATACATTGTATGTAATTTCTTTATTTCTTTTGATTCACATATCTGAAAATACACTGTAATATTTCCATTAACACACATATTCATATTGCTTCTTTTCAGTCTACAAAAAGATGGAAATTGGCCTCATTTGAACTGTAAATTGACATTTTTATCTATTCAAGGTAGGATGAAAAAAAATTTAAGGTAATTTTCTAATTTTGTTTGTTCTTAATGAAGAAAACTCTAAAAACATTTAGTGCCTTAGTTTCCTAAACAGAATTACATAATACCTTAATAGTACAGTGATTGTAGCAATGGTTTAATAGAAAAGTAAGCTTTCAAATGAAATTCTATTTTTTTAATTGCTCTTGTTTCAGGAGCTTTTACTCAGAAAGTATGACAATGTAAATGAAACAGCAGAACTTTGTTAAGGAGGAAAGACACCGAATTTAATAACTTTGAATTCAAATTAATGACAATTACATCAAAGACAGCATTTCATTGTACTGAAGGTGTCTGGTCCTTTCAAACTATCCATTAAAAAGATAAGGTTTAATTAATAAGAATTCTGCTTTTTTCAATTTGTAGAGTTTGTTCAAAGCCTTGAAATAAAAATTTTAAAAATATGTATCTGTATAGAATGATCTAGACTGCTGGGTAGTATGAATTGCTTCTGAAATGCGTCAGCTGAGCCTATGTTAGCGAGCACTCCTCAGGCTTGAAAGAGCATCAGTTAAAGTATTGTGACCTCATCTGTCAAAGTGATATCTCAGTTACAGAAAAACTTCCATCTACATCAGAAATCCATTAACCACTGATCCTAAATAACAGAGCTAACATAATGGATGGCTGGGTCTCTGCTTGTAATTGGAGTTGGCTTATAAGGCTGACTAAGCAAGCATAGTGAACTGAATGTAGCCAAGAGTATGATAAAGTTTTATAACTTAAAATATCCCAAACAACATTGGGTAAAATATTACCTAAAATATAAATTGATTGTAATTTTAACCTCAGAATATAGAATTCCATTCAGTTATGTATGTGTAAAACTAATATTTAAAGTAAACGAAATACTACCAAACTCTGTACCATGTTTATGACTGTTCTAACAGCTTTAAATTATGGACTAAATAAACCCCTCAAAAACCCTTTGAGGGTGGACACTTTTACTATCCCTACTTTCACACATGGAGGAACTGAGACCCAGGAATTTGACTGATTTGGCCTAGTTCACACAGCTAGATGGTGGAGGGACTAAGAGTTGTTTCCAGACATTCTGGCTCCAAAGACAATGCCCTTAGCCTTCCCACAGTAAAATCTTTCAAATTAATCATTAGTAAAATGTGTTTGATGAAACAGTGTCAGATTATATTTCATCCAAAACAAAAGACCAAACAGGTCTTTTATAAGAATGAGCTGTAATGTTAAAGCCTTGAAAATCCAGGACTCTGATACTGTATTCTAGAATATGGCAAAAATTGAGGAACCAAAGTAGTAGTAAATTCACCAATGAATATTATAGCACAATTGAAAGTAAAAATGGTAGTCACATTTTCCAAATGTATTGAAGTGAACTGAAGATTTACATAAATTAGTGATGCTGAATGATTATAAAGGAGCCATTTACTGTGAACAATTTAGGATTGGCTATTAGCCGAGGAGTTGTGGTGTCTGGCTCTGTGTCTCTCGAATAAGACAGACCTGGGTTTCCTTCCCAGTCCAGTCACTTATTATGAGTCTAGGGAAATAATTTTCCCTCTTTTGTCCTGCCTACTCATATGTATATTGTCAGTAGTATTTACCTCATAGATTGTTTTTTATCACTAAATAAGTGAATGTAAAATGCATAGCTTAAGACCTGGTACAAAACTAAACTCAATAAATGCTAGACATTATTGTGCTTATTAGTTACAAGTTTTTATTAATGTAGGAGACAACTCATATGTGCAATGAAACCATAATGTTTAATGATTAATAATCTTTATTGGTTTAATTCTCTGTGTAATATTATATTTGTTTGAATTTAAAGTGTTTCTATACATTTACTCAAATCTTTTTATATGTACCCAATAGATTCTACAGTTGGTGTATTTAGTCAAATATCACCAAAAATCAAATTTAATAATGACAGACTGATAATGATACCAGTTAAGAATTTAGCAGGTGTTAAGGTGATTTTTTAATGTTGAGCTCTTTCTTGGAACACCTTGTGTACTCTTAAGTTCCTGTATTAGAATTCTCCAGAGAAAATAGAACCAACAGAATGTGTATGTAGATGGAGGAAGATTTATTTTAAGAATTGGCGCATGTGATTGTGGGGACTAGGTAAATCTCAAATCTGCAGGGTAGGCCAGTAGGTTGAAGACCCCGGGAAGAGATGCAGTTCTAGTCTGAAGGCACTCTGCTGGCAGAATTCCTTTGGGATCTATGAGGGTAAATCCTTAAACAGATTGGATGAGACCCATCAATATTATAGAAGCTAATCTGCCTTATTCAAAGTCTACTGATTTAAATGTTAATCTCATCCAAAAAATACCTTCACAGACACATCCAGATTGTTTGACCCAATACCAGAACATGGTGGCCCAGCCAAGTGGACAGATAAAATTAACCCCGGTCCCCCTTATAGTATATATTCTTCTAACTGTCATTTTTAGTGCCATAATATTCAATTGAAGAGCATGTCTGGATATTTAGGGTGACTTTTTTTTCTTTGCAGTGAATAATTTTGAACTGCTCATCCAAAAGATATCCTACTCACCCTAAAATTTCCCCATTAACTAGTCTTTAATGATATACTGGGGTAAGATTAATTAATATTTAAATTTTATATACACTATCATATTCAAATTTGTAGATAAATATGGAATTGCAATCAGTGTTATTAAGACACACTTTTTACTTAAATGAGTTAGGATAACAAATCCTAGAAAGCATATTCCAGCTTCAATAAATGAGTACATGTTATATTTGTTAATAAGGAGGATTCAATAATGTAATTGTTCTGTTATGACTTTTGCTTGAGGTTGCATTTTTAGTGAAAACAATGTGTTTGAGTTGTACTGAAAAAGTAGTATATAGAGGCGATTTTGTAATTCTTTGGATATCAGTGTGTGTGTTTGTTGTTTTCCTTTTCTTCCTCCAAATTTTTATTTAAATTTTAGTAATCTAACATATAGTATAATATTGGTTTTAGGAGTAGAAGTTAGTGATTCATCACTAACATGTAACACCCAGTGCTCATCACAAGTGCCCTCCTTAATACTCATCTCCCATTTAGCCCATCGCCCACCCACTTCCCCCCAGCAACCTTCAGTTTGTTCTCTATTGGAAAGAGTCTTTTATGGTTTGCTTTACTTTATCTCTCTCTCTTTTTTTTTTTCTCTTCCCATGTGTTCATCTATTTTGTTTTTTAAATTCCACATATGAATGAAATCATATGGTATTTGTCTCTCTCTGACTTATTCCTCTTAGCTTAATACACTCTAGCCCCATCCATGTCATTGCAAACGGCAGGATTTCATTATTTTTGATGGCTGAGTAATATTCCATTATATATATATATTGATATATATATATAGATATATGTATAAATTCATATATATATTTATATTTATATATCCCATATCTTCTTTATCCATTCATAAGTCAATGGATATTTGGACTTTTTCCATAATTTGACTATTGTTGATAATGCTGCTATAAACATCAGGGTGTATGTGCACCTAGTAGTGCAATTGCTGGGTCCTAGGGTAGTTCTATTTTTAACTTTTTGAGGAACAGCCATACTGTTTTCCACAGTGGCTGCAACAATGTGCATTCCCACCAACATTGCAAGAGGGTTCCCCTTTCTCTGCATCCTGGCCAACACCTGTTGTTTCTTGTGTTTTAATTTTAGCCATTTTGACTGGTGTGAGGTGGTATCTCATCATGGTTTTGACTTGTATTTCCCTGATAATTGTTTTTGTGTTTTTCCTATGTGAATGGAGCGGCAAGCAACATTTCTATATTTCTATATTATAGCTTGGTGATTATTAATTGCATCTTAGGATACATAATATATGCTCTGATGCTATTATATGTGTGTTTATTATTTTGTATACAGCCTAGTAAATATATAGTAAATTAGTTCAAAGAGTTAAAGATCTGGAATTTATAAACCTGTCATTTTAATAAAGATATGAATGCCTTTCTAATTTGTGCCAGACAGTGTACTGGAAAAAAAAGTTACAGTGGTAAATAAGAAAAGAAAAATACTGTCTCCCAGAAGTTTACAATCTTGTATATTCAGCAAGTTCTAGTGTATATTACATGGTATATTTAATATATGCACAAGTAGATATATTAAAATTTGCAGAAAAAGCCATCTTTATTATTATGAGAAAGTCTTCAGAGAGGTATATAACACTTTGCAAAGTTTCAATGGTAATTTCTCTAAGATAACAAGGAATTGGATATATCCAAATGATATAGAGTAATCTGACCTCTTTCAAACAAGTTAGTTTAGTGACATTAACTGCTATGTGTTCATACACCATAGAACAAAATCCTACAAGCTTTTGTGAAGCTCTCAATGTCTCTAGGTTGCTCTATTTCTGTCTCAGTCCCCTGGCAGAAAACATAGGACTACTGATGTACTACATAAAAGATAAATTTTGTTCTCTTCTAAAGGAAATCCCAAAATTGGGTGAATTCAACCTAAGATGATTCTAAAACTTTTACAAGCATTGAAATTTTTCAGGATTTTTTAAAAACTCAGATGTATAGGAATTCTGGATGTTCTTGGACAACCTGGTAGCTTAAAACGACAAATAAATGGGCATTGAATAAAATTTATTCACAGGTATCCAGGAGGAAAATAACAAACACAAAGTTCATTATCATTTATGAAGAGGATAGAGCAGAGTGAGAGGTTGTATTTAATACTTTAGGCATAGAAAATTGATTTACAGTGAGGATAAATTTAAAATTTTGTGGTCATTAAGGTTTTATTTGGCAAATTACATATGTAATATTCTCTGCTGTGGTCCATGCTAGAAATGGAGACAGTGCCAGAACTGTGCACTGGATTAGATGTTCAAAGTATACTTTAAGTATCTTGCGAACTAGAGACCTGGTCTAATATATTGGTGGGCTCCAATTATAATTATTGTCATTGTAATTAGGTACAATAAATTGTATTTTATTCAATGTTTCCTTTTCTCATTCTGTCTGTCTCTCTTTCTCTCTCTCTCTCACACACATACACACACTATATTAGAACAAGCATTTTAGAACAAAATATCTAGTGTCATCTTCTGTTTTACTAAGGCTAAGTTGTCATTGAAAGCCCAGAGAGGAATTTGATGGTAGGTGTTTCACACAACAAATAATGACACCTTTTTTTACCATCTGTTTTAAAACAGAGGGTTATTTTTTTTTTTTTAAGATTTACTTATTTATTTATTTATTTATTTGATAAACAGAGAGTGGGTGAGCAGGGGGGAGAGGCAAAGGGAGAGGGAGAGAGGAAGCGGACTCCCTTCCGAGTGTGGAGCCCAAAGCAGGGCTCTATCTCAGGACCCTGAGATCATGACCTGAGCCAAAACCAAGAGTTGGACACTTAACCAACTGAGCCACCCAGGGGCCCCAACAGGGTTAAATTGGTTTTTATTTCTATTCATATGATCCAGCAAGATTGCCTTTCTGTGTGTGTGTCAGTTTATGTCTGTCTGTGTGTTCAGAGAAACAAAGTCACATTGCATTATAGTTTGTTGCATGTAACACTTATTCACAAAAGTTTCCATAGCTTCTTGACTGATTTTTTAATTTAATTTAATTTTTTTTTAATTTTTAATAATTGTTTAAGATTTTATTTATTTGAGAGAGAGAGAGACAACACGAGCAGGGGAAGAGGCAGAGGGAGGGAAAATCAGAGTCCTCACTGAGCGGGGAGCCTGACATGGGGCTCGATCCTGGGATTCAAGATCATGACCCAAGCTGAAGGCAGATGCTTAAGTGATTGAGACACTCAAGTGCCCCAATTTAATTTAATTTTTTAAAGAGTTTCCAACATTCCAGTTTGGTTTAGATTTGTGTAACACAGCAAATATTGTTAAATGGAATTAATGCTCATTATAAAATCAAGTGGTTTTATAAATCCTATAAATATGTTCCCACCTGTGTTTATTTTCTTATCTTTGGCAGAACTCTGATGCAATAAAAAAACCTAGTTTTTAAATAGTTAATTGTATGATTTGTATCTATATTTGCTAAGATAATGCAACTTTCACTCTTGAGAACCCCAAGAGGATACTTCACTAATGAATAATCATTGCATATTACTGTTTAATAAAATAATAATCTAAAATTTGCTACCATGGCACATGTCATTCATAACATAATGAAGCCTAGTGATGGATATGAGAAGGCACATTGGTTTTCATGTAAGAATCTTCTAACCTCACTTGTGTGCAAAGCAGTTCATCATCACACAACCCATGTATCTTGCATAAATACTTTCTATTTCTACCACTAATGAAACCTTCCTTTTGAGACCAACTTAATAGGGTAGCAGAATGATAAGTGAATTTGAAATTATTGTCCATCTGTTTTACATGCATATAGAATATTACAAATTGTTCTTTAACATTCCACATGATTTCTGAAAATTTACATTATAACTTTACATGCCTTCTTCTATTTTTAAAAATCTTTTGAGAATATTATGAGTTTTACATTAAACATATAAACATTATGAAGCTATTCTTTTATATTCTCATTATGAAGGGGTTGGGAATCCAAAAACAATTAAAATTGGAGATCAGAAACTTCTAGCTATTCTGGAGATACAAAAAATAAACAAGTTAAACACACATACAAATATACATATCTACACATACACACATTGCCAATTGATAAGTATGTAGATGGCACTCTAGGAACAGAAAAAAAGAGCTAAATTTGCTTGATGAGAGTGAAGGACGAGGTCTAGGAAAGGAAATATTTGCACTTAAACTTTATGTGCAAGTTTTTCTGATATGGTATACAATGTGTAGAGAATGTTCAGGAATGGAGAAGGAAATTAAAGTACAAGATTATGATGTAAGGAAAGTGCTTAGTATGTGAATATAATGATTTTAGTATGAGAATAGGTTTTACTGGAGAGTCTCCAATGACAAGCTGGTGTTGGATTATGAAGGGTCTTATATGACATGTGAAGAAATGTGGCTTTATACCTACAAGCTGTGTGGAGATACAAGAGAAACCCACGCTAGTATACTATATATCCTTATGTATGTATGAATGCGGTACATAGTCGTACACACACTGTTGATATTAGGATAAATATGGTAGCGGTGCGGATGCTGAAGTAAGCTGGCTGCGGTGAGCTGTTGAGATGTAGCTGAAAAAATACCAACGCTTGATCATTGAGAGGAGAAGAGGAGAGTAATATGAAGAAAACTTCCAGATCTGTTCATGGGGTGCATATAAATCTCTTTCTATCCTCCAATTTGCTTATTTACTTTCATGTGGTTTTCAACTACATAAAGTGAGTCAAGAGACAAGGGACTTATTTTTGATGATTTAAATACTTTTTGTGGAAAATCAAGTGTTCTATTAGCATGTGCATTTATTATCTTGAGAGGGAAAAATGATTTTGAGAAAACTGCACTAGAATCATTATATATTTATTTTATCACTATTCTTGACATTTGATATGTAATTATTTTGTATAAAAATGATTTTAAAATTTTAGCCAGCCTGTTTTTCTATTCCTCGCATTGATAAGTATTTAAAACTGTTTAAGGGAAGTAGTATTTCCTAGTCAAAACTGTGTCACTGTTGTAATAGTTACGTATTCTTAAATAACACAGCTTAAGACTTCTTTAACTTACTATATTAAGTAATGCAATTAAGTAATCCAAATCAACTTGAGGTAACCAATATCATGCTCATTTAATGCTCATATCACAGATTTAGGGAATAAAATTTTCCATGTAAGGTAGGAGTAGGACCTAAATATGTCAGAAATAAATATTTGAATAAACCAAATAAGATTTGGAAATTAATATATAGGCCAGGTGATAGTAAAATTATTTCCAATTACCTAAAAAGAAGTTAAGGGGGAAATTTCCTGTAGGCCCTTTAAATGTGAGAAACAAATAATTTCCTTCATGAAATTTGCTCATTCAGTCATTTGAAAGATACCAATAATATCTCTCTGAAGGACAGTGTGATAACACAATTAAAAATTTATTGATGTTATTGCCTTTTAACTTTTAACATAGATATAAGGAACTAAAACATGAAAAGATAAATTTTATCCTAAAATGTCATATAAAAGAACAATAGGCTTTTAATCAGAGCACATAACACCTTAAATATTTGAGTTGGAAGGTAGGGAGTAACCTAAATCAAAATTTTAACTTCATGCAGAGGTCAACTGAATCCAAACTGTAAATTAAAAGGTCAAGGCAGCACCATTTTTAATGCTTAAAGATCTCATTTGTTTGAGAAACAAATTCTCTGAACCAAAAATACTTTTCTTGGCTTTTGGGGAATTTTACAGACTGGATAAACGTTTTCTGCTTACCTGGGTGCCAGGAGTGGAGCTGAAGACCTCATTTGGCCAGGGCCTGGTCTTTCTTTTTTTAGATTTTATTTATTTATTTGAGAGAGAGAGAGCACAAGCAGGGGGAGCAGCAAAGGGAGAGAGAGAAGCAGGCTCCCCGCCAAGCAGGGAGCCCGTCACGGAGCTCGATCCCAGGATACTGGGATCATGACCCAAGCCGAAGGCAGCCGGTCAACTGACTGAGCCACCCAGGCATCCCTGGCCTGGTCTTGTTGAATTTTATTCTTAGTTGTCCCTGCCTTATTGTCTCCCCTGGTCTCTTACCTATAAATAAGCTATCCTTACTTTGAAAAGCAAAAATGGCATACAATATTTAGATAACAATCCTAGTGAATAACTGTGTTAGCACTGAGTTTTTATTTTTTTTTTTTATTATGTATGTTAGTCACCATACAGTACATCATTAGTTTTTTATGTAGTGTTCCATGATTCATTCTTTGCATATAAACCACTGCTTGAACCCATCACTTTGGTCGGAAGATTGAATATCCACATTTGTCAGACAGGTCATTTTGAGACTGAATGCACTGATAGAGAGTGTAAGAGGACACAGTTTGGGGAGAAACATCCCCAAACATAAGGAAGAAAGTGTTCAAAGCAAGGATCTAGATGATGCACTAAAAATACTGTCCAACTACAAATACCAGATATTAACAATAACAATGGCATTCATGGGTGAAGTGGTCAGGGTGAAGCTGCAAGGTATAGGATATGCCATTGCTCAGTGCAACAGGGAATGAATGTGTATTGGGCATTAAATCACTCACGGAAGCGGTAAAAGGGATGAGCGGATAGACTCGCCTCCAGCAATCACTCCCAAAACCCTATTTGCTGCTCTTTTTGCCATGAGGAGGGAGCTGTCTTCTGAAATGAGAAACTGCCAATACAGTCCCAGTACCTAAAACCACCTTTCTTGCTACAGTCCACATTCACAAGATGGTCTTCCGCCCTGCTTCTCTTCAGTTACTACCAAATGAATTAAGGTTTCACAATAGGAGAACAAAAAAAATCACACCCAACACCCTGTCTATAAGGGATCTTTGAAATGCAATTTATGTTTCCAAACTTAGCAGCATTACTCTCTTTGAATACTTCTTTTTAGCAGGCATCTTTTGGCAGGTAGATAAAAGACAAAATGCTCAATAAGCCCATCTACATGATCTGCCATACTGAGCAACTTGATTCTCCTTTAATAAAGAAATGGCTTAATAACATTATATACGGAATAAATTACCTTTTCTTTAGAGAAAATTAGTTGCCATGAACCAGTCTTTTTTGGCTTGTTTTATATTTTAGAGATGGTAAAATGGCTTTCAGATTTTCTTTTGTACCGTCTGTGTTTATGGCTAATGGATAATTTCTTCTATTCTGGCTTTGACAGAATACTATTAGAATGAGTATTCTGTATATAATACCTTATCTTCATCAATTATTTTTCTACACAGTAAAGAACATATAGAATAAAATGATAAGGAACATTTTTCTTTAATATTGATGATCTATTATAAGAATGAAAGAATTACTTCAGAATATTTTCCTAAGATACAGCATAATAATTCCTGGAGGGATTTTAAAAAACAAAATGTTAACTTCTTTATGTGTATATTCTTTAACCAAGAATAAAGTTCAGAATGTTCATGAATTGTTTTAGAGGATCTAAGACCACTACAAACATTTAAACACTGGAAATTCTTCTGTGTTTACACAAATCAGGAGGATTTGTTAGTGTGAAATGTGAAAGGAATTGTCTTGTGACTTTATCAAATGAAAAACATAAATAGGCTATAAATATTGTGGTTTGTAAAATAAACTTGAAAACACATTTAGAATGATTTAATTTTAGTAAGAATTACACAAAAGTTAAATGTTAAAAAGTGTTGGGGGAAAAAAAGACCTTACCATAATACTGATAACTTCATCTAACTCAAACATACATACATACCTACATACCTACATACATACATACATACATACATTAATTAATTAATTTATTTATTTATCTTTATTTTTCATACATTTAGATTATAAATTTCTAAGTTTGCAAATATCAGGGAACAGTGTCATTGTATCATTGAACCTAGATAGTTGTCATCTTCTATATTAATGTACTAGTCTTCAGTCTTCTAAATAAATTTTTGCAAAGAAATTAAGCAGATATTTAGCTGAATTCCTATTTCTTGTCACAAAGCACTGATAAGTACACAATGCAAAAGAAATATTGTATTTATGTTACTGATTGTAGTTATCCCTTTCTATTAATATTCCTCATAATAATGACATCAAAAAGTATGTACATAAATCTAATGCACATGTATAAAGAAACGTAGAAATTTATGTAAAAAGTTAATCTCTTTTTAAAATCACAGTCTCCAATTAGAGAAAAGCAGATATTTTTTTTTCATTCACATTACTTTTATTACAGTATAATTGTTCTATTTTCTTATTCGTTATTCTTGTTACTCTGTGCCTAATTGAAAAATGAAACTTTATTGTAGGTGTCTATGTGTAGGAAGAAACAGAGTATATATAGGGTCTGGTACTATCCATGGTTCCAGTTATCCCCTGGGGGTCTTAGAACGTATCCCTGGGGATAAGGGTCTACTGTACACTAAAGCTTAGGTATTTGGTGCTATCTGTCAGGGGTCCAACTTGTCAGGGTTCTTGTTTCTAAGAAGAACTTGTTCCAAATGAAGCTTAAAATTTTCATTTCAGTGTTTACATGTTTACAGATAAGACAACAAACATATATCTTTTAACAATAATGTAATTTTACTTTAAAAGGTACAAATAGCTTTCTCCTTTTTTAAATATTATCTTTACTATTTCAAAATGTTGACATATCTAAGCAATAGTTCACATTGTGTCAAGTGGTAGTTCTATTTTGTTAATCTAATTGACATCTCTTTTTCTTGATAGACTATCTTTTATTCTAGGCCTGTCAGTCAAAAATACTTTCATATTCCACGGTGTAGACGATAAAAATTCAAAAATCTGGCATTTAATGGGGAGTGTAGGTTTAGACCTAACTCTGTAGTAATCAGGTGAGATGAAAGAAGCAGCAATTTTGGAAACTGAAATTGGAAAGTTAATAGGAATTTTGAACTTTAAATGTTTTTGTATTTCTAGTTGGTACATGCTGTAACCTTTGGTTCATCTGTTTATGTTGCATTTGGGAGTAAAATGATAAGAAGGTAGTAAGACATGGTAAAAATTGCTAGTGAAATGATTTTATGGTTATGACTTTTAGCTATAAAACAATAATTTTACATGATATCAATGTACTCAAATACTTTGTCTTTTTTATAATTTAACTTAACTACTATCAAGCTTATTAATAATGTAAAAAATCTGAATGTTCGGTAATTGTATGTCTTAATACCATTTAGATAATGCGTGTTGTGTTTGGTGAATTTAAAACTTTTGACATTGTATATAAGCTTAACAAAATTTAAAGGAAAAATGTGCTTCTTTGGTTGAGCTATGTGCTGTCCCTCCATTAGGGCATCGTATATTGTTGTAAATATTTAAAATATTAACACATGCCAACTGTATAAATGCCAGTTTATGAGAAGTTTGTGTTGTTATGTAAATGACATAAAACCCTAATGTGACTGATAGCTGTATTAATATAATATGTAGTTTAGGGGCTCCTGGGTGGCTCAATTGGTTGAACATCTGACTCTTGCTTTCCGCTCAGGTCGTGATCTCAGGGTCATGGGATGGAACCCCACGTCAGGTTCCCTTCTGGGAGCCTGCTTCTCCCTCTCCCTCTGCCTGCCACTCCCCCTGCTTGTGCTCTCTCTCTCTCTCTCTCTCTCTCTGTCAAATAAATAAATAAAATCTTTAAAAATAATAATAAAAAATAAAAATGGTTACACATCAAAATTCTAGGAGTGAAACATGACACTTTAGACTTAAATTACAACCTTGTCGTACTTCATAGAAAATTTTAAGACCATCAAAATTTGCTTTTTAATGTACCAACTACATGAATATCTATCAAGCCCAAAATATATACTCACAATTCATTTACTATCTTCTTTTTTGAGGTTTTTTTTTTTTTTTTTTTTTTTTCCTGTGAATGCACTCAGTACAAAACAGTTATATAATGAATCTTTTTGGTCTCTGATCTAGAGTACATGTGGTTCTTTGGGAAATAAAACAAAAATGGAAATGTATTGGCTGAAGAGGATCTAAGGTGGTTTTGGAGGTTAAATCAGAGAATATAGCAAAGATTGAATGTCTATCATGTTGCAGACATCTTCATGCAGTTTATTTCATTTAGTTTTTAATACATTTACTTGAAAGCTACTGTGCACTATATAAACCTCAGGTAAAGCAAAGTGAGAATAATAAGGAGCTATTTATACTTATTTAAATCTACATAAAGATAATCTTAGGAAACTGACCCAACCCACGGAGCTAATTGATCAGGCAAATTAGAGATTAAAAAATCTCATTAAGTAAACTTTTAGAATGGGAGCAATCCCAATCTGGTATCATATCATAGGATAATAAGAACACTACAGAATAATATTAAGATTGCAGTGAGATTTTAGGATGTACTTAAATCTAAAATTAAGGCTCAAGCCTTCTTTTGTACATAATCTATTTAATAGGATTTTTCACTAGAATAGTTTCCCCACAGTAAGGTAGCTCATGCACCTTTCAGGAGCCAGCAAAATCATTACATATTATACATATTACAATAATCATTATAACATACTGTCAACTTTCTGGGTATCGGGTGCTATGTTAGATATTTTATTTTTCATTGTGTTCATTTTTAGCCTCTCTAAAAGGAGAGTTATTACCAGTATTTTATAGATGTAGATGCTGATGGTCAGAGAGGTTAAAATATACCTGTCTTTCTCCATTTATAGAGGAATTGGAACTTAGTCCTAGTTTATGTAGTCATAACACCTATGCATCTTTTCCTGTCCTTTCTAGGGTGAGTCTCTGAAAATTGAAGGAAGCTAAGAGATGGAGTGACAAAAATGCACTTTACTGTTCAGCTCTAATTGACTCAGGACAAAAAATAAACTGCTAAAGAAAGAAATCAAAATTATTTCACTCATGTGGAATCTAAAAATGAGACAAATGAAAAAACAAGCCAACAAAAAGTAGAATCAGACCTAATAATACAAAGAACAAACTGATGGTTGCCAGGAAAGGGGAGGGGGGGGGGGCGTTGGCAAAATGGGAGAAGCAGGCTTATGGTTATGGAATGAGTAAATCATGGGAATAAAGGGCTCAGCAGAGGGAATATAGTCAATAATATTCTAATAGTGTTTCATGGGACAGAGAGTAGCTACACTTGACAGTGGGCACAGCATAACATACAGAGAAGTTGAATCACTGTGTTGTACAGCTGAAACTAATGTAACATTGTGTGTCAACTATAGTAAAAAAAAATGAGAAAAAAAAGAAACATGAATAAAAAACCCTGAAAAAAATAATTTCTAAATATCTGCTATAAAACATTGTGCTTATACTTAATAATACTCTATGGTATTGTAATAATTTGTTAAAAGGTAATCTCATGCTAAATACTCTTACCACAATTAAAAGAAAGGTAAAAAAGTAATAGTTGAAAATGAAGTATGGTGAAACATTAATTAAAATGTCAGATCTTGTATTTAAACAGTGTATGTGATTACCGTGTTAAAATTCCTTGTTGAAATTTTCTCTATACAGAAAGATAATATTAATGTTTCATTATAAGCTAACTATTCAACCTCCTTTTAAATGTTTTTTTTCCAAAGTTTGTATTTAAACATGGGTAATATATTTAGCTTGTGTTAGATTACATTTCCATTCATAAGCAATCACACTTCAATATATCTAATGGATATTGATTTTCAAATAAAGTGCTACAGATGAGAATAATGTTACATTGTTTAGAAATAAAACAAGGAAATTTAAACAATATAAGCTATTTTTATGTATTAGAATTTACATGTGGATCAAAAACTACTTAAGTCACCAGAAAGTAGCAAAAGCTAAATCATGTTCATAAATGGAAATCAATTAGTATAGGTGTCCAAAATTATCAATAATGTTAGATCATCATAATATTCGTTGCAGCTATAAGAACAAACTTAAGGGAACTAATTTGTGTAGCCTGTTTTTTGTAATTTTGAACCCATGTATCCATTAATTTTTTATTATTTTTTATTATTTTTTAAAGACTTAGTGAAATATAATTAATATACAGTACTATATACACATTTAAAGCCTCCAGTGGTTTTTAATACATTAACACAGTTGTGCAACCATCACCATAATGAATTTTAGGGTATTTTCATCATCTAAAAAGGAAACCCTGAACTCATTAGCAGTTACCTCCCTTCACCTCGTTTCTCCATGCCTAGACAACCACTAATCTATTTTCTGTCTTTATGCATTTGCCTATTCTGGTCATTTCCTAAAATAGGAATGTAAGTTCTTTGTGACTGGCTTATTTTACCCAGCCTCATGTTCATTCATGTTGTAGTATCATGTTAGTATTTATTGAAAATTCCCTGAAAGGTATGAAAACATCTCTAGGAATTTTGAGGTCTATTTAAAGAATAGTAATTTAAGCAGAAAAGAATGATATAATTTGATAACTTTGAAACAGAAAAATATAAAAATCTCACAGGATTGCATACAACAAATTTTTCTAAAAAAAAAAAAAACTAATTCTGAAACTGATCCTCAAGTTATTTTAGTCAAAAAAATAATAATACCATGTGCAAAAACATGAATGTGTGACAGGATGTGTCATGTTGGGAAATAGGTGATATGTACTGCTGGAAGATAATCTATGTTTCTGGAGGGTAAGTTCTGAGAAACAAATAAATAAAATATGGGATTTCTTGTATGTCATCCCAAGGGGTCATTTCAGACTGTAGAGAATGAGAAAGCACTGTAAACACTAGCAGAATTGTGACATGGGATGCACGTTATATCACTCTAAAGTTTTATAAGAGGACTATGATATTGGAGTGGAGAAAATATTAAAGTAGATTTTGGAATGGCAGCTACAAGAGATAATGAGTGCCAGTGAAAATACAGCAGCAAATGTGACAAAAACAAAATCATCTATATCTTTAATAACCATTTGATGTGGATATTAGATATATCCATTAAAGATATTGAACACATTGTATTAAAGATATAGAACAAATTGTATTCAGTAACAGATTGGACATCCAGTCTTCCACACAGGAACAGTAGGATTATACTGTTGTGAAGTTTCCCATTTTATGTGAATTGGTACAATATTGATACTATGTAGAATATGATTAAAAAGGATATTTTAATTTCCTGAAAAGTCTACCACATGCACCACAAATAAACGCATATAGGCAAGTACAAATAAAAGCGTTGGTATGGAATGTTAAAAACACTAATGATCGATGCCAAGGAAGGAAAATAGAAATAATAGTGAACAGATGGTGAAAACAGAAAACAGCATGAAGGGGGAAAGTGGAAAGGAAATAACAAAATGGTAACCTTAATCTCAACAATTTCAATAATTACAGAAAATACAAATAAACAACAAAATGCTTTTTTAAAAAATAAAGACAGCTTTTATTTTACTTTTTTACATATTTTAGATATGCCTTAGCTAGATTAAAAGAAAACAGGATTTGAAAAGAAAGTATGCCTTTTATTAGAATTTTTCCTACAATCTGATTTTAACCTAGATTCAGGTACCTACCTTACTCTCCCATCAAAGGGTATAATATGCAAAAGCTGTCAGGATGGAAAACAAGACAAATCCTAGTTAATATATATATATAACTTTATATACAAAATCTCAGACAAGTTTGAAAATAAGAATGAAAAAATGGTCAATATTAAACATATAAAATCAAGTGTATCTAGCTTAGTGTTACCAGGATTACAGAGAATAATTTCAGAATGATAGTGTGAATTTACAGTAGAATGTTGTATTCCAAAAATAATAGGTACCTAGTGCAGACTTCTAAATATAAAAGAAGTAATTGATTTTAAAAATAGAAAGCTCTACAAGAATAATTATAGATTCAATTGTATTTTCTCTAAGATTTGTTGTAGAAGTTGACAAAAAGTAGGGATATTGGCTATTTGAATAAGTCTAATGATTCACTTGGCAAATTTGTTATTTATGGGGGTGCCTGAGTGGCTCAGTCAGTTAAGCATCCCGCTCCTGATTTTGGTTCAAGTCATGATCTCAGGGTCATGAGATCCAGCCCCGTGTGAGGCTCCACAATGGGTGTGGAGCCTGCTTAAGATTCTCTCTCTCCCTCTCCCTCTGCCCCTCTCTACTGCCCCCCACCATTCTCTTTCTCTCACTCTCCAAGAAAAAAAAAAAAAAGAAATTGTTATTTATAGAATATTCTATCCAACAATTTTAGATTTTATGTTTTTCAGGTATGTATCTTAATTTAACAAATAGCAAATAAATTATAAATTGGGGCATGAAAAATATTTATAAACTTCAAAGGATTGAAATCATAGAATGTTCTGTTTTCTGACATCAAATTAACATTCAGCACAATAAGGTATCTAGAAAATTTCCAAATGTTTACAAATTAAACATTACCCTTCTAGATAACGTATGAAACAAACAGGAAATTAGAAAATATTATTAACCAAACAATAGGGAAAACACCATATAATCAAATTCTTGGGATAAAATTAAAACATTGTTTAGAAAAATCTTTATGTCTGTAATACTACATACATGACAAAAGAAAGGTTCAATATCAATGAATGAGGATGTAAACTTCCACATTAAGAAATTAGAATGAAAAGTGGATATTATATTGCTATCTTAATCACCATATTTTACATCATTAGTTTTTGATGTAGTGTTCCATGATTCATTGTTTGTGCATAACACCCAGTGCTCCATGCAGAACGTGCCCTCTTTAATACAAAAGTTCATGGTCATTCCTAAAAAATAAAATAAAATAATAAGTAAAATACAAAAAGAATTTCTTCTTCTTTAGAGTCTGGAAGCATAATTTTGTTTTTTTTACCAAAACATTTCAAGTAACATGTTAATGTATATTACATAATTTCTAACTATCCTGAAAGAAGAGATCATCCATTATTTTGTGTAATGTTAAGAGAGCAATTTTTTTTGGATTAGAGTATATTATTCTTTTTAAGTTTCATCTATAAAAATATTAATCTTAGTGATATAAAAATGTAATAAAAACTTTGAGAAGAAATAATAGAAATACACTTGTTACACTTTTAAAGAAGTCCTGCTTAACACAATGTACTTACAGTTTTAGAAAATCAAAATATTTTTAAAATTTCCATATAATGCAAACTGTATATATTGTAATATGTTTATATTATCATATATTTTACATATAATTTTCTCTTTTTTTTTTTTTAAGATTTTATTTATTTTTCAACAGAGAGAGAGAGAGACAGTGAGAGAGGGAACACAAGCAGGGGAGTGGGAGAGGGAGAAGCAGGCTTTCCGCTGAGCAGGGAGCCCGATGTGGGGCTCGATCCCAGGACCCTGGGATCATGATCTGAGCCGAAGGCAGACGCTTAACGACTGAGCCACCCAGGAGTCCCTACATATAATTTTCTAAGTATGTACATTTACAGATTGATTTCATTTAATCTATGGAAAATATCTACCTTATAAACTAACCAGCAATCTGTAGTGTCAAAACAATCAGATTTACTTTCAGTAATGGGAAAAAATTGACTTTATTCTTCAACTCATATATATATATATGTCAGCTAAAATTAAATCTCACTCATGAATTATAATTTTAGGGTAGATTAATCTCAAAAATCTTTGTTACATTTTTTCCATTTTCCCTTGTTACTGGATTATAACTATGCAAATATATTCTTATTTTTTCAATATTACTTTAAAAAGAAGAGAAAAACATTTTCTTGACCCACATCCCTCCCTGTTTGCCAGTGTGCCAAATGCACCTAAATAGTTGTCTATATCTGTCTAATTCTTACTGTGCAACCCTCTTTTAAGTTAACTCCAGTCAGTTTGTTGCTTACCACTTTACTGAAACTGACCTTGACCTAGTTACTAGTGACCTCTATATTAAAGGCTCATCAATTTTGGGTTCTTCTTTTAATTCAGCATAGTCTAATATTGTTGATCCCATTGGCTTCCAATTTTATTTGCTTCATTTGTCTTTCATTAAAAAAATCTGGTTTCTTTTAGCCTTGTTGACTTCTCAGTATCTACCTTTTATTATTACACATCTCTCAGTTCTTCCATATAAAATGCCAAGGATTATTAAATTTCTCCCTTTGTGTAACTAAACTCACTACCATAGTTTTGTTCATCCAGTCTCAAGGCTTTAAATACCATATAATTTCTGATGACTTTCAAATGTCTACCTTTCAACCAGAGATGCTCCTTGAAATCCTGTCTTTTGTATTCAGCTGCTTCCCTAGCCTCTCCACTTAGATGTCTAAAAGACATCTCCATATTCAAAATATATATCCAGCATCCACGTGTATTAACATCACTGTTACAATGTTTTCAAGTCACCATTATAATTCCCTGGAATATTATCATAGCTTCCTGTTCAGAAACTTAAATTTAAGTTTTATGTACTGCATAATAAACCACTTAAAATTTTGTTGGCGTGAAACAATAATTTTGTTATAGATTCTGTGAGTCAAGAAATCAAGAACATCTCGGCTGGGTAGTTTCAATTTCTCATTTCTTATCTATATGCTTATTTTTTATGGCTTATTGCACTGTCTGTGTCTTGCAATATAATGTTGAATAAAACTGATGAATGTGAACATCTTTGCTTTATCCCTAATATTAGAAAAGTATCATTCAGTATTTGATCATTACGTATGGTGTAAACTGCTTTTGTTAGGTGTCTTTGTTTAGGTTAATTTCCCCTATATTTTCAGTTAGCTAAGATCGTCTTATCATGAATAAGACATGAAGTATTATATTTTGGTCTGTTTATATGATAATCCATATTACTTGATTTTTAAATGTCACACCATCCTTACATTCCTTCAGTAGATCCCAGTTAGTTATGGTAAGCTTTGTATAATTTATGGAATGCCTTGCCACAAAATTGTTAATTGTATTCTATTATATTTTTATATCTGTATTATTTATAGTGATATTCCACCTTTCATTCTAAATATCTGAAATTTTATCTTCTGAGTCTGGCGAAAGATTTCTCAAAAGAACCAGATTTTGATTTGATTTATTTTCTCTGTTGCTATCCTGTTTTCTATTTCACTAATTTCTTAATGTCCCTTGGCTTGGGTTTAATTTGATCTTATTACTTTTTCTTCTTTTAAAGGCAGAAGCTTATAGATTTGAGACTTTGTTTTATAGTGTAAAGAATGATATGAATTACTGAAAATACAGATAGTTATATTCAGTTCTTCTATATCCTTATTAGTTTCTGGTTTACTTGTTCTAGAGAAGGAGGTGTCGTAGTCCCTCTTCACATTTCACTCAGCTTTTCTTTCATGTACCTTGACGCTTAGGTGTAAACGTATGAAAGATTGTTAAGTCCCTCACAAAAAGTGAGGATTTCTCTAACCTTCCTTTTAGTTCTGTCAACATTTTGTTTTGTTTGTATATTAAAGTTTTTAATTGAAAACATATTCTGCTACCATTGTTTAATCTTTTTGATCACTGGACCCCTTTATCATCCTATCTCGAAGGAATCTATTCAAGGTCCACACACGTGCACCCCTGCCACACCCCGCCCCTACTTACAGACAAAATTCACAGGTGTTTGCACTTGGCCCTAACTCTGTTTTTCTAGGTCATGGTGCCCTCCATTCTCAGAAAGTGGACCCCAACTACGAAATGTATTCTTCTCTAGGCTGACAACAACCCACATCCCAGAGGAGGCCTGGACAGAGCCCCTTGGAAAACCTGCCACTTCCTGCTGTACCTGGCCAAGGTACCCTCCCCACACCACCCCCACCACGGGCACAGCTGCAACCTTCTCACATCCTTCAAAACCCCCTAAAAGGCCCAGCCGGACAGAATCTCCAGGTGACATCTCTCTTGATGTCTGCCCCCTCTCCTCCCCTGGAGAGTGAATAAACTCTCTCCTGCTTGTTTCTCTACTCTTGGGGCAATTCTTTGCCACCTGCATCACCAGCCATCTTAAACACTGCCTCATCTTTCTTTCATCCTTGTCGCAGTCCATGCTTTGACATCTAGGTTGTCTGAGATTAATATAATTTCTTCAGCTCTCCTGTGAAGAATGCCTGCATAGAATAACATATTCTGTTATTTTCTTTCCAACCTAACTGTACCTTTATGTTTAAAAAAATATTTCTTTAATTCAGGATACATTTGGGTCTTGCTGTTTTATCTAGTCTAAAATCTCTGACTTCTGGGGAGCCTGGGTGGCTCGGTCGTTAAGCTTCTGCCTTTGGCTCAGGTCATGGTCCCAGAGTCTTGGGATCGAGCCCTGCATCGAGCCCCACATCAGGCTCCCTGCTCCGCGGGAAGCCTGCTTCTCCCTCTCCCACTCCCCCTTCTTATATTCCCTCTCTCACTCTGTCTCTCTCTGTCAAATAAATAAAATCTTTTAAAAAAATAAAAAAATAAAATAAATCTCTGACTTCTAATTGTGTGTAGATAATTTAAACTTACTGTAATCATGAATATTGTTTACTTCAGGTCTATTATATTGATATGTGATGGGTTTTCATGTTGTCTGTTCTGTTTTTATTTTATCCTCTTTGCTTCTGCAGGCAAACTGCATAATTTTAATAATCCATTTAATCTCCACTAGAGGCTTATGAAAGGTACCTCTTTTTATTTTAATTTTCATTTAAAAAAAATCTCACCTAAGGGGTACCTGGGTGGCTCAGTCGTTAAGTGTCTGCCTTCGGCTAGGATCATGATCCCAGGGTCTTGGGATCGAGCCCCACATCGGGCTCCCTGCTCGGCCGGAAGCCTGCTTGTCCCTCTCCCACTCCCCCTGCTTGTGTTCCCTCTCTCGCTGTCTCTCTCTCTGTCAAATAAATAAATAAAATCTTTAAAAAAAATAAAATCTCACCTAAGGTTTATAACCTATCTTTAACATACATTTTAACTTGCTATGATATTATACTATTTTGTGTGTAACATAAATGCCTTATAATTTTATATTTCTACCTCTCCTGTTGCTCTTTGTACAGTAGCAGTCATGCATTTTATTTCTACATAAATTATACATTCCATAATGCAATTATTATGATTATTTTTTTCTCTAAGCAATCAATTTGTTTTAATTGTCTATTAAGGAAATTTACCAGTGTAAAACTTGTTTTAATTAAGTTTCATATTTACCTAGTTGGTGCTCCTCTTTGCTTTTTGTAGATTTGATATCTCTACAAGCACCATTTTCCTTTGGTGTGATGGACGTTGTTTAACATGACATAGCATGGGTCTGCTTGTAATAAATTCTCTGAGCTCTGTTTTTCTGAAAAAGTCCTGTATTTTGAGAATTTTTTTTAAAGATTTTATTTATTTATTTGAGAGAGAGAGAATGAGAGAGAGCACATGAGAGGGGGGAGGGTCAGAGGGAGAAGCAGACTCCCTGCCGAGCAGGGAGCCAGATGTGGGACTCAATCCAGGGACTCCAGGATCATGACCTGAGCCGAAGGCAGTCGCTTAACCAACTGAGCCACCCAGGCACCCTATTTTGAGAATTTTTGGTGATTTGTCATAGTGCTCAGTCTGTCCTGATACTGACCTACCTATATGCTTCAGTTTTATACCTTCCTCATCTTAACATATTTACATAATTATTAAAAATTATGTAGCCCGTCCTTATATTGTTTTAATTATTTTTAAATTTTGATATAGATTCATAGGAGGTTGCAGAGAAATGTACAGGGAGGTTCGATGTACCTTCCACTATTCCTCCCCCTCTGTTGATAAATTCCACAACTATAGCACATTGACAAAAACAGGAAAATTAAGTTAGTAGAAACCAGTAAGTTTACTTAGATTTCACCATTTATGTACACACTCATTTATGTATATGTTATGCGTGTGTGTGTGTGTATGTGTGTAATTCTATGCTTTCTTATCACATGTGTAGCTTCATGGAATCATCTAGACATCAAGATACAGAACTTTTCCCGCACTTTGAGGCTCCCTCATGCTACCCTTTTATAACCACAGTTAACACTTTCTCCTTCCTGCCCACCCCCATCCAGAACCCCTGGAAACCACTAATCTGTTTTATCTCCATAGTTTTGTCATTTCAAGAATATTATATAAATGGAATCACACAGTATGTAATATTTTAATGTTGTTTTTTTTTCCCCATTCAGCAAAATGTTGTTGATAACCAGCCAGGTTGCAAGTATGGATTATTTATGCATTTTTGGTGCTGAGTAGTACTGCATGGTGTGGATGCGCCACAGTTTAATTCACCCATTGAAAGATATGTGGATTGCTTCCAGTGTTTGCCTATTACAAACGAAGTTCTATGAATACTTGCCTACAATTTTTGTGTGGACAGACATTTTTATTTTTCTGGGATAAGTGCCCAAGTTTGCAATTGCTGGGTAATATGGCAGATGAATTTTTATTTTGGAAGAAACTGCCAAATAGTTTTCTAGAGTGGCTGTACCATTTTCCAGTCCTGCCAGAAATGTATAAGTGATCCAGTTTCACCACATCCTCATTTGATATTATCACAGTTCTAAGCCAGTTTGGTAGGTGTGTGTTGATACTTGATTTTAATTAGCATTTATCTAGTGATTAATGCTGCTGAATGCCTTTTCCTGTGCTTATTTGCCATCTATAGATTATCTTCGGTGAAACAACTTCTCATGTCTTTTGCCCATTTTCTAACTGGATTTTTTTAAAAAAAATGTTGAGTATCAAGAGTTCTTTATTCTCAATTTTGAATTTTGTCATCTGTTTCTCAGTATTCTCTCTCTCTCTCTCTCTTTTTTTTTTTTTTTGCCTTCCTTTAGGTTACTTAGACACTTTTAAGATTCTGTCTTGATTTATTTATAATATGTTCAAGTATTTTTATTTGTTACTCTAGGTATTACAATATATGTGCGCAATATCACATCTTATACTATACTGTATGGCGTATTGTTTTATTTCTTCAAATGAAATATTAAATCCCTACTTTCATTTAGGTCTCTTTACCCTCCGCATTGAAAACATATAATTGGGGCACTCGGGTGGCTCAGTTGTTAGGTGTCTGCCTTTGGCTCAGATCATGATCCGGGGTCCTGGGATCGAGCCCTCCATCGGGCTCCCTGCTCAGCAGGAAGCCTGCTTCTCCCTCTCCCACTCCCCCCCCGATTGTGTTCCCTCTCTCGCTGTGTCTTTCTCTGTCAAATAAATAAATAAATAAAATCTTAAAAAAAAAAACAGAAAACATGTAATTGCCCTAAATATTTCCTTTACTTTCACTGGGTACCACATTAAATTGTAGAATTTTTGCTTCAAAAATCTCATGAAATTTAAGAAAATTTAAGGAGAAGAAAAATTTAATTCTCTTTACCTCTATTTATTTCATTTTTTTTTTTTTTTTGACATTCGGAGCCTCTTCTGTTATTTCCTTTCTGTTTTGAGATATTCCTTTTGCCATTAATGATGATAGATAAATCTCTTTGCAATAATTCTCTCCCTCCCTCCACAACTCTGATTGAGAATGCTTGATTTCTGTTTTATTCCTGAACAATATTTTATCTGGGTATAGAATTTTGGGTTGAAGATTCCTTTACTTCCAGTCCCTGAAAAACATTTTACTACTTTTTTTTTTTTTTTTTTTTGGTCTTTCTCTTATAGGTAAGGTCATTATTCTCTTGCCATTTCCACGATTTTATCCTTGTCTCTATATTTCACAAGTTTAATGATAACATGGCATGGCATGGATTTATTTGGGCTTATTTTATGTGGATTTTCTCAAGTTCATGAGTCTTTAGGTTTATGTCGTTTGCCAAATATGGCAAGTTTTCAGCTCTTCTCTCAATAACTTTTCAGCCTCACTCTTTTTCTCTTACCATCCTATGATGCCAATAATACAAACAGTAAAATGTTAGATTTACTGTCTCAGTCCCACAGATTCCTGAAGATTTGTTCTTTCTTTCCTTCCTTCCTCTTTTCTCTATTTTCTATGTTGTTCAGATTGAGTAAATTCTATTGATTTTTCCTCAAAAGTTCATTGATTCTGTCCTGTCATCTCCACTCTGCTATGGAGCCCATCAAATGAGCCTTTTTTTAATTACTTTATTTTCAGTTTTATATATAATATTATATATATAATTTTAATTTCTTTGTGGGTATTGTCTCCTTGTTTTTACATTTGTTTTTTTTTTCCTTCTTTTTCTCTTTTTTTGTTTATTATGTTCAATTTGTTGTTTTTTTTTTTTTTAAAGATTTTATTTATTTATTTGAGACAGAGAGAATGAGAGAGAGAGAGCACATGAGAGGGGAGAGGGTCAGAGGGAGAAGCAGGCCCCCTGCCGAGCAGGGAGCCCGATGCGGGACTCAATCCAGGGACTCCAGGATCATGACCTGAGCCGAAGGCAGTCGCTTAACCAACTGAGCCACCCAGGCGCCCCTGTTCAATTTGTTTTAATAGATTTTGTAAGTAACTCTTTTGTGGCTGCTTTGAAATTTGTCACATAGTTCCATTACCTGACTAATGTGATTCCTTTCAGTCTGAGTATCAGTTGACTGTCATTCCTCATTCCATTTGTATTTTAATGGTTCTTGGTATTACATGGCTATGTAATGGGTTTCATTGCATTCATTTACCATGGTTTCATGGGTAGGTTTTGGAATACTTTTGTAGACTGTAATTCTAATTCAACATTCTGATGCCTGGCAATGTTATTCTAGTCAGCTTTGCTCTTAGGGCTTCACTGGAGCACCTACTGGCTCCAGGCTAGTTCCATCTATGTTGGTAGCAGGGTGCTTTCCTTGGCCACCTGGTATTGGTAAGTGGAGAAGGAGATGGACTTGCAGAACAGAGAGCATGTCTCCTGGCCTGTTCTCCAGCCACTGGGTTCCTGTAACTTCTCATTATAGCTCTGTCAGTGCCCTCAGAAGAAGGAAACAACTACTCCCGTTGCCTCCTGACATGGGTGGGGGAGGGGGTATAGAAATGCCTGGCTTGAATGATCTTCTGCTGTTGGGTGGATGACCATGAGTAGCTAGATCGAGATATTTATATCATTAGGTGGACAGCCATGGGACATGGGGCCGGGTTCACCTTTTACTCCTGGGTAGAGATGTGGGAGATCCTGGATCTTACTTGCCTCTGTTCCATGGTATGGTGGGTCAGAGAAAATGAGACCTATGTTAATTCATGTTGAGTTTAAGATGCCTGCCTATTTCTGCCTGTTGTAAGATAAGGTATGGTTCTCCCAACTGGATTTAGTGACTCTGTGGTGGGCAGGGATCAGGCCTACCACATTCACCAAATATTGGATGGAGAACAGGTGGCTTCTTGTCCTTAGGACACTGCCATGGCCTTCTTACACGGAGCAGAGAATGGGTAAGCCCGCTGGGACTACACGGATCCCATACCTGCAGACTGACGGAGTCTAGAGCTGCTAGTGAGTGTGGCATAAGTAAGGCGTTGACCTAACTTGATGAAGCTGATGTTGTATTTGACAGTAGATCAGTCACCTCTGCTGGTGGCTGTGACACATAGAGTAGATCAGCCTAGCCAGGCTCTGGTGGCCCCAATGTCTAGGGGAAGTTCAGGCTCACAGTTATTACTGCATATGATCATAAGATGCAGCCCTTTTCTAGATCTCCACCGGGCTTTCTTTATCCTGGTGCTTAGACCAAAGAGACTTGTTTTTTTCTTGGTTTTGTTATGTTTGTTTTTGTTTCTTCTTTAAATTTATTTTTATTTCAATATAATTGACATATAATATTATGTAAATGTAAAGTGTACAGCATGTTCATTTGATACATTTTTATATATTGTAGTAGGGCTGTCACCATAGCATTAGCGAACCTCTCTATCACCTCACATAATAATTATTATTTTTGTGTTTGTGGTGGAACAAATAAGATCTAAGCTCTTAACAAATTTGACTTTTATAATACACTATTGTTGATTATAACTACTATATTATACATTAGATCCCCACTCCGTATTTATCTACTAGTTTCTAGTTTGTACCCTTAAACAACATATTCCCATTTTCCACACCCCCAGGCTCTGGTAACTACCTTTCTACTCTGTTTTTATGAGTTCAGCATTTTAGATTCCACATATGTGTGATATCATGCAGTATTTGTCTTTCTCTGTCTTACTTAACTCACTTAGCATAGTGTCTTCAATGTTTATCCATGTTTTAGAAATGGCAAGATTTCCTTCTTTCTCAGGGCTGAAATCATTCCATCATATATATGTATATGTGTATGTATATACACACACACACATATCTTTATCCATTCATCCATTGATGAACACTTAAGTTTCTGTATCTTGGCTATTGTGAATAATGCTATAGTGAACATGGGAATGCATATATCATTTCAATATTCTGTTTTAATGTTTTCAGGAAATTCCATACTATTTTCCATAGGGGCTGTACCAATTTATAATTCCACCAACAAGGCACAAGTATTCCCTTATCTGAACAAGACTTATCTCTTGTGGATGATAACCATTCTAAAAGGTGTGAGGCAGTATTTCATTATGGTTTTGATTTCCATTTCCCTGATGATTAGTGATGTTGAACATCTTTTCATGTGTCTGTTTGGCTTTTGGATATCTTCTTTGGGAAAAAAAAGTCTGTTTAGGTCCTCTGTTCATTTTTTAATCAGATTGTGTGTGTATGTTACTGCGTTGTGTAAGTTCATTATATATTTTGTATATTAACCCTTTGTTGGATATATGGCTTACAAAAAAATCGTCTCCCATTCTGTAGGTTTTTTCATTTTGTTGTTTGTTTCTTTTGCTGTGCAGAAGCTTTTTAATTTGATGTAGTCTCAACTCATTGATTTTTGCTTTGTTGTTTGTGTTTTTTATGTCAAATCCAAAAAATCATTGCCCAGAACTTGTTGGACTGTTTTCTCTTAGAAGTTTCATGGCACCAGGTCTTATTATTATTTTTTGAATTTTGTTTTTTTGATGGTTTTTCTGGATTGGAATACTCTCAGGGTTAATTTTGTGAATGTGGAAGAAAAAATGGGAGATTAAACAAAAACAAAAACAAAAACAAAGCAGAAAAAAACAGGAAAATCACCACAGTATCATACTTCAAGACCGGAGCTTGCTAGCCATTTGCCTTTCGGTTTTCAGGTCTCAATGTCTTTATGGTTTCCTTTTGAATTATTTCCAGGGTATTTAGTTGTACTAATGATTGGATGCAGGAAGAGCTGAGTATATTCCATCTGGTCTGGGACCAGACAACTAAGACAAAACAGTACTCATCCTGAATCCATGTGCAGCTCTTCTGTAGGTCTGTTTTTTCCTAGTTGATGATTTCCACCACATATTGCTATATGTTAATGTAGATGGATTATTAAGAAGATCAAAGCAAAAAAATTATGTAATTATATGACTTATTAGAAAAAATAACTTGTCTGAATTCAATGACAGAAGCTTCAAGTCTGGAATATCATGGCAGATCTTAAAAACTCTGGTCTGTATTTATGTATTTATACAAATCTTATAAAGACTTTTTTGTCCTTTCTCTGACTTTAGCTAAGATTTCCCCTTTCCCTATTGCTCTGGGGGGGGCGGCGGGGAGCAATAGGGGTTGCATGCTACTTACATCTGGACCATATTAGCTTTGTGTATCCACATCCTTTTATCAAAGGATCCTTATAATAAGGGGAAGGGAAATAGTTTTGTCTTCTTGATAAATGTCTTCTGCATCTGTTCAGTCCTTACATTAGAGATAACTTTATGGTTCAATTCCATTTGGCTTTTGTGATCAAGAACTAGACTTTCACTTTGTAACATTGCATTAAATCAAATTATCTTTCTCCCCATTCTTTTTTTTTTTTTTCCCCCCATTCTTTATACATTGCTTGGTGGCAGATTTTTTCCTTCAGATTGTGTCTTACTTGTTTTTAAAAAAAAGTTTCTATCTGAACATCGGTATGACACACACACACACACACACACACACACGTGTGTGTGTATATATATATATATATAATTTAAAATAAAAAATGAACATGTATATATATGTTTTTAAATTTCAACTCTCATCACTTAATGCCTACCATTTTATGATAATGCCTTTTATTTTGATTTCTTTGTTCTCTCTCTGAATATTATAATAGACGGATACTGGATATCCCAGGTTTCTAAATCTTTTCTTACCTTTCTTTTACTTGGTGTTTTATTTCATATAGAGGCATATCTCTCACTTGATAATCTGAGTCTTTAAATGAATTATGGCCATGGGCATTTCATTCCTTTTTACTATTAAAATTAGTATCACTTTGGTAGTGTCTTGAGAATTGATAAATACATGTGGTCAGTCAATAACTTTATGTAACTAAACACTATTGTGAAAAAATTAGAAAACACAATTCTAATGGGCAAAACAAAGTTGTATAATAGAGTTGTATAATAAAGTGAATAATGGCAAAAGGCATTAAAAATCACAAAATGATAATCATATAGTTTACTGAGTTTGAGTCTTGAACAAGTCATCTGAGAGACAAAAGATGCAGTATCTAAAAGAATAACTCTAAAAAATTGTGTTTTGCATCCAGTGGAACTGGTTAGCAAATACAGGATATTTGAAATACTTCATATGTCTTGAAAGAATTAGAGTCTGCTTGAAATTCTCTCCCTCTGCCCCTACCCCTGCTTGAGCTTTCTATCTCTCTTTCAAAATAAATAAATAAATCTAAAAAAGACCGCCGAACTTTTTTTTCATGCATATTGATATATCCGCAAGTTCTTATAGAACAAAGGAAATAAGTTATCGTGTTTAGAATGTCTTCATTTATACTCAAAGCACCAGGTTATGCATGATTCCATGGCAATAGCATCAGAATTTTAAAAAAATTACATTTATTGTATTAGGAAAATCATACCTCATTTTGATTCACTTCATCACCTTTTTATATGTATATGGGTATAAAATATATCTTAATAAAATCAGCTATTTTAAAATTTTAATTGCCACTTATTAATTATTGAAAATAATTTCAGGGAAATAAATATACAAAATTTCCAACCCATATATTCAAAGAGAAATCTCATTAATTTCCTTACCTGAGTCCTGAGTAATCATGCATTTACTTAGGATTAGAGTAAAGCTTGTCATGATATGCTTCTGCCTGCAAGGCTTTTTAGAATACCTGGGCATGAAGTGTTTTATTTTGTTTATAAACATTTGTATCAGAGGTATAAATTTTTATAGTTAAAATAGAGTTCCACCTAACAGATAATGAAAAACTCAGGGCATTCCATCTCTCACCATTCTGATTCCCATTATCCAGAAGCAAAGGGTTGATCATCTCTAGTTATTCTTTTTGAATTTGTCTCCATTTCTCAAAAATAGTATGTTTACATTTTTTGGTTTACCTCTTTTGAAATAGCCTTATGTAACTAAGGATTCCTACTTAGGAAAAATACAACTAACTCCCCTGTATCTGTCCTCACACGTACACCCCCATATATTTTATATTATAATTGTATTATAATTTTTTGCTACTTCAGTATTACATGTTAACATTATAAAGATCTGGTAATTAATTACTACTTATAGATGCAAATCTACCATGTTATGATTTTATTCCCTTACATGTACAGTCTGTGTTTTCCCTAGAATTAATAAAAGAATTGTTTTCTGTTTGCTTGATTTTTCATGTGTCTGCAATAAAAAGTATCTTAACTTTCCACAAGAAGCATAACTGCTCTCAGTACTTTCAGCTAGCTTAGCAATTTTGTTTATTACTTGGAGAAAGTCTCATGCAAGTCTTTATTACTGTCCCTTTGTAGAGTCTACTAGTGTTTTGCATGGATTACCTATCTAATAAATATTCTTTTCTTCAGGATGTTAATATTATCTAATTACCAATTCTTTTGCTTTTTTCAGTTCCCTGAATTCTCTCTTTCCCTGGTTTCCTTTTATGGGTCTGCTTGCTTTGGTATCTGTGTTTCGTGTTAGAGTTTTCTGCAAATGTCGGGTAAGTCTTTGGCTCTTTCCTCATATTTAAGAGTAAGACTGTATCTAAGTTCATTGGAAGTTCTTGTAGGTTGATGGGATTTGCTGTTTTTTGTTTTGTTTTGTTTTGGTTTGGTTTTGGTCTTGTGGAGTGATCTTTCCAGTCCATTACAGAAAGGATATCTAAAAAGGGGTGGGGCAGGGCACCTGAGTGGCTCAGTTGGTTAAGTGGCAGGCTCCTTTTTTTTATTTATTGTTTTTATTATGTTATGTTAATCACCATACATTACATCATTAGTTTTTGATGTAGTGTTCCATGATTCATTGTTTGCGTATAACACCCAGTGCTCCATGCAGAACGTGCCCTCTTTAATACCCATTACCAGGCTAACCCATCCCCCCACAGCCCCTCCCCCTCTAGAACCCTCAGTTTGTTTCTCAGAGTCCATAGTCTCTCATGGTTCATCTCCCCCTCCGATTTCCCCCCCTTCATTCTTCCCTTCCTGCTATCTTCTTTTTTTTTTTTTTTTTTTTTTTTACATATAATATATTATTGTTTCAGAGGTCTTGATTTCAACTCTGGTCATGATCTCTGAGCCCTAGGATCAAGTCCCAGGGCAGCAGGCTAAGCTCTCAGTGGGGAGTGTGCTTGGGATTCTCCCTCTCCTGCCCTTCTTCCCACTCTTACACCCTCTCTCTAAAATAAATAAATCAATCTTTAAAAAAAATAAAAGCGAGTGTCTTTAAGGTTTTGTTTTGTTTTGTTTTGTTTCCTTAGGCTGGTAAGTGTTCCTGAGAGGGAGTCTTTAGTCTCCTATGTGACATTTTTAAGCCTGACTATCATGTTCTTATAGGTTCTTATAGCTAGTGGCAGATAGTGTCCTGGGAGGAGTTCTCACTTTTATTCTGAAGATAAACTTTATAATTCTTTCCATGTTTAAAGTATAGTAGCTTTAATCTTAGGTTAATCTCAGCTTTAATCTCAGACCTCTTTTGAATCTATCTGGTTGAGTTCATTTCTCCAGAGAAAATTCACAGTCTGCTGTCAAATGGAGAGGGCGCAATTTACCAGTGTGAAGGTATAATGAAAACTCTCATGGATCTACTTTCTGTTTTTACAGATATATGATTTCTCCTATTGTTAGCTTATAGGCACCCCACAATTTCAGAGGAAATGGGCTCATCTAATTCCTGAGACATTCTGAGAATCTCAGCCTTATTCAGAGTTTCCCATAATGTCAATTTATTTATTTATTTTCTTTCTTTCATCCCTTTGCTTTTCTGTTTCCAATTTCTGTTTTCACTTCTTACTATGTTGGTCATTTAAGTTTATTTTTATTGTTTAAACCCACTATTTTCATGTAAGCTCATTTTAAAAAGCAGCCGTAGACTGGTGTGTTCATTCCAGAATGTTTCGTGCCCTTACACATATTCTTATGTTTTCCTGATTTTTAAAACTAATAAACTACCTTATTCTGAGATAATACTGACATACAGCAAATGGAGATTTTTGTGAGATAAAAGATACTTCTTACCATAAAGAACAGTTATTAATTCATTGGGAGAATTAACTTCAATTGCATTTTCATGTTTTCCTAAAGTCTAGTGAATTCTAAGACAAGGTGTATTAATTCATCAGTTGATCCTCCCCTGTGCAGCATGGAGCAATGCTGGAAACACACTTGTGCACCAGACATATCACCACTTCCTTTGTAGAGCTTGCACTGTAGTGTGCTAGACAGTCAAATAAATTATGAAGCGTGTTATAAGTTTTAGAATATGTAAAATGCAGCTTGCCATGAGTCCATCATAGACTCTGGCCCTCAATCGATTTTAGAGATCAATAAATGCTTAATTATAAAGTAACATTTAAGCAGATACTTAAATGTCAAATCAGAGTTAGTCAATATAAAAGTACGGAAACGCTATTTAAGATAGTAAGTAAAGCAATCCTTGAGTCCAGAAAGAACATACCATATTTTCCCCCAAGGAATGCCTGTAAGACTAGATCATGAATACAAATGCATGACAAGGGTGAAAACATGCTGGAAAGGTATGCTGTGAAAATTATGGTATGGAATGATAGCCATAAAATAGATTATTATATTAATAACAGATATGATAATTTAAAGGTTTTTTCAAATATGAAGCTCTTTCACTATAATAAGCACAAGGATGATAAAAATATTACTCAATAAACATTGACAGTAAAACAAAAAAACAACGAACAACATTGACAATGTGCAGCTATGAAAAGTTTGAGTTCCTTGGGGAGAAGTCAATAAAAAACAGCAATTATGTGGTCAGACAACAGATTTTGGTGATTTGGGCCAAAATAGTGAAATAAAGAATAGGTGAAACTCTAGATTATGAGAAAATGGAATCCACAGGATCTGTGTTTATTGCAAGTTGGGTGTGACATTAAGGTTGGCTCACAGTTTCTAGTTGAGCAGGGATGAAGACAAAGAGGGTGGGAAGAAGGAGCAGCCAAAGGGACAGGAGGACAATCAGGAGAATGTAGGGACTATGCCACCTGGTAAGAAGGGGTAAGATGTGTGCTGCAAAATGAAATTAGAAAAGACCTGGAAAATACCCATCTGACTATGTAAGAGCTGATGTCCCCGGTTCCACTCAGCGACCAACTGTGAATTCAGTTTTTGCCTCTTATGTTTTCTTTCCCCAGTGTGTTTATATTAATACATGAAAGCGCAACATGTGATTAGGAAAATTTAGTAATGTAGAAAAAAGAAATCAGTGCTTGAATACATACTGATGTAAACATCACTTCTACGTGCATGTTAGGCAAGTGTGGAAATATTAATATTATTTTGGTTTATTTGTGCATTAATGAAAGTCCTAGCTATGGGTCTAATGACCCCTTCTGTTAACTGATCAGATCTGATAACAGTAAAAGGCTGTGGTTATAGCTTAAATGCTAATATTCCTCTCAGACATTTGAAATTCCATTTAAATGATCCTACCTTTTTGTTTAGAATTATGACAAATAATCAGCTCATTCCTGAGATCTAGGGAACATTGATTTTCCCTTAAATAGGAAGATTCTTCATATTTAAAAAATAAAATAAGACTCCTGAGACATCACTTTAAAGTATGAAAAACTAGAAATGAAATGAGATTTTGTCATTGTTTACAATGAAGTGGGCAGAAATCCTTAGTCATATCAGTAATGGATGCAGATGAAGACAGACATCTGTGATATCAGATTCTCCAAACTGGATTCTACTCTTAGCCAGCCACCCCTCCCCTCAAAATCTAAGTGGGACATTTATGAATAGATGATGAAGCATGACAGGATGATACTTTAATTCTGTCTCAATATTTCACTCCTAAATTCAGTATAGAGTGTGACTGGGCTGTGATGGTGTGTGGAGCGGCTTCGTGTTTTGCAGGCAGTATTAACATCAGTAGGCGGCTTTGCCTTCATCTATCCCAAACCCACAAACTTAAAATGTGGATCGAAACCCATCACTGGAAAGGAAACAAATCCTTAATACATATAACATCCAAAAGGCCTTAGGATAATATGAGTACATACCACGTGCCTTCAATTCAACCTCACTGAAAAAATTCACTTTAGAAAGAGAAAATACCTAAATCAAGGCAGAGAAAAATGCATAGATCCTGACCCATTATTAATGCTAAGTGATACAATAGGTGAGAAATAAAATAGGAACCTTTAAGTGTAAGCTAAACCTTATCCTCACTGAGTGACTGGCAGATTGGTTGATATATATATATTTTTTTCTTCTTAAGTAACCCCAATGGGGCCAACAGCTGAGCTCATTGTCTTCTAGGAGTGTGCTTAATATCTCTCTGCCTTAGGGGCATAAGAAACATGGAGTGTCAAAGAAATCATACACTTTTTTGATACATTTCTTTGTCAGAATCATTGTTTCTTTTTGATTCAGAATCAATTTTGTTTTCCCCTCCCTCTCCCCACAACCCTGGAAAAGCCTGGGAGATGAATTAGAGGAAAGTCATGAACAAATCAATCCTAAAGCCTATTTTAGGGAAGACAGGTAGCTATTTTAAAAGTTACATAGTGTAGGTCAGGTAAAAGCAGAACCAAAGAAGGCCTTTACTAAGTCAGTTTCTTGTCCCCACAAAGAAACAAGTTTTACAAAATGTTTCTCCTTGCTTAGTACTAGTAGATACACACTGAAGGTCTCCAATTACTCAGTCTGTCTTAAAATTCTGCTTCATTAATAAATCTACTTCTTCATTTCTAAAGTTGTACTACTCCAAACTGTCTCTCATTGTGTCTTAGGTTTTTATAAAGTGTCAGAGAAAAAAAGGAACACAATTTTCTCTTCTCTAAGGAGTTAATTACTTTTTTTTTTAACCTCTCATTCTCTTCTCAAACCGCTGCACTTTGAGTTTCATCTTCCCCTTGTCACCAAGATTATTGTTTTTTGATCACCAGTAGCTTCCATGTTGACAAATCCCAGTGGCCTTGTTTCTGATACAATATTAGTCAACCTTCCACCATTATTGATGCAGAAAATAGTTCATATGTTCTTGAAATATTTTATCTACTTCTGAGATACCAAAATTGTGCCTTCCCTTGCTATCCTTCTCAATGTTTATTTTCTTTTAAGAAAATTTGAAATATATATGTATATATACATACACACACACACACAAATATCTACAAACACATTAATATTACTTTGCTATGACAGCTGAGCATACTTTACAGCCCTTAACATTACTCTGTATAGAATACAAATTACCCTTGTCTGAATTAACATGCATTAAAAAACAAACTTAATATATTGGAGAATAGAGGAATTGTAAATCAGTGGGAAAGAAGCTAGAGTAGAAGCAACAACAATCAGCTCAGGAGATATTGTCTACATTTGTTTTCTACCTTTATAAAACTAGAGCCTGCTAATAATCTTAAATTGTTAAAGTAATATAGTTTTGCCTAATGCCATTGGTCACAATACCAGGAGATAATTGCTATTAAGTTAGCCTTAATTTCCCATTTGGAAGGAAACACGTTAATTCAATTGTATTCTCAGTTTTTAATTAGGTTGTAGGGATCTAAAATTCTCATTCAAGTTATCTGAGGTGCTTTAAAAAAAGTTTTGAGTTATCTTCATATCTGAATATCTAATCTGAAAATAATAAAAACAAAATATTGATTTAAAACCTTAATCCTACTGCTTAATGCATGCAATAAAAGCTAACGTAAAAAGTTAATATTTATCAATAACATTTGAATATTAAAACTAATGATGTAATGTATGGTGATTAACATAACATAATAAAAAAAAGAATAATTCTACAAAAAATTATATTTCTTTTAACTTCCAAAATGAACTTTAAAGCCAAGGGTATAAGAATCTTGAATTTCCTTGCTAGAAGCCTTTTTTCCTCAAAGATTCCTTTTAGTCTTTCTTTGGGGTTTAGGGTCTCTGATTTTAGATTTTATTTGCTTACTTCTTTTAGAGATGGGGAGAGAGAGAGAGTGCGAGTGGGGAGAGAAGCAGAGGGAAAGAGAATCTGAAGCCGACTCCACTCTGAGTGCGAAGCCCCATGTGGGGCTCAGTCTTACCGCCACGAGATCATGACCTGAGCCAAAACCAAGAGTCAGACACTTCACTAACTGAGCCATCCAAGTGTCCCAGGATCTCCAATTTTAAACGTAGTCACTCACTTCCACATGCTGTCAAGAGGATTTCTCCAGTAATGGTCTTTGACTAAGTTGGTTTGTAGTCTTCAGGTACAGTATACAGTTAGTAAGCTCCCCATGAGCAGTCTCCTAATCAAGGACTTTATTCACTGGTGGGCAGATATTAAACACAGCAGTTGGCTCATGTGTCTACAGTCCTGCAGAAAATGATGCACTCTGTGAAGATTTGAGTAGCAGGGTCACAGAATGCAGAGAATGAGGCATGATAGGGTTTGTAACCTCCAAACTAAATTGGTTTGTATCCAGAAAGGGGTTGGGTCTTCACATGCATATGTCATGCTTTAAGCATTTGCACTATGATACCTCAGGAAGCTGCAAGGGATAAGACGGTTGGTAGAAGCCCAGCCTGTGAACCAGAGGTAGCAAGGAGATTCTTCCTGTATGTCAAAAAAATTAACAAAGTAAAAATGTTGGTTCCTTTCATCAACACAACAGACCCAGGTCTGTGATCCATTTGCATTTCATGTTTCTCTTTATACTGCTTGGTAGAGAGTGTGTCTGGGTTTTTTGGGATTTTTTTTTTTTTTTTTTTAATTTTCTCTTGCACATTTATCTCTTTCAGCCAGGAAAATCTTTTTTTCATCCTCATCACTGATTGCTTGCTCCTCCCTATCCCAAGCTTGTTCTGGATGCTGTATGCTTCTTATGCCCCTTTTCTTTCATTAAAAACAGAAAATTCAATACTTCCATTTTTTTATAGCTTCTCTTGCACTTCTAGTTTTAGGGGACATGGGAGCCATGATTGCATCATTTCCTGCTATTCCTGATGCCCAGACACTGATAGACATAAACATAGAAATAGGGACAAATGGATTATTTTTTTTTCAGCTTTGAATATTTTAATGTGTATTTTCTACAAACAAGAAAGGATACTCTTATTCATAACCAAAATACAATCATTAGAACCAGGATATCAACATTATTAACATCTTTTTTTTTATTTTTTTATTGTTATGTTAATCCCCATACATTACATCATTAGTTTGAGATATAGTGTTCCATGATTCATTGTTTGTGCATAACACCCAGTGCTCCATGCAGAACGTGCCCTCCCCAATACCCATCACCAGGCTAACCCATCCTCCCACCCCCCTCCACTCTAGAACCCTCAGTTTGTTTTTCAGAGTCCATCGTCTCTCATGGTTCTTCGCCCCCTCCGATTTCCCCCCCTTCATTCTTCCCCTCCTGCTACATTCTTCTTCTTCTTTTTTTCTTTCTTAACATATATTGCATTATTTGTTTCAGAGGTACAGATCTGAGATTCAACAGTCTTGCACAGTTCACAGCGCTTACCAGAGCACATACCCTCCCCAGTGTCCATCACCCAGTCACCCCATCCCTCCCACCCCACCCCCCACCCCAGCAATCCTCAGTTTGTTTCCTGAGATTAAGAATTCCTCATATCAGTGAGGTCATATGATACATGTCTTTCTCTGTTTGACTTATTTCGCTCAGCATAATACCCTCCAGTTCCATCCACATCGTTGCAAATGGCAAGATCTCATTCCTTTTGATGGCAGCATAATATTCCATTGTATATATATACCACATCTTCTTTAGCCATTCATCTGTTGATGGACATCTTGGCTCTTTGCACAGTTTGACTATTGTGGACGTTGCTGCTATAAACATCGGGTTGCACGTACCCTTTCGGATCCCTACTTTTGTATCTTTGGGGTAAATACCCAGTAGTGCAATTGCTGGATCATATGGTAGCTCTATTTTCAACTTTTTGAGGAACCTCCATACTGTTTTCCAGAGTGGCTGCACCAGCTTGCATTCCCACCAACAGTGTAGGAGGGTTCCCCTTTCTCCGCATCCCCGCCAACATCTGTCCTTTCCTGACTTGTTAATTTTAGCCATTCTGACTGGTGTGAGGTGGTATCTCATTGAGGTTTTGATTTGGATTTCCCTGATGCAGAGTGATATTGAACACTTTTTCATGTGTCTGTTGGCCATTTGGATGTCTTCTTTGGAAAAATGTCTGTTCATGTCTTCTGCCCAATTCTTGATTGGATTCTTTGTTCTTTTGGTGTTGAGTTTGATGAGTTCTTTATAGATTTTGAATACTAGCCCTTTATCTGATATGTCATTTGCAAATATCTTCTCCCATTCTGTCAGTTGTCTTTTGGTTTTGTTGACTGTTTCCTTTGCTTTGCAAAAGCTTTTTATCTTGATGAAGTCCCAATAGTTCATTTTTGCCCTTGCTTCCCTTGCCTTTGGCGATGTTTCTAGGAAGAAGTTGCTGCGGCTGAGGTCGAAGAGGTTGCTGCCTGTGTTCTCCTTTAGGATTTTGATGGACTCCTGTCTCACATTGAGGTCTTTCAACCATTTGGAGTCTATTTTTGTGTGTGGTGTAAGGAAATGGTCCAGTTTCATTCTTCTGCATGTGGCTGTCCAATTTTCCCAACACCATTTGTTGAAGAGACTGTCTTTTTTCCATTGGACATTCTTTCCTGCTTTGTCAAAGATTAGTTGACCATAGAGTTGAGGGTCCATTTCTGGGCTCTCTATTCTGTTCCATTGATCTATGTGCCTGTTTTTGTGCCAGTACCATACTGTCTTGATGATGACAGCTTTGTAGTAGAGCTGGAAGTCCGGAATTGTGATGCCGCCAGCTTTGCTTTTCTTTTTCAACATTCCTCTGGCTATGCGGGGTCTTTTCTGGTTCCATACAAATTTTAGGATTATTTGTTCCATTTCTTTGAAAAAAGTGGATGGTATTTTGATGGGGATTGCATTGAATGTGTAGATTGCTCTAGGTAGCATTGACATCTTCACAATATTTGTTCTTCCAATCCACGAGCATGGAACGTTTTTCCATTTCTTTGTGTCTTCCTCAGTTTCTTTCATGAGTATTTTATAGTTTTCTGAGTACAGATCCTTTGCCTCTTTGCTTAGATTTATTCCTAGGTATCTTATGGTTTTGGGTGCAATTGTAAATGGGATCGACTCCTTAATTTCTCTTTCTTCTGTCTTGTTGTTGGTGTATAGGAATGCCACTGACTTCTGTGCATTGATTTTATATCCTGCCACTTGACTGAATTCCTGTATGAGTTCTAGCAGTTTTGGGGTGGAGTCTTTGGGATTTTCCACATAAAGTATCATATCATCTGCAAAGAGTGAGAGTTTGACTTCTTTGCCGATTTGGATGCCTTTTATTTCTTTTTGTTGTCTGATTGTTGTGGCTAGAACTTCCAATACTATGTTGAATAGCAGTGGTGATAGTGGACATCCCTGCCGCGTTCCTGACCTTAGGGGGAAAGCTCTCAGTTTTTCCCCATTGAGAATGATATTCGCTGTAGGCTTTTCATAGATGGCTTTTATGATATTGAGGTATGTACCCTCTATGCCTATACTCTGAAGAGTTTTGATCAAGAAAGGATGCTGTACTTTGTCAAATGCTTTTTCTGCATCTATTGAGAGGATCATATGATTCTTGTTCTTTCTTTTGTTAATGTATTGTATCACGTTGATTGATTTGTGGATGTTGAACCAACCTTGCAGCCCAGGGATAAATCCCACTTCGTCATGGTGAATAATCCTTTTAATGTACTGTTGGATCCTATTGCCTAGTATTTTGGTGAGAATTTTTGCATCCATGTTCATCAGGGATATTGGTCTGTAATTCTCCTTTTTGATGAGGTCTTTGTCTGGTTTTGGGATCAAGGTAATGCTGGCCTCATAAAATGAGTTTGGAAGTTTTCCTTCCATTTCTATTTTTTGGAACAGTTTGAGAAGAATAGGTATTAATTCTTCTTGAAATGTTTGGTAGAATTCCCCTGGGAAGCCATCTGGCCCTGGGCTTTTGTGTTTTGGGAGATTTTTGATGACTGCTTCTATTTCCGTAGTGGTTATAGGTCTGTTCAGGTTTTCTATTTCTTCCTGGTTCAGTTTTGGTAGTTGATACATCTCTAGGAATGCATCCATTTCTTCCAGGTTATCTAATTTGCTGGCATAGAGTTGCTCATAATATGTTCTTATAATTGTTTGTATTTCTTTGGTGTTGGTTGTGATTTCTCCTCTTTCATTCATGATTTTGTTGATTTGGGTCATTTCTCTTTTCTTTTTGATAAGTCTGGCCAGGGGTTTATCAATCTTGTTAATTCTTTCAAAGAACCAGCTCCTAGTTTCGTTAATCTGTTCTACTGTTCTTTTGGTTTCTATTTCATTGATTTCTGCTATGATCTTTATTATTTCTCTTCTCCTGCTGGGTTTAGGCTTTATTTGCTATTCTTTCTCCAGCTCCTTTAGGTGTAGGGTTAGGTTGTGTACTTGAGACCTTTCTTGTTTCTTGAGAAAGGCTTGTATTGCTATATACTTTCCTCTTAGGACTGCCTTTGCTGTATCCCAAAAATTTGGAATAGTTGTGTTTTCATTTTCATTGGTTTCCATGAATTTTTTTAATTCTTCTTTAATTTCCTGGTTGACCCATTCATTCTTCAGTAGGATGCTCTTCAGCCTCCATGTATTTGAGTTCTTTCTGACTTTCCTCTTGTGATTGAGTTCTAGTTTCAAAGCATTGTGGTCTGAAAATAGGCAGGGAATGATCCCAATCTTTTGGTACCGGTTGAGACCTGATTTATGACCTAGGATGTGATCTATTCTGGAGAATGTTCCATGGGCACTAGAGAAGAATGTGTATTCCTTTGCTTTGGGATGGAATGTTCTGAATATGTCTGTGAAGTCCATTTGGTCCAGTGTGTCATTTAAAGTCTTTATTTCCTTGTTGATCTTTTGCTTAGACGATCTGTCCATTTCAGTGAGGGGGGTGTTAAAGTCCCCCACTATTCTTGTATTGTTGTCGATGTGTTTCTTTGCTTTTGTTATCAATTGCCTTATGTAATTGGCTGCTCCCATGTTAGGGGCATAGATATTCACAATTGTTAGATCTTCTTGTTGGATAGACCCTTTAAGTAGGATATAGTGTCCTTCCTCATCTCTTATTACAGTCTTTGGTTTAAAATCTAATTTGTCTGATATAAGGATTGCCACCCCAGCTTTCTTTTGGTGTCCATTAGCATGGTAAATGGTTTTCCACCCCCTCACTTTAAATCTGGGGGTGTCTTTGGTTCTAAAATGAGTCTCTTGCAGACAGCATATTGATGGGTCTTGTTTTTTAATCCAATCTGATAGCCTGTGTCTTTTGATTGGGGCATTTAGCCCATTTACATTCAGGGTAACTATTGAAAGATAAGAATTTAGTGCCATCGTATTGCCTGTAAGGTGACTGTTACTGTATATTGTTTGTGTTCCTTTCTGGTCTATGTTGCTTTTAGGCTCTCTCTTTGCTTAGAGGACCCCTTTCAAGATTTCTTGTAGGGCTGGTTTCGTGTTTGTCCTGGAAGCTTTTTATCTCTCCTTCAATTTTCAATGACAGCCTAGCTGGATATAGTATTCTTGGCTGCATATTTTTCTCATTTAGTGCTCTGAATATGTCCTTCCAGTCCTTTCTGGCCTGCCAGGTCTCTGTGGATAAGTCTGTTGCCAATCTAATGTTTCTACCATTGTAGGTTACATATCTCTTCTCCCGAGCTGCTTTCAGGATTTTCTCTTTGTCTCTGAGACTCTTAAGTTTTACTATTAGACGTCGGGGTGTTGACCTATTTTTACTGATTTTGAGAGGGGTTCTCTGTGCTTCCTGGATTTTGATGACTGTTTCCTTCCCCAAATTAGGGAAGTTCTCTGCTATAATTCGCTCCATTATACCTTCTGCCCCTCTCTCTCTTTCTTCTTCTTCTGGGATCCCAATTATTCTAATGTTGTTTCGTCTTATGGTATCGTTTATCTCTCGAATTCTGCCCTCGTGATCCAGTAGTTGTTTATCTCTCTTTTTCTCAGCTTCTTTATTTTCCATCATTTGGTCTTCTATCTCACTGATTCTCTCTTCTGCCTCATTTATCCTAGCAGTTAGCGCCCCCATATTTGATTGCACCTCATTAATAGCCTTTTTGATTTCTACTTGGTTAGATTTTAGTTCTTTTACTTCTCCAGAAAGGGTTTCTCTAATAACTTCCATGCTTTTTTCAAGCCCAGCTAGTATCTTTAAAGTGATGATTCTGAACTCTAGATCTGACATCGTACTAATGTCCATATTGAGTAGGTCCCTGGCAGTCAGTACTTCCCCTTGTTCTTTTTGTTGAAGTGATTTTTTCCGTCTTGTCATTTTGTGCAGAGGAGAATAGATTAATGAGAGAACAAAATGCTAGCAGGGTAACAATGTCCCCAGAAAATATACTCTATACAAATCAGAAAAGACCTTCCAGAAAGTGGTCGCTTTTCTGTTCAGAGAGTTGTTGCTATTCTTTTCTCCAATCTCCTGTTGAGTTTGTAGGTGTTCAGAATGGTTTGATCCCTATCCAGCTGAATTCCTGAGAGGAGATGAAATCCAGGTCTCCTACTCCTCTGCCATCTTGCTCCGCCCCCTCAACATTCGGGACAAATGGATTATATAGGGAAGCAAAGTCCACAGACCAGCCACTCATTAAAATGTGTAGCAAGTTTTCATCATTTGACTAAGGGGTGTTCTTTCCAGCCATTTTTTATCAGCTCCAACATGAGGCAACGGTGATAGCCAAGGCAAGGCAGGGTAGAGTAATAGATGAGGCTCTGCTATAAGAGACCCAAGAATTCCAACAGAAGGTAGTAGTGGGGAAGCTAAGGGTGAGACAAAATATTTAGCAGCCATGAGCTACTTTTAAGACAGAGGATGAGATCCAGAGCACATGACGCTGTAGGGAACCTGGGAAATATCTCGGATATTCAATAGAGACACAAAATGGGTACATCTTGTATGGACTATCTCTTAGCTGTAAGAGGAAATACAGACATGCAAGTCTGAACAATGCTTAAAACCCACTCTGGGGCGCCTGGGTGGCTCAGTTGGTTGGGCGACTGCCTTCGGCTCAGGTCATGATCCTGGAGTCCCTGGATCGAGTCCCGCATCGGGCTCCCTGCTCGGCGGGGAGCCTGCTTCTCCCTCTGACCCTCCCCCCTCTCATGTGCTCTCTCTCTCTCATTCTGTCTGTCTCAAATAAATAAATAAAATCTTTAAAAAAAAAAAAAAAACCCACTCTGAACTAAGTTCAATCTATATTGTCTGTCTATTGGGGGAAAATAATCCCAATAAAGATTTTGTAAAAATCTGAGATTTGAGCAACTGATTCTAAAATGTAAAGGGTAAACTTAAATATGAAAAAAATTGGGGAATTTATAGGACCAGGTTTGCTGACATATAATGAAGCTATAATAACTAAAACAATGTAGTTATGGATATAAGGATAGACAAACAAGTGGAACAGAATAGAGAATACAGAAACAGAAGCCTGAAAATATGGTCACCTAACTTACAACAGTTACCATTTCATTTCAGTTTCAGTAGTTTGCACTGGATATATTGGTTATCCTTGTTTGAAAACTATGAACCTTAATTTTTAACTCATACTGCACACAAAAATTAATTTCAGAAGTTTGGTAAACTTAAAACAGAAATGTATAACAATAAAGCTTACAGAATAAACATAAAGAATATCTTTATAAACTTGTAGTAACTTCAGATAAGGTTTTCTTAAATAGAATGTCAAAAGCATTCCCTGTGAAAAAAATCAAAATTAACCAAATATACAGTCAAGAACTTCTCTTCATGAAAATATCCAATTAAAATAATGAAAACCAGTCATGAGGAGTATTATCCCTTTCTGAAAATACATGCATTTTTTCTAAACATATATCTGTTGCTGTGTAAAAACGTATTTTAAAAACCCTAATGTATATGAGAAAAAAAGCAAAGATAATAAAATGAGAGAGAAAAAGGCATTCAGAAAAATACTATTTCAATAGTCAATAAACATATAAATTTGTTTTCGGTATAACTTTTTCTTTCAGTAGACTTTGTTTCAGTGTAACTTTTCTTTAGTAAATGCAAATTAAAACCAACATGAGATACTGCTACATGAATATGAGATTAATTAGAATTCAAAAGACAGGAAATTCTAACTTTTGATGAGAGTATGGAAAACTTGCTAACTGAGCTTTCAGACAATGCTGGTAAGATTGTAAATTAGTGCAATCATGTCAGAAAACACTTTAGCATTAAGTATATTCAGGACCTATGACCCTGAATTTTTCATAATAGAACATCTAACAGATATGAGCGCAGCACATATGCCCACTGAAAGACATACACACCTATTTCTTTCTTTCTTTTTTTTTTTTTTTTAAGATTTAACTATTTATTTGAGAGAGAGAGAGCACAAGCAGGGGGAGGAGGAGAGGCAGAGGGAGAAGCAGACCCCCCGCTTAGGAGGAACCCTGATGTGGGGCTGGATCCCAGGACCCTGGGATCACGACCTGAGCCAAAGGCAGACCCTTAACCAACTGAGCCACCCAGGTGCCCCATACACCTATTTCTTTGAAACTTTATATACAGTACTACAAAACTAAACCTGATTCCAAGTACCTTTATCAGTTGAATAAATAAATGTTTGTATATTTATACAATTAAATACAACATAGCAATAAGTAGAAAAATAGCTACACACAGAACACAGATACAATGTCGAATGGAAAATGTAAGAAATTCCAGATCAGGCAAAACTAATCTCTGCTGATAGAAATAAAAATAGTCATTATCCTCACTAGGGGAATTGATAGTACCAATGACAGGGCATCGGATAGGATTCTGAACTATGAAGATGTTCTATTATTTGATGGAAGTCTGTGAGGGGTTACATGAGTATATATATACGACATCAAACCATACACCTAAGATTTGAATACTCTGTGTAAATGCCACATATGAGTTGAGAAACAACAACAACAACAACAAAAAACTTGAAAATCTTATACTTCCCTTGGATTAGTGAGACTATGATCATTATTTGAATTAAATGTAGCTAGCCTGGTTTCTTTCTTCTTTCATCACATGCAATAAGCCACTAAACCCTGAATCCTGGGGGAATAAAAGTTTTGTCTGCTTTTTTCCTTGATGTTTTTAGTAGTAGTTATTTAGTAGTAAGATGTAACAGGTATTATAAAATGAGTGTTTTCATGACTCAGTCTTTTGGAAGAATAACTATTTGTTAAACCACCATTTCACTCTATATAGTGTAAATATTAATAACTTTGGAGGTGTTTAAAAAACTCATTATTTCAAGAGTTCAAATTTACCCCTTTATTAAGTCTGTGAATTTAAAAGCATACAAAAATCCAGACAGTTACCTTAATTCTGGTTAAGTAACTTTCATATTACCTACCTATTTGATAAACTATCCTTCAATATCAAAATTAGTATCTTTTCACGATTTGGGATAAGTTTTCTGTATAGTAAAATTGAATATGTTTGCATGAACTTTGAACATCTATTATTGTCAGATTTGTTCTTATGAAATTCGCATCAAATTTATGGTTCACAATATTCAAAGTCTGGGGTATAAAAGATGAGAATGAAGGAATTCCCCAAACTTCCCCAATCTAACAGTCCCCCATAAAGCAGACGCTCTAGACCACATTCCACAGATGTATAACAATGACTGCAGAGAAGTCCAGGGCTGTCTTTTGTATATTCCTTAAGCTCCCCCTGAACTATAGGAACACTGTCCTTCAGTGTGAACTCTGAAATGCCTACCAGTGTGACCGTTCAACATATACTTCTCTCAACAACTACAGAAAGAATATAAAATAGGAATGTAGAAATCTTTAGGTGGGTGGGGTTAAATTGCACCTTAAAAGTGGAAAAAAAAGTCAATCAGTAATCTTCCTTTTGAGCTGTACATATGCTACTGTTCCTTGCCAAATCATAAGGATTTAATTTTCTCCAATAACATTTCAGGACTGGATGCAACATTATTTAGCAAATTTGGCAATTCTCATGTGATTTCCAGTGATTCATCTCTAACTCAAAAACTTGTGCTTATACCCATCTCATTGGTAGATTTGTCTCTGATCTGTTCTCACACAAGTGCTATTTTAATTTTTACTTGAATGTTTTCTCCCCATGTTTTAATTTCAGACTTAAAGGGTACTGACTAATTTTTCATCTTTGTTATCTTCCTCTGAGATATCCTTACCTGCAGTGTCCAGATGACATCTTTTATTGAGAACAACAGGTGTATCATATGCTCCTATAGTCTGCAGTGGGATTTATTTATTTATTTTTTAAAGATTTTATTTATTTATTTAAGAGAGAATGAGATAGAGAGAGAGAGCATGAGAGGGGGGAGGGTCAGAGGGAGAAGCAGACTCCCTGCTGAGCAGGGAGCCCGATGCGGGACTCAATCCCTGGACTCCAGGATCATGACCTGAGCCGAAGGCAGTCGCTTAACCAACTGAGCCACCCAGGCGCCCTGCAGTGGGATTTAAATAAAAGTCTTTCCAGTGTCATTTGGCAAGTATTCGAGGATGGGCAAATTACAAATTGTACTTGGAATTGACTTCTCCTCCCTCTTAAATTTCCATACTTAACCATCTCACTTCACTACTGGTTACCAATACGCCTTACATAATGCTAATATTTAGCATGTTGCTAAATCCACAATTAAGGTGTCTTGTATTTCTATGACTCTAATTCTCTCTGAGTCAACCTGTCTGGTAGAGAGGATACATTTAGCTATCTCTGTCCTAAAATTTATGCCTTTCCCTCACTACTACTTTGTATGCCTTAAGAGGAATGTGACTATCAGTTGCTCAAGCTTCCTTGGAGAGTTTGGGGGATGGGAAGAATTTTATCTCCCAGACATATTCAATTAGTCTCACAAGTGTAACAACCTCTACCGCAGAATGTTTTGATAACACTTTCTAGGTGTGCCATTCTGGTTTTTATCTGTGCTCCCACCTCATACCCAGGCAACAGCCAGACTCATTCTCATAATTAAAAATATTTTTGGTTTCTTTTACAGTGGTTTATTTCTTGTAGAATTCCTCTTATTTTAATTCTTTTGCTTTAAAATTACCATCCAATTTAAAATTTGAACTTTATTTTTTTAAAAAATAGTTGTAACTAACTTAGTTTGGGCTTAAACACTCAAAACTCCAAGATGGTATCCCGTTTTTAGTAAATGTTTTCTATATTCTTTACTATATCCTGTTTTCCATTGTTCTCCTGTGGCAAAGAAAGAAAGAACTAGAGGAAAGGGATAGAGGGTGGGGGAAAGGGAGAGAGGAAGAGAGGAAAGGAACCCAAAGAAACAGTTGGAACAGAAAAATGTCCATCATTTGATGACTGTGACATATATGAGATCATGGACGTTGGCAGCATTGGTTTTAAAGGGATTTTAGGAAATAATAGCTATGCAGACCTGTAGGAGTCATGTGCTTCTAATTTCCACTTTTTAGATAGTAAATGGATAAAATTTTATTGTTTCGACCTTTGCTACAATACAATTTTAATATTTGTATGACCCTTATAACATACGGATTTCCAAAAGTGAAAATAAACACAATCACTTAAGATAGACCAATTACAAAGTTTTTAGTGTCTTAATATCAAAATTAGTTCATTTTATTAAAAGAAATCAATCACTAAGACATTTGGAAAGAATAAAACAAAAGTCAATAAATCAGTGTCTGCATATAGATATGACTTCAGTTGGAAGATACGTAGCCTGTTTAAAGGGCAAGCCGAGTGATTACCCCATTAATTTGATGAATGTAGACAGTAATTTGTGATGATTTAAGCCTCGAACTTCTATTTTTCTCTCAGATTCATAGGGTTTGTTTTACTTTAATTATTTGGGTCATTACCTTAATTCCACATTTAACATTACTTGTAAAAAGGCCTTCTTATTTCTAAAATGTGGCCTTTTAATGAAGTTCTTTCTGCTATAGACTTTGACCTTTAAGCTTATCATATTATGGCACTGTAGGTAAATAGCCACCCTTAATAATGACATTTGGCAGGACTCCGGAAAGAAGAGTAGCAGGAAAGTAGTGAATTGAGTTTTTTTCCTTTGATTTTAAATGTATGTTGCAATGTAACATCATTTCTTCTGCAACTAAGAAAATTATTCATATATATATATATATATATATATTTATTTATTTGTTTTTATTTTTTTTTTTAATTTCTACCCTCCTTCCACCCTCTTTCCTTCCTCCTCCTTTCTGATATATTTGAAAGTGCAGTGTAGAAAAGACCCAGTTATATTTAATTTTGGACTTCTGTTCGCTCATATCTTAATATTTCCTGAGCAGTATTTTAATATACATATTAGTTTATAAATTGGTATTAACAATTACATTTATTTCTTGATCAAGTGTGTTTTAAAAACGATACTGAGTCTTTTGTTATAAACTAAAACATCTAGATATTTGCAGTCAAAATTAAGAAAAAAATGGAATTTAATAACTTAATGAAATACGAGTTTTGGGGTCAAATTAATATTCCTTAAAAAAGAAAATTTTGCTTTAAATTAAACTCTGTTTTAGAATGGCATACTTGTATGCCATTATTCTTTAATTCTATTCAATTTAAAATTTTCATCTTAGAAAATTCTTATTGCTTCTACTTTTTCCTTTCTGATTGATTGATATTCATGCATTGAGAACAAGAGTAATGAATTAATTTTTATGTTTAATTCTGATATAATTACCAAGGATAAACTGACAGAAAGAATTAGGATGTCAAGCTTATTAAAGTAAATTTTAGTTTTAAGTTAGCTAAATTCTGATTTTCTATCTTTATTATGAGACAGAACAGCAGGCATATTTTCTTTAGTGTCATTAAGCAGGATTTTGCAATACCTCAGGAGATGTTTACACTTCAGGGGCCCAAGATGATCATTTTGTTCTATTTTGATGAGAGATTCAGGGATCTTCTGGGAGGAAATTTACTCTGAGTAAAATAAAAGTAAATAACCTTTATTTGATATTGTTACACAGATTATGCATCCTCAAATCCTTGAATTCATCCCAAATATCTTTTCCTCTTGTCTACTAACCCATAATTCCATGGTGAAATCCTAGGTCTTGTCCATATCAGTTCTAACACTTACATGGTGCCCAAGCAACCCACATTCTAGCCTGCATGCATGACTTTTTAGTACTTCCCTTCTAATCTAGTATTTCAATTTTTTTTTTTTTAAAGATTTTATTTATTTATTTGAGAGAGAGAATGAGATACAGAGAGCATGAGAGGGAGGAGGGTCAGAGGGAGAAGCAGACTCCCTGCTGAGCAGGGAGCCCGATGTGGGACTCGATCCCGGGACTCCAGGATCATGAACTGAGCCGAAGGCAGTCACTTAACCAACTGAGCCACCCAGGCGCCCCAAACATTCAGTTTTAAAATAAGTAACAGAGATGAAAAGTACACACACACACAAAAGGAAAAAAAAAATAGTAAATCTTTCTTACAACTCTACATCGCCTCCAGCTATTGGTCAATACCTCTGCTAATTTACAGCGATAATATTTCTATTCTTTTAATTGACTCTGAACAGGGTCTTATCGTCATCATTTCTCTCAAGCAGCAATTAACCTCTAAATGTTGAATCTGAAAATAATTTCTCAGAAGTCTCGTTATTCTGTGCATTTGATACAATTGATTTTCCCAGTTAAGAGAACTTAACCATTTTTTTAATTTTTTATTGTTATGTTAATCCCCATACATTACATCATTAGTTTTAGATATAGTGTTCCCTGATACATTGTTTGTGCATAACACCCAGTGCTCGATTCAGTACGTGCCCAACTCAATACCCATCACCAGGCTAACCCATCCTCCCACCCCCCTCCCCTCTAGAACCCTCAGTTTGTTCTTCAGAGTCCATCGTCTCTCATGGTTCGTCTCCCCCTCCGATTTGCCCCCCTCCATTCTTCCCCTCCTGCTATCTTCTTCTTCTTCTTTTTTCCTTCTTAAGATATATTGCATTATTTGTTTCAGAGGTACAGATCTGTGATTCAACAGTCTGGCATCCATTTTCATCAGCGATATTGGTCTGAAATTCTTTTCGTTGGGGTCTTTGTCTGATTTGGGGATCAAGGTAATGCTGGCCTTATAGAATGAGTTTGGAAGTTTTCCTTCCATTTCTATTTTTTGAAACCACTTCCGAAAAATAGGTATTAATTCTTCTTTAAATGTTTGGCAGAATTCCCTTAGGAGCCAATCGGCACTGGACTCCAGAAAGCTAACTGCACAAACTTGCCTTGCTCCCTGAGACTAGACTGTTTTCGGCCCTGTGTTTGGCCTGTGCTGGGCCTTCTGCCAGAAAAGCCCCTGTATCAACCAACTTCCCCCACTCCTCTCCGATCATCATCGAAGGATCCTTGCTACTCCATGTCTGGTCCCAACACAGAGCTCACATGGAGGCCGTGCTGAATTTCAACTCCACAACCTGAGGAATCGGAATCGTTCTGTGACAAGGTCTCCAAGGATTCCTGTGCTCTTTAAACTGTGAAAGCCCCATCGGGGACTCCTCCTCATCTATCAGGATTCAGCTCAGAGGCCTCCTCGTCCGGAGAGGCCCCCTGCCCTGCCACCCCACCGCAGCCTGCAGCAGGGACAGTTAGAGAGGCGGGGTGGCCCAGCAGTGAGGGCACATGCCACCTTCAGGAGCACTTCCAGTCCCCGAGCCTCTCTCTCCTGCTGCCTGTGACTCTGTGGGAGGACACGTAGGATTTGTCGCGGTTCCCACTGGTAGCAGCGCTGGCACCGTCAGGTAGGACGTGCGTCCCCGTGGAAATCCTCCCCCTGCACTCCAGCCCCTCCCGAAGCTGCCCTTGCGGTCCCTGTCGTGCGAGCAGCGGGGAGGTGAGACCACCTGCTCACAAGGGCCTTCAGGGACGGTGGAAACCTGGCGGGAGCCCAAATGCACAGGCCTACTCCACGCCGCACTCCTCAGAAAGCGGGCTCCCCACTGCGTGCAATGGGTCCATGCCTTGCTGACTCTCCTCAGGGCCCCACGCAGAGATTTTTCTAAGGGTTCCTTGAGGACGCCCAGACAACACAGAGCGATCTTACAGAAGGTGGGAGTCTTTCTTCCTGCCTCTCCTCTGACCCCCCAACTGCCCAAACACAGCCCCGAACTGTCCTCCCCCTCCATCTCCATGATGAGCACCCCAGTGCCAGCCCCCAGTGCTCCATGCAGACCCCGTGAGCCCTCTCCCAGAATCCAGCCCCGTCTCCCCCTCCCCTCGTTCCCTTGTCCCCAAAGCCACGCAGATCTGTGCAGAACACACATCAAACCCGTGCCCAGCCACCACCCCCTGTCCCCAGGTCTACACCCGCCCCGGGTGTCTCTACCCTGCACGAGGGAGAGCTCTGTGCCGGGGCCCTGCTGCCCGCCCCCTTCCCTGTCACCTGTGCCCTGTTTGCCCTGCCCCGGCAGCACAGCCCTGCCTCGGCCTTTATACTCCTGTGCTCCCTGCCTGGAACATTCTGCCCCCCTGCCCTCCCAGACTACCTCCTGTGACCTTCATCTCAGCCTGAACGTCCCCTCCGGGTGTGGCCTCTGACCCCGGGAGCCGTCACCCTATTCGAAATCTCTGCAGAGCAGAGATTGCTACTCCTCGTCCCCTTGTTCTTGTGCTTGATTCCCTGGCCTTGCCCCTCACTAGGACGGAAGCTCTGGGGG